>NW_026889758.1:30495000-30937500 GCF_033153115.1 Saccostrea echinata | reverse complement strand
TCAAGATACATCAAACATTTTAGAAACCGCAAATTACAAAGAAATATATATATAGGTAATAACAGTTTTTGGAATTTGTTCAACTAATTCGAATTCAATTCAAAGATTCGATTTCAAGAAGAAAGATATAACTGGTTTTACTTCCTTTTTCTCTTTATAAATAATAAAATTATTGATCGATAATCTGGATTTTCATTTGATCTTATGTTCTGGCCAATTATTCAGAAATTAATTGTCCGCTATCAGAACGAAAATAATGCATGGAAATTGTCAAAATGAATCCCCTTTATCATTTGTCGTCATAAAATTGAGGTCATTTTATGACAAATCTGTGTAATTAAGCCTAACTGCCATTTTGAAGAATTTGAAATATTAAAATGGCCGTCCAGGTAGGTAATGTTTTAATTAGGTCTGAGATGGCGCCGTAAGAAGACAAAATGTCAGCTACAGATCATATGGTTCTGCTGTAAATATAGGCCCATGGCCGTGTCATTCTTGTGGTTACCTTGTAAAGAAAAAAAAATAAATAAAAAGGCGAAAACAACTTAATCGTGGTCATTGGTTCGTCAAGGAAGTAGTATAGCATGGTACCAATGGTTTTCTGTCAATTTAAATAATACAAAAATGAAAATTAAAAATGCCAAAATGGACATCGTGTGATTATGAGAATTTTAATTCATGTCTTCGTCATTATACCAATCGGTAGCATGAGGAGAATTCCAGGAGACACTGACCCTTTAACCAGATCAGTTTCAGATCAAAATCACATGTGCTTGAAGACAGGACCAATTCCCCCATTGTTTACACCGAAACCCCGGGGATTATTTTTTTTTTCAAGGCAGGTCAAAATCAGTATGGAGGATAGTAAACCAAAAAAAATGTCTAAGAAAAAACACAAGGAAGGGGGGAGGGGGCACGCTTTTTAAATTTTTAGTACGTTATGATTATTTGAATGCCATTACCCATTTGTTGGTTAAGGTTCTTCTTAATTCAAGAAATACATGTTCATAACATGAAATTACATGTAGTTTAACCACATATTACGCCCATCTTGAAGAGCTGCTGAAAATAATGTTATTTTGTAAGGAAATAAAAATCTGTCAGCCAGGGATATAAACTTAATCCGCGGGGTGGAGATCTTGTTCATATGCGCCTGCGAGGAAAATCCTCAAAAGTTGTTTAGGGCCTAATATTTTAATTTTTGCGAATTCAGAGACTCACAACGCCTTACATATATATATATACGTAGTTTAGAGCTGAAATTAAACATGACCAACATAAAACCACTTATATTTTATGTTTGATGTAATAGTGTGCTAATTGTGAAGCTAAATAAGAGGAATAATGTATGAATTTGTTGATTATAATGCTCAGTGTTAAATATTTTTAGCCTATGAGGAAAATCCTCAAAAGTTGTTGAATGTGTAAATTTTTGTGAATTCATAGACTTATAGACTTACGCCTTATATATATATATATATATATATATATATATATATATATATATATATATATATATATATATATATATATATATATAATGAATATTAATTAGTAACAGTCACGTGATCATTAATTCATGAAAAAATGTACAGCATTTCTCCATATGGGTAGGTTATTAAGTGTGATTTCCTCTATAGTCAATTCTCTCCCCTAAAATAACATGGCTGTGTATGAAGGTGGCGGGTATACATTTTTTACAAGTTTTTCTTCTTCAAAATGGCGAACTTTAATTGAAGCATACCAATTCTTTTGAAGTATTAAATTCGCATTGCTTCCATCTAGTCAAACTTGTTCCTGAAAAAAAAAATGTACAATGTAATCGGGTGGACACATCTTTGACTGTATCCATGAAAACAAAACGGAATTTTATTTTAAATTGGATTTTTTTTCTCCAATTGTATTTCAAACTACATGTACATAATATTAATGTTGTTAATGTGCAAGTGTCTCTCCATGATTCTGGTTAAATATCCAAAACAGTTGCCATGGAACTAAAAATGTTTCATTTCTAAAAATTTGAATTTTGCAAAAACTTTAAGAGAGTATTTGCTCTTTGCTTTCACATCCAAGTTACACCGCTGGAGTCGACGAGACATATTTATGCTTCGGATTGCAAAAGCAGAGTTTCTTGTTTTGTTTTTGTTTTTCACTTTGAAGAAGTATTCGATTCAAATACTAACAAAATGGTATGTGGAACCTATCAATAACATAAATTGTAGAATTTGAAAAAAGATCTATTCATAGATAAAACACTGGGCCTTTAGTGGACAAAGAAATTATCAAATCACTAAAGTTGGACTGATTAAAATTCGTGAACAAACGTACCACTGCGCCGACAAAGGGTGTTGAGGCATCGAATCACGATTTTTTGAGTGACTAATTTTACAATTTCCTTTGATTTAAAAATTTCGGGTTGAGATTTAATGATTTGAACTATATATGTATTCAATTATGATCAATTATATTGATCGATTATTATATATTTTAAGATTTCATACTAAATTTGACAATTCTTGCGTTGGAAACAATCATTTTTCCATTAAAAAAATCAGTTGATTTTCATGTAAACTTTTAGCCAAAATATTGTCGATTTGATTTAAGCATTGATAAAAGAGGGAAAATCCTACTCTGAGATAGAAAGAGGGGGAATTTGGCTCTAATGTGAGATTTCTCCTCGGGGGGAAATCCTACTCTAGAGTACAGATTCCCGGGGAAAGGTGGCTATTGAGTAAATCCTACTCTACAACACCGGTACCACGAATACTACAGAAATTTTACACTTGGAAAAGACAAAATCGGAAAACACAACGATAATTTTTTTCATGCATTTCATATATGAAAATCAAAATATCCATCATTATCTCGATTTGCGTCTATCGGTGAATACAAATGTCAGGTGGATTCCCTGGCCAAATACAAATCAGTTACGGTACCTTAGTTGTGTTTGTTTGTACTGCAGTGACCTATCCAACTGATGTAAGTTTCGCTGGTAACTTCTTCCACGGCAGAAGAGAAAGTTACCAACGAAACTTACATCCGTTGCACAGGTCACTGCAGTACAAACAAACAGAAATACACGTAAACTGCAATAAAATGTAAACTAAGGTATTGTAAGATAACCAACACGAACACGTGTCGCCCATTCCACGCAGGTACTCGTGATAAGAAAGCAGTCAGGTGTAACAAATACGAAGAGTATACCCCTGTGTTGATATCGGAGACAGCAAAACAAAATGGTGTATGCCAATTTTCGAGTCGTGTTCAGCTTTAACCTGCCTGAAATAGAGGAAGACTCCACCGTATCACTAGAAAAGCTAGCTCACAAGCAAGGCAGTATAAGTTCCCTACATAATGTCCGGTACACTTCCCCCCGCTCAGGCTTCACCCCGAAGCTTAGGATGGGTTCCCTCGGAGTGTCCGAGACCTCTTCAGTAACGGCAAGCAATGCCGTCCACGGACACTAAGTCCATACCTGGACACAAAGTCCTAGCTCAAGAGCTTCCTCAAGCAGGCCTAGAATCTCTTCAGTTACGGAAACCCTCTACCGTCTACGGATACTTAGTCCGTAAATGGACACTAAGGTCCTAGCTCTAAAATTCCTGAAGAAGGACGCCAAACATCAGAGTCACTACGCTGCCACCAATTTTGTAACGTGAAGTGGTCACCCATTCAAGGGTTATTCAGGCTCGCCGTTGCTTACCTTGACTGAAATAGAGGAAGACTCTACCGCATCACTAGAAAAGATAGCTCACTATATGCTACAAGAGCATATGACCGGGACATCTCTCTTAATTTCTAATCTTTGGATTCACACACAAACACACACACAGACCCTAACACACACACAATAAAAACATTTTCGTTTTTTTTCGCAGTCAATTTAGTATCTCATTTTATGGCCACTACACTCAGTAAGATTTGAATCATGAAGCAAGTATTATACATGAAATACTGTTGTTTCTGTACACTAATACAATTTTATAGATTGTAAATAAAATTCACGTGCTGGTTTCCCGCAATGTTTCTTTCAAAACATCTTCAGTAGTGTTAGAATCACTCTTTGTCATAATTCCATTATTATATTTTTTTTGTTCTCTACTATTATAACACAAACATTTTGTATTTTGCATTTATCTGAGTCGCTTAAATAAGTTTATGGCATATATTATGATATTCTTTGTAATAATGGGAATCTCTTTTGTGTTTTGTTTGTTTGTTTGTATGTTGTTTAATGTCCCTCTTGAGAATTTTTCACTCATATGGAGACGCCACCACTTGCCTGTGGAGAGCTGCAAATTTTGTCCTATACTCGGCACTTACGGTCATTGAGCAGTGAGGGATCTTTTTTGTGCCAGCACCTACTGCGACACAGGACCTCGGTTTATACGGTCTCATCCGAAGGACCGGTTTCCACGTCCCACAGTGGGATTCGAACCCGCGACGTAAGGATCAACTCCTTACTTCGCGACTCTAGAGCAGACGCTCTAACCACTGCGCCACGCGGACCTCTTTTGTGTAATATGTTTAGTTAGAACTTTTTGAAGCAACAGGTAATATTGATAAAAAATAGCATGCATTAAAACATGATGAACCTTCTATACATACAAAACCATCTGACTGGTTTGGATAAAAGGTCAGCTAAGATTTGTATTAAGAAATAGAACATTACTCTATTCGTAATACAATTTTTTATAAAATTCGAAAATCTTATGATAGACTGTACCCACAATAAGATTTTGTAGCACAAAACAAGTATTATGATACAAATCTTACCGTGTGTATCGGCCTTTAGAATGACCTGAATTACGTGTTCGAAGTAAAATGTAAACATGTAGTAGGCAAACGTGCTTTGTTATTCATTCAATGATTGAACAACTGTTCGTGGTAAGTTCCGCTGTGTGCAGTAATAACAATAGCCATATAAGGAAAACAAAGGTTTGTCATTGTAGTAGATATTACACACTGTTACACATTTTATTAGGTGCCTTTTTAAAGAAAATCATTACTGAGCTCCAATCTTCGCAGTAAATTATCAAAAAAGCTAAGATTAAATGCTTGAGTTTCTGACTGACAATATCTATATAGTTTTTGGAGATGAAGTCTTCATACAATCTGTCGGAATTTCCATGGGTACCAATTGCGTCCCGTTATTAGAGACCTATTTCTGTATTCACATGAAGTAGAATCTATTCAAAAACTTCTACATAAAAAGAAGAAATTTTTTGCTGTGTCCTTAAATTCAACATTTAGATATTTCGACGACGTTTTGTCAATAATCAATATTAATTTCATTCCATTGATTCAATATATCCCTTTGAACTCGACCGCCAAAACATAGCTGAAAGATTGCCGACTCGGCGTTAAACAACACTCTTTTAATCAATCAATCCCTTTGCACTCGAAAATAAAAGATACCACGGAGTCTGACATATCTGTATCATATTTGGATATTTCACTAAAAAAGACGTAAATGGTAACCTAACAACAAAACTTTATGATAAACGTGATGACTTCAACTTTTCTAGCGTCAACTTCCCTTATTTATGAAGAAATATAACATTATCACCTTCATACGGAGTTTATGTCTCCCAGTTGGTTCAATGCGCAAGAACATTCTCTGCGTACGAACAATTTCTAAAACGAGACAAGCTATTGACAAATAAGCTGATGAAACAAGAATATCAACAGTCTCATTTAAAGTCAACAATTTGCAAATTCCTTGGTCGATACAATGACCTTGTCAGCAAATATAATCTGTCGAATGCTGAGTGCTGAAAGGCTGTTTTAAACATTACATCTGAAAATATTGTACGTCATTTAGAGCAATTAAACTATTATAATATATGTATTAATTAGAATATTTAAACACTATATATAATTTTTTCAACACAGTAGTTTTAATATTTTGCTTCATGCCTAAGACTAGTACACAGCATGGTCGTGAAACTTTTGAAACGAAACAAGTGTCTGTGGTTCAACTAGCCAGATAGTTGTGTCCTAAAATGTTTTATAATTATTTATGAATATTTTAGTAAAGACTTTAAAAATTGTAAACATCGAAGGAAAACTTCTTGAAAATGGACTTGGATTCATTTAGTATGAAAAAGAGAAAATCTTGTAATAAACATTATCCTATTGTCAAACAAAGAAGTAAAGGCAATTTCTTACAAAATCTTATGTCCGAAATTGTTTATCAAAATGTATATTTTACAAGCAATGAATACTGATCTTTGTAATTGTGTACTTGACACCCTATCTTTAAAAAGGACAGTGGTATCTGTAAATTCCTCATGGGCAGCTTCTAGCGTCATTTGCCATTTCTATTGAAATACTGAGGAATTCCCCAAGAAAACAAGTAATCACCAGCCACCCCATCCCGTCTGCTTTAGAACAATTTTGTTTATAGAGTGTACGGTACACCTTTTTTATGTGGAGGGTGTGCCCAATGTTTACAATTGTCGGGGGCTAAATATGTAACCTTTTTGTATTATATGTAAGAAGTACTAAGAACTGAGTTTACGTTAGTGAAGTACTCTTATTATGTACCTACATAATGTTTTATTATTATTAAGGAGGCTACGTTTTTTTTTATTCTTTTATTAGCCAAAGGGTATGATGTCTATGAAAATAGCATAGTCTTTTGATTTGGCTGTTGGGTTTTTATATTTTTGGATAGTTGAAAATCCTCCCCCAAAAATTGATATTTTCGTGTTTTTGCACGTTTGGATTATCTCCCCTTTTCAATTAAAATTAGAAATGTTACTGGACATGGAGATATTTTGATTAATTGTGAGAAGTACACGTAACTAGTTGTGCTGTATTTGAATGAGAAATCAACATAACTGTGATTTCACTTTCGATTTTCTTTTTATTTTAGCTTAAATATTGGCATTTCAGCCATATTGTACCAAAAACAGTGTTTCTGTTGCCATGGAAACCAGACAATGATTTGATAAAAATCTATTTTATTTTTGGAAGCAACTAAGCATACTCTACCAAAATGCAAAGTTAAAAATAAATCTGAAACGCCTCATGTGCCAACCCCTTCCTGATTCTTATGTGGAATAGTGCTTACCGTTCTGTTTACAAAATCTTAAGAGTTAAATATCTAAAAAGTTATTATTGGCAAAATACCAATTGTTAAGTGTCCATGCCAGAAATTTTCTGTACTTTGTAATTTTGAAGAAAAAAATTCATTTAGTCTTTAAGAAATGATAAAAAGTGTTCTGATGTGGGTGCTGGACATGTTTTTTTTCCAGCTTGCTCTGCCATCTCTCTATAGCTAGATGATTAGACCTTGTCCCCCGTATTGTGAAGTGGTTTCACAAGTGTCTATTCTTTAATATCCAGTATGTAGTGACATAGTCTATAAATAGATTGAAGTTGATGTTCGTATTGACTTTCTCTATTACTTCGAGGGCATTAAACCATATACCTTCGAATTCAGCTGTAGATATTAGGAGAAGGACTGTTCAGGGACAGCAGCACGGCGCATTAGTCGGTGAATGTTGTCAACTTCATTGAAAGAAATCTGCAGGCCTGTTTCTTGTGCTTTTCTCAATATGCTGTGTGTGCATTGGAAGAAACACCCTTTTGCGTTGATTCAAGGAAATACGGAATAGGCTGCATTTCTAATGGTAACTACAAATTCCAGAAAGGAAGTAGTTTTCTGAAGCTGTAGCTGGTGTTGGTGGCACAAGTCTTTGAGTAGAATCAGGAACCTAGTGTACACGAGTTGACTCTTAGTCCGATGTAAGCTGTATAATAGCAGATAAATTGCACCGTCCACCCTCGCATGAAATGTGCAGAGTGAGTTGTGTGTCATCATTCCATCTGTCGTTGCTGAATTTCACACATTCTTCTTCTTAGATGGTTGGAATTGGAGTAAGCTCATCAGTGCAGTGAACTATAATTCTCTGTATGGCCTCGTCTACCTTTATCTGCATGTGGCCACTGGCCAGGCCCATGGTTGTTGTAAATGTCATAATTTTTACTATTGTTTATGACGTTTACTTTTATTTGCAATTTTAGTTTGTCACATTTGTGCAACATTTTTATGTTATTAATTCCGAATGGGCAATTTTCTTATTTTTGGGTCCGGCAACTACTTGTGCTCAACTTCCGTCCAGCATAACTTCCGTCCAGCATGTTCGCACATAAAGATAAGATTGATCTAACGCCTTAGCGACTTGGTTAGGAAAACAAGTTCTTAAGTTGATGAACCAATAAAACTCATCACCAGTATTTGGACTTCAAGCCAGCTACAGTAAGAACTTGACTTCACGCCGAGATGTCGAAGGTTGATGGAGAAGCAACACTGAATAGTACAACACCTGACGCTACAGAGACAGCTATTGGCACAATGTTTAAAGAAAAGTCCGATACAATAATTGTTGAAGAACACAACGAACCAGAAGCCATCTCTGATCCAGTGAATAGTGGAGAACAACAATTAACAAAGAAACGTTCAGTGTGGAATAGATGAAGTCAAACCGTATTCGGACACCCACAGACAGAATGATGGACCAGGAGGCTCAGAAACATGAGATGAGAATTCAATTGTGTTTTGATCGGTGGAAGTTGAAGGTCCGAGCATGTAGACAAAACATGAAGACAGAGTCCAGTGAAGAAGATCTCGGAAATATGATCGACGAAAAAACGAAGCTGGAAGAAGACATCATACAGACCTTCAAACACTTCGTAGCGCTTCTGGCGCTCCAAAACAAAGTGTAGTTTGGAAGGTAGATGCTTGTATCGCTATCTCTAAAGACATGATTCGTCTGTGTTTAGGGACTTGACTTTGTCTAGATTCTCGGAGAGCGGCTATGTAAAGTTTCAACTGTCCACCAAGTATGTGGATGCTCTTGCAGACTTAGCAAACAAGAGAGAAGAACTGGAGTCAGTAAAGATAGAAGAAGAACAGGAAACGGAGTTTGAAGCACTGCAAGAGCAGCGACGAAAACTACCAGAAGCCCAACAGCGGGAAGTGAGAAAAATGCAAGCGGAGAAGTCAGTTGCAATGGTGGAAGCAAGACTCATAGCCTACTCTGATCTGATGCAAGGGGTTGTGAACATTGCTACAGCCACTAGCAGCCATCAAACTGGTCATTATCTTGTCAGATCTATTAGAAGCCATCCAACTGTTGCCTCCGTTGTTACATCTATTATTAGCCATCCTACTGTTGCACACGTTGTTACGTCTTTTAGTCGTCCTACCGTTACGCAAGCTGAGAGATCAACTTATACTCCGTTGAGCCCACCTATAAACCATGCTGCAGTCAACTCGAACAGCACTACAAAAACTATTATTCTGCGATAAGTAACTTAGGAAGGATGTTTGCAGACTCAGTGAACCTTAATAGACTCCATATACCTGAGCTGTTTACAGGAGATCCACTTAGATTCGTAGAATTGAAGGCAGTCTTTCATGCTTTGATAAAACGTAAGGGCATTATAGAGCAAGAAAGACTCCTCAATCTTAAGAGATACGTAACTGGCGAAGCACTATAGGCTATTGACGGATTCTTCTACAGCGGAAGCAGCTCTGTGTATGAAAATGCCAGCCCTGCAGGACCGATATGGACACCCATTTATTATGCAGAAGGCATTTAGGAAGAGACTAGAGAATTTGCCCAAAATATCAGAGGGGAATTCCAAGGCTAGCAGAGATTTGGGTGACTTTCTACTAGCCTGTCGAGATGTAACGCCTCAGGTTCCAAGCCTCAAAATTCTAGACGACTGCTCTGAAAGTCAGAAACTAAGCAAACTTCCAAAGTGGGCTGCACTGCGATGGAATCGCCAAGTTCAGAAACTATTGATTCTTCTGGTGAATATCTGTCATTCTCCAAGTTTGTCGACTTTGTTGTAAAAGAGGCTCGCATTGCTTGCAATCCAGTCTCGTCACTCTAGGGGCGCTGACACAAAACCTGCCAGAGAACACAAAAACTCTAGCCGAAAAGTAAATGTCCTCGCAATAACTTCAGCTCATCTGCACAATGCAACGGGAACTGACACAAAGCCTTATCCGTGTGAGTATTGAGAGAAAGAAGATAATCTTTTGTTCAAGTGTGAGAAATTTGTTGCCTAATCTATTGATGATAAACGAGCTGTGGTACGTAAGAAAAACCTGTGCTTTGGATGTCTACGCAAGGGCCACAGAAACAAAGACTGCAGAAGGAAGCATACGTGTGGTATCTGCAGGGGAAAACACCCGACCTGCCTACTTGAAGACGAATCACCTACAAGAAGGCAACAGTTAAAAGTCAGGAAGCCAGTTCCTTTCGTGTGAGCAGAGGATATGGTCACAGCACTTCCATGATTGATCCAGTATGGCTTTCTGTTCAGGAGAATCCCTCGCACGAGATTTTAACATACGCACTCCTAAACACGCAAGATGACACTATCTTTGTGCTAGACGACACGGCTGCTGCCCTGCACGTGAATAAACAATCGACGCGTCTCATTTGTCTACCATGACCTCACAGCACACTATTATTAACAGGTCACGAATCCAGAACCCGAGAGTGAAAGCATTCAAATCTACAGACATTGTAACAATAGACTGTGCATATACAAGAGATTTTTTTCTGAAAATCGCTCACAATACCCGAAAGGAAAACAGTATTGTGCTGGTAACACTTGAAGGAGCTGAGGAACGAGCTGCCACATCTTCAGTCTTGTGAATTGGACTCTTGATTGGATATAATTGTCTCCAAGCTCTTGCGCAGAGAAGAACTCTAACAGGAAAGGACATCCAGTCATATGGCATTCAGACACTGTTAGGTTGGAGCGTGGTTGGATATACACCCAGAGATGTTATAAAGATTCTAGAGAAGGACTTTGCTCATGACAAGAATGAAGATGTGAAGATATCTCAGAATGACATTGCATTTTGCATTCCTTAAATGTATGGAACAAACATACATCAGCAAGAAGATATGCACTTGGAAATGACTCTTCCATTCAAGGAGCAAGCCTCTCTTCCCAACAACATGTCACTTGCGTCGATCCGCTTAGATCATCTGAGACGAAAACTTAAAGAGATCGGACATATCAAAAACATAAAAGTGATGCTGAACCAGTGATGTCAGATGGTGCAAGTGAAAATACATGGTATATCCCACATCATGGTGTTTATCACCCGAGGAAGCCTTGTAAACTCAGAGTGGTGTTCGACTGTTCGGCAAGATAATAAGACACTTCGTTGAACGAGCATCTAATGACGGGTCCGGATCTCATAAATGCTCCTACTGGTGTTCTATGCATATTTAGATAACACCCTGTGGCTGTCATGTGTGATGTGGAGAAGATGTTCCACCAGTTTGTTGTACATGAAGCAGACCGAGATTTCTTACGATTTCTGGGTGTATGGAAACTTGGATGCAGAACCTAAAGAATATTACATGAGAGTACACCTGAGTTGTAATTGGAGTTGATTGACATCGTTCGACCAATCAGCAATTGCTTTTTTAAATGATGATATTTGTCTTCGGGATGTATCTTGATTCTTTAGTCTCGGGAATGGAAAACACAAGTAAACAACGATCCGTAAGATAACATGCCACTCTATGAATAAATATGGTGTCATTCAATCTTAAGCTGATGTACAAATATTGTGATCAGGAATCTTTATTGCAGATGTAGATTTTCGGGATAAATAACAAATAAAACATTAAAACTTAAATTTTCAAATACGCCTTTTATTTTTGTCGATGACGCAATCTGTGCGTATTTGGGAAGATCACGTGACGTAAACAATCCCAACTTTTGACAGCTCCGTATGCCAAGGGTTTGTGAGGAGAGTAGCGATGAGAAACCCTTGGCTAGCGAAGATGAGCTGCATCATTCTTTGTGCAGAATGATTTCTATGTGGACGACGGGCTTAGAAGTGTTGAGACGGAAGAAGAAGCTAAAAAGTAGATACCTGATGCACAGATTCTATGTGCTAATGGTGGACTGCTCCTACACAAATTTATTTCACACAACAAGAACGTGATAAATTCTTTTGCAGAATTAGAGAGGGCTGCGGATGTCAAAGACCTAGACCTTTCACATGAACGAAATGTCTATGGAACAAGCATTTGGGATTAAGTGGAATATTGAAGAGATGCATTTTGCTTCAAAGTCGTCGACCAGAATGTATCTCCTACGAAGCGCAGTATGCTATCCGTTGTAGCATCAATATTTGACCTGTTGGGATTCCTCTCCCCTTTCACACCCACGGGGAAACAAACACTTCAGGAGATGTGTCGAGGTAACATAGGATGGAACGACCCCCTGCCACCAGACAGACTGCTTGAATGGGAAGCTTGGATCAAAGATCTACAGAACCTTGATCTCACCAGTCCCAAAATGCCTCACACTTGGTGATGTTGGCAAACTGAGTTTTGAGCTGAATCATTTTTCGTATGCAAGCACAAATGGCTAAGGACAGTGTTCTTACCTCAGAGTTGTAAAGGGAACGAAGGTACACTATGCTTTAGTAATCGCAAAGACAAGAGTAGCACCACTACAGATTGTAACGATACCTCTCTAAAGGTTGTAACGATACCTCGTTTGGAATTGACAGCTGCAGTATAATAAGTGAAAATCAGCTTATTTCTGAAGAGGGAGCTGAATCTACCCATCAACAGAGTGTACTTTTGGACAGACTCCAATGTGGCGCTAGGCTACATCAACAACGAGGCTCGCAGGTTCCATGTATTTGTTGCGAACCATGTACAGATGATAAGAGATGCAACAGAACCGCATAAGTGGCTATACATTGAGTCTGCCAGCATCCCAGCCGATCACGCCTCTCGTGGACTTCGTGCATCTGAAATTATTGATTCTTCAAGGCTGACTGGTCCTCCGTTGCTATGGCAACCGAAAATTGAAAGCCAAAGTGTTGAAGCAGAGTTGCAACTTGGAGGCTCTGAAGTAAATTCTGCAAGGACTCTACGCACCAAAACAAAAGTCATTCGAGTGTTCTCGAGGGGTTCGTGTCTAGATTCTCATCTTGGACCAAAATGATATCCTTCGTCGCCAGAATGCGGAGACTCTCTAATGGTATCAAGGGAACTCATCCATCAGCACCGGATGAAAGAGTTCAAGCAGAACAAACAGTCATCTAGCTTGTTCAACGTGAAACCTTTCAAGATGCCATCAGTACCCTCAAGAAATCTGAAGGGCTACAAAGGTCAAACCTCCTGAAACCTCTAGAGCCAGTTCTGCAGGATGGGATACTTCGAGCTGGAGGCCAACTAAGTAAGGTAGTCTTACAAGAACCCAATAATCTCGTCTAAGAATAGTCACATCACGCACTTGGTTCTCTCACAAGCTCACAGGGAAACCTTTAATTAAGGAAGAGGCATTACCCTCAACAAGCTCCGATCTCTTGGATATTGGATTGTAGGAGGAAATAAGACGGTACCCATCTACATACGTCAATGCGTTATATGCAGGAAGTTGATAAACCGACAGAGACATAAAGAATGGCAGACTTGCCTAAGGAGCGTAGCGAGCCATCTCCACCTTTAACATGTTGTGGTATGGACTGTTTTTGCCCGTTTATTGTGAAACAGGAACGGAAGGAATTAAAACGATATGATTTACTATTTACTTGCATGTGCTCTCGCGCTATTACATTGAGATGTTGGATGACATATCTACAGATGCCTTTATCAATGGTTTACGCTGTTTTATCGCCATTGGAGGAGCCGAAGGACAATTGCGCCAAGGAACCAACTTTATCGGATCTAAGAAGTTCCAGTAAGCACTTGACAATGAAAGAGTATTTTCATTCTTGGCAGAGAAACAGTGTGATTTTGTGCTTAACGCGCCCAGTGCTGGTCATACCGGGAGTATGTGGGAAGGTCAAATAAGCATCCTCAACTCTTTACTATTACTTTGTCCTGGAAGACTAGATGACTTTTCACTGAGAACCATATTCTACGAGGCAAGATCTATTGCGAACTGTCGCCCACTCACTGTGAGCAAGATAGACAACCCAGACTCACTGGAGCCACTTACTCCGAAACACATCTCTTCTTCCCCCTTCTGGAGAGTTCGTGAAGGAAGACATTCCGGGTATGTCAGTCATTCTACAAAAACATGCCCAATTAAGAATTTTTTATGTCGCTTACAAATTTACCGTTGTAATATCTTAACTATAAATTTAAAGATCGATTTCAACTCTAAGATTTAATATACACACATGGTTTTGCAAATATTTACTATATATATATATATATATATATATATATATATATATATATATATATATATATATATATATATATATATATATATGCAGTTAAAGTTTTGATATGAACATAACGTAATGTTGAAAAACGTATTCCACTGCAGATCTTAATGTCGCTTCATTTAAAAAAGACTGAAACTTATCTTAAAGTGACCAAGGAACCTAATACATCGATTCTAGTTGCGAGTCAGCTATTTTAGACGATTACATTTTCGACATAACAGTTGTCTCTCTTAAAAAATTAACTTCCGTAACGGTAATTCATGAAAGTTGTTGCATTAAAGGTATCAATTTTTTTTTAAATATTATAATTGGAGCGAAATGCTTCATACTTTTGTTTAATATCCTAAATCAAACTTTAATTCTAACTATTGCCGAGAATTTTAATTTTTATTGTTTGGAATTAACTTCCGTAACGATATTTTTTCCGAAATTTTACCTTAATTTCCGATCCATGCAAGACTTCATGAATCATATCTTAGCGTTCTAAACTGAACATCAGAAACAAAAAATAGGTCAAATTCAGCTTTATTTAAAAAAATAATAATGCTTGATCAAGCATAAACTTCCGTAACACTACCTTAAAATCAATGGTATACTGAAATTGTTGTAAAAAGTTAACGATACCAGATTTGTGGAAAATTCTTTTTTTTTTCAAGTTCACTGATATGTCCTTTTGAAAATTATGATGTTCATTTTGCTATTTGAAACAATTATTTTTTTCATGTTTTATACCCTGAATTGGTTCATTTATCGTAGAATGACTGTCCGTAAACGTTATAGACGTGTTCAGTTCCTTATGGAACAATTTTTGTCCAGTTGGAGACGAGAGTACTTGGCCCAGATTACCATGCGACAGAAGTAGCACGGAGTTCGTCTGAACATTAAGGAAGGAGACATTTTTCTTGTGAAGGACGTTGACTTGCCACGCAACCAAAGGCCTCTTGGTAGAATCATCGAAGCTAACCTTGATAAAGGTGACCTAGTACGGAGAGTCAACGTGAAAATGCAATCTGGAGTACACAATTTATAAGCTTGTGCTACTTATCGAGAACTAATCTAATTGTATGTTGTACTTCATATTATTATAATATAGGTTGTAAGCTCATAATATCATAATGTTTACTATTGTTTAGGTATTTAATTCAGATTTGGCAATTTTCTTATCTTTTGGTCCGGTGTAAAGACGAATAATGACCCCCTTAGAATAATGACCGTGGATCATTTTTTTTTACATCAATAAAATTAATGACCCCCGGTCATTATTCGACGTCGAAAAATGACCCCTTTGCCTTTAGAAAAAGTGGCATCACCCTTAAAATCTGCGTACCCTATGTAAAGAAAAATGACCCCCGTAGAATAATGACTCTTTGTAGATTTTGGTAGGGATATAATTATGTATTTTTCTTTTTAGATAGAAATATGTAGAATTATAAATCAAAAGGTCCGTGGACCTAATTGTTCACCTGAGGTGTACATAAAATGAGGATACATGGATGATTTGTTGGTCTCATTTAATCTTTCAAATAAAATAAACTGTCATTTATGATAAATTGACAATATTAATCAACTTTAATCTACACTGTGCGGAAATGCTTCCATTTTGATTTGACAAATGTTGTCATTTTTAATTTTAAGAACATTCTTTTTAAAAAAATCACATTTATTCCAGAGAGAGAGAGAGAGGGAGAGAGAGAGAGAAAGAGAGAATTGTAATAAAGTCTATCTACAGAATAATTAAGTTGCATTTGAATGGATTGCTTTTAAGTCAATGATTTCAACAGTGTACATACATGTGATTTTCGGACATATAGCAAAAGTATCTTACAATCTGAATAAGAAGAATTGTGTGATGTTTTAGACACTTTGGTACATTTCAGTAAAATTGAAAGAACAGGCATTAATTATTTTTACTATCCATTGTATATGGCAAACGAAAGTGGATATGGAAGGAATTTTAACATAAACTGCAAGTAAATTTTTCATGAAATCCAAAAAAAAAAAACGCAAAGGAATAGATTTAATAAAACAATTGATCATGCTGATATCCATATCTCGTCCCCAAAGTGCATAGCTTTAGACATATCCATCCTTGATTTTCTGGAAGCACTCCTTAAATATCAGAGGAATGATAAATGTTGTATAATGACGAAACATTAAATCTGTTCGAACAAATATGTATTTCACTATTGTCCAAGCAAATGTCCATTTCGTCCGAACAATTCCAATCAAAAACATTTTAAAAGTTATATCACTCCTGACATATGTTACATTAAGGATTTTTGAGAAGTATATTTATGTTTGTTTGTGTATTGTTTAACGTCCCTCTCAAGAGTTTTTCACTCATATGGGAGAAGCCACCACTTGCCGGTGGAGAGCTGCAAATTTTGACCTATACTCGGTACTTAGGGCCATTGAGCAGTGAGGGAACTTTTTCTTGCCAGCATCTTCTGCGACACGGGACCTCCGTTTATACGGTCTCAACCGAAGGACCGGTCACCACGTCCCACAGTGGGATTCGAACCCGCAATGTAAGTATCAATTCCTTACTCCGCGACTCTAGAGCGGACGCTCTACCACTGCGCCACACGGGTGACGAGAAGTATATTTAAGATAACTACTCATATAGCATGACGACTCAAAGAAAACTGGGGTTCAGTGTGCATCTTACTTAGCAACGATACAATTAACTTGACATTTTTTGCACTTAAACTGTTACATATACTAGTAAGTTAATCACTAAACTTTATAATATTTTACTAGATGTAATCATGACAATAAATATAATCTTATTTCATGTAAAATATTTTGAAAAAATCCTGCAAATTAATGCGCTTAAATTATTATGTGACCTTTCTGCACCAAAAAAATGTCATATTTGGGGTATAAAGGGGGCCGACTGGGGTTTTCGTTGCGCAATACTTCGCGCAGCATAGTAAAATAAAGCGTATTTACTCTTTTAAAGCAGCTATTTTTGCATAATTTATAAAAATTAACAAATTTAGGAAATCTCAGGTTAAAAAATTTAATTACGCTTTAAAATGACTGAATTTTTTCAACGATTTTTCAAAAGATGGGTAGATAGACGTCGTGAGTATGTGTTTTCGACGTTCTATAAGAGGGGTCATTAAGTATGTCATAAAATAAGAAGTATAAAATAGGTGCTCTTGAAATTTTAAACATAAGAAATTTATTATATAAATCTGTGGTATCTGTCATGTTTTGTAGTACTTCATAAAAAAAGGAAAATATAATAAATTTTGACATTTTGAGATGCCCCTCTGGAAACCAGATGGTAGAATTTTGTGTTTCTTGCATAAAATGTGCAATATAGTATAACACATGCATCAAATAATTAAATTTCAGCAAAAAGTCTGTAGTAGCATTTGTATAATTTGCTTCGAAGTGCGAAAAAAGTATTTCTCTATATAATCCTTTAGTAAATGTACCTGTATTTTGAGATGGTCCCTAAAAAATAACCAGACTGTAGATTTTCACTAAACTTGGCATGTATACTGAAGTCAGTGTAAGGTACAAATGGTATAAAATTAGAGTTTCTCTATAGTAGTTTTCACACAATAAAACCCCAGTCGGCTCCCTTAAAAATCTAAATAGGATTAAATTATTTTTTTTGTATCAAGCTTTTTATGACTTAAGTGCTAATCGGCTGGGAGTGTCGTGTAGTTTAAAATTTTTAAAGAAAAAGTTGGGGCCAGTGATGTATATTTTGAGATATTGGTCAAAATATGCGAATTTTAGACCAAAAATAAAATATGTAAATTCCATCATGAATTCTTCATTATATCTTTATTTCTTGGTTTGACTGAGTGTGTAAAATTTATTCTAAAAATATCAATTGAACCTATATTTAATTTTCTTAAAATGAAATAAAGAAAATAATTACCTGAGGAAAAATATGTAGGACTAAAGTTCCAAGATAGTAAATTTAACAAATGTATTGATTGGAAGAAATCGTGTTCTTTATGATTTTGTGAGTAGTTTTTAAATTGAATATTGTATAATTTCTATTTTTTAATTCAAATATGTTATAAAAATTGAATTGTAAAAAAATAGTTTTGAAATTAGAGGTTCTGATCAGCTTCTCTATAAAGCTAATGAGTGACATACTTTAATCTACTTTCTTCTAAGTGTAATTTGTTCGAAGGAAGAACTTATTTGTCCACTCAAATGTCTTGTTTATCCGAACAAAGAACAAACCTCAGAAATATTACCTTATTTGTCAGAACATACATCAAACTCGTCCGAACAATTGTGCATGTATATTTATTCCGGTCTTCAAAGACACTTCAATTGTATTATATAATTATATATATTAATAAAAGCATGACCTTCACGGATTATTGTTATTAAGTTTTTAAGATTACAAAATGTATATCCTTGCAAAATTAAATAAAGAAAAATATAAGTGTAATTGTTAACGATGTTCTTGTAGTGATCCAGTAATTTTCGAAATGCTGACTTTGCTTGCGAATATGTTGAGAGCTCTGTAACAGCATGTTATTTGTCAGTATCCTGTCTCTGTTTGAAAGTTGATCGTACTCAAGAATGCTCTAGCGTACCGAATAATTTGGGAGACTTAACCATCATATGCAGACGGTATTGAGATATTACTATATAAATACATGTAAGAATTAAAGTGGCGATGGAAAAGCCGATTCGGAAGTCCTCCGGTTCATATAGATTAGGTATTAGTGGGTCATTAGCGTCTATAATCAGTTGAATATCCAAATATGAAATGTCAGGGTTAGAGTTAGAGAAAGAAAAGAAAAGAAAGATTACGATAAAATAAAAGAAAGATTTAGATTACAGTTTGAACCAAATGCCACTGTGACATATCTATTGTGCGATTTTTATTGTGTGCTGAAAACAAAACAGCAAACGGAAAAAAATCAGAAGACTCTTCAGTGATAAAATAATTACCTAACAATTTGAATGAAAAACGTCAGTCACCATTCGATTTAACGATAGATTGTATTTGCTGACAAGATCATTGTATCTACCATAGAATTTGCGAAATGTTGACTTTAAACGAAACTGATATTCTTGAATCATCAACTTATTTATCAATAGCCTTGTTTTAGAAATTGTACGTAGAACATGCTCTTGCGTATCGAATCAACTGGGAATCAAACTCCAGATGCAGATGATAATGGTTTATTGCAACATAAATAGGGTTGTTGACGATAGAAAAGTTAAAGTCATCACGTTCATCATAAAGTTCTCTTGTTAGTTGCCATCAATGTCTTTCTGTAGTAATATATCCAAATAGGTATAATTGATCTAAACACATGTAATGCTCTATGTTGAGACCCAAACCTTGTCATCGATCACTTTTTTTGTACACTGTTGAGATGGGGGTCATTTTTCAACGGGGTTCAATTTCTTATAGGTTGCCTAGGTAGAAAACTGACCCCCTAGGGCTCTAATTCTACAAAAAATGAGATTTTTCTACACCTTGGGGGGGGGGTCATTTGTCAACGTCGAAATATGACTCCGGTTATTTTTCAGCGGGGTCATTATTCGTCTTAACACCGGCAACTACTTGTGCTCAACGTAACTTCAGCCCAGCATCTTCGCAGATAACGATTGATCTAACGTCTTAGCGACTTGGTCAGAACAAGTTCTTACGTTGATGAACCAATAAAACTCATCACCAGTATTTGGACTTCTTTATTAATGACCAAGCCAGATACAGTTGTGGTTTGCATAGACTTTATTTGGTAAGTTTTTTAGAGTATTAATTGTGGCAGGACAGTGTGTACTGGAATATCTCTAGTAAGTTCTTTCACCACACCTGTTCCTAGACTGAAACTTATATCCATTGTGGACAAGGATTCGGTATCGAAGTAAGTTTAGTTGCATTGCATTAGCCATTGTGACAGAAGAATAACATGATAAGAGATGGACCAGCATTTATGTCAAAATATAACCTCGAAATTCATTAAGCTGAGCAAATATCTTGCACAGGTCAAAAATTATTTCGATTGTTTTTGGCATGGCGTTCACAAAACTTGGGGTTGTCACCTTATTCTGAGCTTTTTAGGCTTGGTTTAGTCAGTTGAAATTATATGTTTTTTATTCTCAGTTCAGCATTGATGCTTAGGGTAAAATGATGTTTTCATTCTATTTTGTTTACTTTTCTAAATTTTATTTTTGATAAAATAATTATGATTTAATAAACTATTCTAAAATTTTTCCTCATTAATCCTAAAGTTGAGAATTCTGATTTTCTAAATATTTTCTGTCTTATTCTTTCAGTTCGATGTATATAATAACATTTTAAAAATCAGATAAAAATGATTAGATTAAAATCAGACAACATTGTTTTAAATTTTAAGCAAATTAAGTGAAAAAACTTAAATCTATTTAATCTATTTTCTGTCTTTAAGTTTATGTATTCAAAAAGCCAAAAAATTAAGTGAATTAAATATTCTTTTTTCTTGAATCTTTTTAATTAATTTATTCAATTATTTTTTATCTTAAGGTGAAATATCCCTCTGCTCTAAATTTCACCATTTTTTTCAATTCCAGCATTGATTTTCAACAGCAACAATAGCATTAGATTCAAATGGAAAATAGTTTGAAGTATGAAGCGTTGCTTACTTTTTCAGAAATGAATATCGTATCTAATCATGTTATGAAGAAAATTTGATATGGTGAATAGAAAGATCAGTATTTTTTAAAATCTCATCACGAAATTAAAAATACATTGTGTATGAGGTATATATGAAAACAATATTTACTGTCATACCTATTTAATTCATAAACATAATGAAGGGTTACTTTTTAAATCAGAATATCACATTGTTTTCTGTGCTTATAAAGTAAAAATGCATCCATCTACAAGAGTGATCTTTCCATCTACAGGAGTTACCTATCTTCAAAATATTTTTATGAGAAAAAAGATATTAATTAATCGATTATAAAAATTCTGCAACTGAAATTTCTGTAACAAGTAAAATAATTATATGTTAAGAGTATTAGAAATATTTCAATTTAAATTTCTTTCAGAACTGAGTATAAACGTTTTAGTTTAACTATTACAAATAATTAATAAAAATATTGGGAATAGAAACTGGAAATCCATATTTGTGACAGTTCAGAGTAAGTAAAATTGACTATATAATATAATGGTCCTCATTATTAAACTCTGGTAAGAAAATTCATTAGATTGCATCAAATGATTTCCTTGGAAAGTTATCTCTCTTATCAGAGAGACATTACACCTTAAAGTGAATTAAAGTGTTAAAAAAAACCTACATGAATAAAATCTGTTCCCCCTGAAATCTGTTTGATCTTATTTTCTGTCTTTAAGTGTTTAAAAAACAAGTAAATCTAAGGTGGGATATAATTAACCTAATTGCTATAAAACAAATGAACTATCAATACATCTATTGTTAATTGCAAGTGGGAAAAAGTGGACTTTTTTAAGTGGGAATACGTTGAAAACACAATAAAAAGTACAGTAATTCCTTGTGCGAACAATCGATATTGTTTGTGTAATTAACCTTTCATAAGAGTAACATCGTATCATTTTTTGGGGTATACATAATTCTAATAATATATATGTATTAAACAGATAAAATATAAAAACTAGAAACTTTGCTATTGCAAGCAGTGTTACCATGTAATAACAATGAATAGAAATTTTCCAAAATAAGATTACCATATATCCATTATTAATTTACTTTGCTTCAAAACACTCTATCCTTTTCATTTGCAACAATTAAAAAGGTCTGTCGATTCTAGGTATGTAATGCGCAAGAAATGAATCATAAGGACTTTATTTGACTATGTATATCCAAACAGATTGAAAATGACAAACAGTGACATAGTTTTGGGTTTTGATCCACTTTCTAATAAGATGCATCAATTGGAGAGGTTTGAAGGTCTCGTACTGTACATCAGTGATCCAGACAAAATCTGGGTACAATTTGACTTGGTATAGCCCAAAAAATCTCTATGATCTAGTTTTGATTTGTGACACATCTTTCCTAAAAAAATCTGCGTGAAGATATGAAATGGAAGAGAACAAACTATCAGAGAGATGAACAGAAAACGCCCTATCAGAATACGGCCTATTAAAATTAAACATAATTACTTCTATAAGAAATGGAAGAGAATAGCATTTAGAAAACAAAATAATCAAAGATTGCAAAGCTCACCACCACGAATGTTATCCAGAAGCAAGGCAAAATTTTCGCAGCAAACAATGTTCTGGTAGTGTATATCATCATTAATGTGCCCGGTTATAAGCAGACCTGTTCCTGTACTCATGTAAAGCAGAATTTATTGAAAAACTTCAACATAAAAAAGAGGTCTCTTGCTGTAGACTTTAGTTCGACAATTAAGCTGAGCACGCCTCGTGAATAGGCATACGCCATTTTCGATATTACTATCTACGATATCAGCACCGGGGTATACTCTTCGCATTCGTTAAACCTGACTGCTTTATTGTCACGGGTATCGGCGTGGAATGGCGACTCGTGTTCGTGCTGGTTATCTTGCATTGCCCTTGTTTACATTTTATTGCAGTAACGTGTATTTTTGTTTGTTTGTATACTGCAATGATCTGTGCAACTGTTGTAAGTTTCATTGGTAACTTACTCTTCTGCATAAGAAGAGGTAATCAGTTATTTTTTGTCCATACCGAGTGCTGTATAAGCATACGTATGTCTACACCGCTGACGACTGATTACACTGAATAGTGCAGTGTATAAGTGAGCGGCTTTATATAGGGACCCTCAGATAAAGCGAGAGACCAATCGGACATTCCTTTTACGAATCGTGTTCAGCTTTAAATACAAGTATTTTAACGACGTTTCATCAATAAACAACACAACACTGTATTCAGTTTGATTGAACTCGAAATAAAAGACCCCACAGTCTGTTTATATTTAAATGTTTAACTAGAGATAGAAATTGATGTCAAACTGACTAGACCTTATAATGAACGTGATGCCTTCAACTTCTCTATCGTCAACTTCGCTTATTTATGTAGCAATATACCATTATCACCTGCATATGGAGTTTATGTCTCCCAGTTGATTCGATACCCAAGACCATGTTCTACATAGAAATGATCTAAAACGAGACAGGTTATTGACAAATAAGTTGATGATACAAGAATATCAACAAATGATCTTCTTTAAAGTCAATATTTTGGAAATTCTATAGTCGATACAAGGAACTTGTTTGCAAATTTATCTTTAGTTTGGGTCGAATGTTGGCTTGTGCCTTTCAAACAAATTGCTCGGTCATTATTTTCACACTGAATTGACCACTGATTTTTTTCCGTTTACCGGATCATGATAAGGAGCACACGGCGGGTGTGACCGGTAGGTATGGGATACTTCCTCCTTCACGGCACCTGATCCCACCTCTATTTTCAGAGGTCCGTGATGGACCTACTCATAATTTGTATTTTAAAATAGACTTTTGAGAATGGTAATTGTTCATTATCTTCACATGTCATGCAACATCTCTGCAAGTTTGGTCTGGGTAGCATTGAAAGTAACTTGTTAATGAACATACTCCAAAACTTAAATGTTCAAATACACGGAATATGTATGTCAGACCCGGCACCCCATGTATATCTGGTTGTGTGCATCCCTAGTGGATCACCCAGTCAAATAGCGTCACGAAAATGTAGGTCAGATCCAGCATCCAAAGCAAATCCGGTGGTGTGCATCCCTTGATACCGTACATCATCCACGGACCAGGTAGGGCTTATAGTTATTTAGGAATGGGCCTGATCCAAAACTTTAACCTGGTTACTCATACAGAACACTGTTGGACAAGTATTCGAAGCAAGTCTTGTAGTGAGCATCCCTAGATGCATAATCCATGCAAGTTTTGTCACCTTAGGGCTTACCGACCTGCACCGAAAACGTAACATGGTCTCTCTTCCGGAAATTATAGGTCAGACCCAGCATTTGAATCAAATATGGTCATTTGAATCCCTAGATACTTCATCTACGCATGTCCAGTCAGTGACCATATGGCTTATACGAGGGGTTATCAAAAAGTTCATGCACTAATGCAATAAAATTAATAGTATGTATACAAAATTTATAGGGAACTTAAAACAACAAAAGTATAAGAAGTCCTGAAAATTTTGGCTTGATACGTTGATAATTTGCTATTTTATCATCAAATACAAAAGGCATTATGTGATCATCCGGCGCTGTCACTTTTGAGTTTTATGACGTTCGACATGCAACTACATTGCTTCTCAATGACCGTTCCCTCTGCGTTGACGATACCATAGTGTTAATTATTGACTGAAACTCATCTGTTTATATGAATTTTAAATTTCTTGAACAGCTTTCTTTTTAAAACACAGTCTTGTAAATGGATCCATACAAAAGATAAAGATCCTCACTTGATCCGCGCTTGTCGGAGTTCAATTTCCACCTCACGCAAGCGACATTACATTTCGACGTGACTGACTCTGGACCGTGAATCGGCCTTAAATATAATTCTCATCAAAACAGGTTATCTGGTATTATTTGGTCTCTCCCCGGTCTGTTAAAACATTTCCAAAGTCTATGTGACTTTTTCCAGAATGAAACGATAAAATAGTTAAAAAAGAAACACACCCATCCCCCTTTCAGACGTTATTTTAAACGTCTAATTTTAAGCACTCTTTATTTAATTTGCGTTAAGATCTCATAAAACTGCTACAAAATGAGGTAAAAACTGTAAATTTACGGAACAATTGTGTCACATAGGCATAAATGTGTAAAAATTCACTGATGTATCTTAATCGGTTTTAATTTTATGGCGCCAGTCAACGTACTTTTTGATAACTTCTCGTACATATTTGTGAATGAGACCTGCTCAGAAAACTTTAACTTGCTCCAAAAACTCTTACCTGCATCAAAATCATTAACCTGGTGATTCATCGGGAAAAAAGAGGCTGAAGATGCAGCATTTAAAACCTGACTGGTACCATGAACCATACGATATGCATCCTCCATGCAATTGTGATCAAATTGTTCATAGCGTTACTTGGAAATAAATCTTCTCAAAAAACTTTAACCTGCGACATCGAAGCCGGTGATATGGTACCAGGTATAAGCAATCCTGGCTTTTCGAGGTGAACTAAAATGAAAAGACTGACAACACTTTACCATCAAGTAAGATCTTCTTGTGAGATCCAGGTGCGACTACACGCCAAAGCTTGCTCAGCTCTGGTGAGATGTAAGAGAAACCTAGTCAGGAGCCAAGTTACAGCACTAGGAATTTCTCAGTTCGGACTCAGAGAGTGTTACTCGCCGACTGGAAAATTCGACTCACACCATGAAAAGGTGTATATACCAATCTCGGGTAGAGAAAGTTTAAAAATGAGTGGGTTTAAAATATTTCAATATTGCAGTGAATAAATAAAAATTTGTTTACGTTTTATTTTCCATAACGATATATTTTTTTCGCCAGAGAAAAGTATATACCCTTTCGTGATGTGAGACGAATTTTCCCGTCGGCGAGCAGAGTTTTGACGCTGGCTATGGAGATAAAAGATAATAAAGACATGCATGCCATATATGGTTGTGTAGAGAAATTATTGTAAAAGACAATGATAATAAACAGTATGTCATGCAGTGCATTTTCTCTGCAAATATAAATGACAGAATGATTCTGGGAAGAGTGGTACTCCATGTAATTCGGAGTTAGAAACCTTGTGTTATAATACTTTGGGTTTAAAAATTTATTACAGAAACAAGTGCCTGTGGTAATACTACATACCCTGGCCTTTTCATGGCAGTAAGGGAAGGGAGGGCAAACAAGTCAATGACATATGGAAAGGGATACCATGAAAATTGTGATAGGATAGTTCCAGTGGATGAATCAACAACAGCACTTGACGAAAGAGAGCCAAAATTGAAAGAAATCTGTTAGCCTGGTGAAGAAGGCCAGATCTGATCGACACCAGGGCCAAGTGACATTCCATAAAGATGTACAAGGAATGCCCCAAGTTGTTCAGGATGCTGTGGCAGTTATTCAAAAAGGTTCGGAGAAAAGGAGTAGTACCAACATGCAGGAGTAGAGCGGAAGTAAAATAAAAAATTCAAAAACATCGGTCAGATTCGAACCATCTGACTGCTGAGTATAGAAGGAGATATCTTCTTTTCGGTACTAGCGAATTCGAAGATGATCACAATAAACATGAAAGCAAACAACTACATAGATATTTCCATCACCAAAGGCAGTATTCCAGGGTTTTCCTGCTGTGTGGAACCGGTGTCATCAGCCAGCTGATACTCGAAGTCAAGGAGAAGAAACACCCCTACTAATATTATTGTGATTTAATTCCAAACATGTGGTCTTGGTTGACCCACTCAAATTAAGGTTACAGGGTAAAAGCGTTTTTTTAAATGGCAGTAAACAGGGAATTGCTTTAGTCTGTTTATTTTAAATACATGTACCAGGAATTTTTTTTTAACCTTTCTGAAATATGGCTAAAATTTACCAACTCGGCGTTAAACAATAACAACCAATTAATCATTTTACTTCGAACACGTGATTCAGGTCAATCTACGATGCAATATTGAATGGACTGCAAAAAACAATTGAAAATGTATAATTTGTTCTTTTTTTTTTAAAAAAAAAAATACTAGGGTTGTCCCAAAATTCCATAGAGTGACCTTACATCTTTTTTATCAGAAATTAATTCTCTTTATAAAATTTTCTGGGTGGATAAACTGTGTTGTTAGCTGATAAATTACGAAGTTTTAACATGATTACGAGAAAACAATTCGAGTAATAAGAATTGTAGTGCTAACGAGTAGTAAGCATCCCCTGGTCGGTCACACCCACCTCGAGCTCGATATGTTGATCAGGTAAACGGCGTACTTTAGTATAAACAATGGTCTACCAATTGGTATGAAAAAATGTTAGCAGTAATATAACCCAATGATAGATTGTATTTGCTCTCACACACAGACACACAAAAGCCCATCAAACAAGAAAAAGGAATAGCAGCCACTTAGAGGGGTCGGCTTGGTAGATGCAGGTTGATCTCGGGCGGAAACTCCTGATGAGGTCCAGACAACACAGCTGCAGGACCTGTTTGTTGTCTGCAAAGAGAAAGATCATCATCGAACTAACAGTGCCGTGTGGACCATCTATAATAAAAAAATACTATAGATAACTATAGTTTACTATAGATAACTATAGTAAAAACTTCGATACATAGATTTACTATTGAAGCAAAGTTGTAATCAAGATCAAAGTATCCCTTCGTTTCTCAGTAGTTACATTGTGATGACTTCCTGTTTCTTGGCGTTGTTCCCTTCGGTTCTCAGCAGGTCACGTGACCTGTAGGGTATATATACTGAGACAGTCGGGTTAATCAGTTAGTCTGTTGCTGACGGCTGGTTTGTAAGGACGGTCCAAAACAGAAGAACGTGTTAGGTACTGTAATACCTGAACAAAGTCTTGCTTGCTTCAAATCGGCTTTCGGCACTTTGGTAGTGAATATACCGGTATATTTCTATATATTACAATAATACATGGGTTTTGCTGGAGGTGACAACCTAATGCGCTTCAGTCCTTGGAAGGCGTGGGCTCCCGAAAAACGACAGGGATAATTTCTAATTTGAATTTGTGATAAGAAATTGATTAATTCTTAAATTGCTCAGGCAGAGCAACCGAATATGGTGGCAGCGTGGTGGGCAAATTAATTTTTGAATGAGATTTTGACTTAAGTTCTTTATAATCAGTTATTATGGAGAAAATGATAGATGAGGAGATATCTTTTCTTGAAAAAGAGTTGTGCATGGTTGCGCCTGGAGATAGAAAAGCAGTCTACACCTGTTGCTACAAATAGACCCATGTGCGATTCTGGCATTGCAACAATGGCTGGCGAAAGCGCACAGCAAGAATTCCGCCTGGAGAAGAGACGATGGTATTAACAAATGCACAGCAATCCAAAAACCATAGGAAGGGAAATGAAGAAACAGTTAGGTGAGAGTAAGAAGAAAAACAGCGCAATGAAATTCTGCGTCTGGAACAAATGCATCCCTTTTGACAACAGATTATGCTGCGAGTGCACAACAGTATGAAACGATTGCGCCACTGCCTAATAGAAAAATGCCACGCATTTTGTCAAATGCGCATCCGCATCCAGTTGGTGTGTTGAATGAGACTCTTGCGCATTCTCCTTTTCAATTTCCACTGAGTGTACAAACGCAAGCACTATATCAAAATAGGCCTCCGGCGCAAATGAGAAATGAAGAATTACCTCATGAGGGTCAGGCACAGAACAAGTATGAGACTCCAAGGTCTTCATTAAATGCACGGTTTTCAGAAAATGCTTTAGAGCATTATGCATAGCCATCGATACCGAAGAATCATAGATAGGTAGCGCATTTCCCCGACAGATAAGAGACTGGATAAAGAGAAGGAAGACCAAAAAGATAAAACTACAGCCAAGTGTAACATTAAGCCTGCAACCTTTGATGGGACTCATTCCTGGCTAGATTATTAATCCTATTTTGATGCGTGTGCGGCTATCAATAATTGGAATGCTAAGGAAAAGGGGTTGTGTTTAGCAGTGTCACTGCGAGGAGCTGCACAAGGTATAATAATAAGAAATGTTTCGTCAGAAACAGGACAACAATATGACCTGTAAGTGAAAGCGCTTGAAGAGAGATTTGCCCCACCTAATCAAACTGATTTGTACCGCGCGCAACTAAAAGAAAGGCGTCAACGGGCATCTGAAACATTATCTGAGCTGGGCCAAGCTGTGCGTAGATTGACTTTTTGGATATCCATCAGTAAGAGAAACCCTTAGTAAGGAGGCTTTTATTGATGAATTGATAGATTCCGATATGAGACTACGCATAAAACAGAGTTGACCACAGATTCTGAATGAAGCTATACGCCTAGCAGTAGAACTTGACTACTACAAGACAGAAACAAGAGGTCCATGGGCCACATTACTCACCTGAGCACTGTGGCTAGGAAAAAGCAAAAATCAGTTCAGTATTCAGGGTTGTCCCTAAGAACCAGGGGCCGGGGAATTTTCCCGCCTACAATGAATTAATTCACCGATTATTTCGGTATTTCCCCTAAACTCACCATTAGAAGAGGAACCCCAGACCCCGGTCTACTTTTTTTATGGCCCCTTCTTTTTCAATTCTTAGGGACGACACTGAGTATTCAAAAGCTTAAATGCATAAGTGACCAATCATAGCTTTGCTGTTCTTGAGAAGAAGATTTTTTTCCTATATACTCCTATTAGTTAAACTTTGATCGCCCATTGTGGCGCCACCCTACCCCCGGGGGTCATGATTTGAACAAACTTGAATCTATACTACCTGACGATGATTCCACATGAGTTTCATCTTTCCTGGCCCATTGGTTCTTGAGGAGAAGATTTTTAAAAGATGCCATTAATTTTTCACCATTTTGTAATTATCTCCCTTTGGAAGAGGGCATGACCCTTCATTTGAACAAATTTGAATCCCCTTCACTCAAGGATACTGTGTGCTAAGTTTGGTTGAAATTGGCCCAGTGGTTCTGGAGAAGAAGATGAAATTGTGAAAAGTTAACGAAGACAACGATGTCAGACAACGGACAAATTTTGATCAGAAAAGCTCACTTGAGCCTTCGGCTGATACAGGAAATGCAAAATAAAATTGATAATTTGGAGAGACAGATTAAAAAAATGCAATATTTTGCAGAGACCTTTTCAGAGAGAATGCAAACTTGACAATGTAAAATGTTACTACTGCTTGGAAGAAGGACACATACGGAAGAATTGCCCAAAGTTGAAGAACAGAGATAAAGAGAAGGATAAAAGGAGACATGTAGCAAAGTCAGATGGCGTAAGCGCATGTCAAGTTCGCAGTAGACGTAAAAGGAGGAGAAAATCGACAAAAGATGTCAATGTTGGTGCAAGCAATTTGTGTGAGGAAGCAGGTATCTTTATTCAGGGAAATGTGAATGGGAGTAGCGCAAAACTACTAGATTGACACTGGAGCATCCCTTACTTTTATATCAAAGAGATTGCATGATAGATTGCAGGAGGAAAGACCTGAGCTAAAGGAGAACGCTCAGCGAATATTCAATGCTAGTGGTTCTGTTCTGTCCCACTATGGCAAAGCAACAATTTTCTTTTAAGATGGATGAGTCAGATAGATTTATTGATGCAGTTGTTGCAGATATTTCTGTGGACGGAATTATTGGACTTGATTTTCTCAAGAAATACAATGGGCTGATAGATCTTCAAGAGAGTTCGATGCTATTAAATAATGCAAAATACGCATTTTCCTGGGAAGCTACACCAGGTTGTTACAGAGCAAGTGACATTTGCATACCACTAAGAAGTGAAATAATCATTAATATAATATAATAATAATGATTTCTGCCAATGTTACGGGAAATACTAACTATGGAGGAGCGGATTACTTAGTAGAACCAGAACAAATCTTTATTGAGACAGGGCGTGCACTGGTAGGACGCACTCTCGTTAAAGGTGGCGATAAGATACCAGTTTGCCTAATGAACGTCACGGATGATGTGCAACAGATTTTTCGAGGAACTCTGATTGGAAAAATGACAGCAGATGAGTAGAGACTAAAATCGCTATCTTATCCTCAGGAGTTAACCGAAGAGCTGCAAGATGATCTGAAAGATTTGTTAGACAGATGTAAGAACAACCTATTGCCCGAACAAGTGACAAAAGTTGAGGACTTTATACGTAAAAATCAGTTTTTGTTTGCAACTCTAATTATGATTTAGGGCAGACAAATGTGTTGCGCCATAAGATAAACACGGATCAGACTAAACAACCTTTTAAACAAGGTCCTAGGCGAATCCAGATTCATTTATCTCATGAGGTAGATGCACGGGAAAAACAAATGCTCGAAAAGGGTGTGATAGAACCTTCAAACAGCCCTTGGGCATCGCCAGTCATGCTTGTACGCAAGAAAGACGGCACAATGCGCTTTTCTATCGACTATCGTCGATTAAATGATGTGACCACAAAGGACGCTTCTCCTCTTCCAAAAATTGATGAGGCTTTTGACCATTTGTCAAGACACGAGATGTTTTCTACCCTTGATCATAACAGTGGTTACTGGCAGGTTAGTATGGAGGAGAGCGATAAGTCCAGAACTGCATTTGTAACGCGACATGGGTTATTCCAATTCAAGGTAATGCCTTTTGGCTTATGCTGTGCGCCTGGGACGTTTGAAAGACTTATGGAAACCATTCTTGCAGGACTCCAGTGGGATATATGTTTAGTATACCTTGATGACATTACTGTTGTAGGCAAATCATTTGATGATATGCTTGAAAACGTACATGTTTTTTCAGAGATTGCATCAGGCCGGTCTAAAGTTAAAGGCCAAGAAATGCAATTTATTTGCTACAATGGTATCCATCTGGGACATATCATTTCCAAAGAAGGAATTGCGACCGACCCAGAGAAGTAAAAGCGGTAGCTGAGTGGCCAGTTCCAAGTACTGTGACCGATTTAATATTTTTTTCTACGTCTTTGCACTTATTACAGGCGTTTTATTAAGAATTTTGTCCCAGTTGCCAAACCATTGCATCGACTCACAGAAAAAGGAAGTTTCTATGGAGTAAAGAGGCACAAGAAGCGTTCGTTAGGCAAATTGATAACTGTGCCAGTATTAGCCCTAACTGATATAACAAAGCAATTTATTTTGGATATCGACTCTAGAAACGAAGCGATTGGTGCGGTATTATCTCAAAATATTGACGGTAAAGAACGTGTTATAGCATATGCTAGCCGTACATTGTCCAAGTCAGAGAGAACGTATCGTGTGACACTGAAAGAACTTTTGACCGTTGTCCATTTTTTAAGCAATACCGCCATTATCTCCATGGTAAACAGTTTCTTCTTAGAACGGACCATGGATCATTGAGATGGCTTTTAAGGTTCAAAAACCCAGAGCGCCAGTTGGCTAGGTGGCTGAAAGTAATCAGTACCTATGATATATATGAAAATAGAACACAGATCCTGTAAAAAGCATGGTAATGCGGATGCACTGAGCGGAATACCGTGCGCTCAGTGTGGGTTTGATCCTTCATCATTGGAAAATTATCCGAAAGTTGAATTAGTTGCAAAACTTTTACAACAATCGGAGATAAAAAGTGACGACATGGATTATACTTTTCAAGAAGCTCAAGAGCAGAGGAGACATTAAGCTTGTATTAACAAGGGTTGAGAAAGAAGAGCGACCAAGTCTTAGCGATATTTCTATGCATGGCTACGTAGTGAAGTTTTTTTGGAATCAGTTTTCTAGACTTACTATATAGAACGGATTGCTAATGCGCAAGTGGACTCTGCTTCGTTCCAACAAAGAAGTACATCAAGCTATCATACCTGAGAAAGAGCGCAGACGCGTCTTAGAAATGTATCGTGATAATCAGACGTCGGGACACCTGGGGGTGAACAAAACGATAGCTAAGATACGACAAAGATATCATTGGCCTGGATTTCAGAAAGATGTTTATCGGTGTGTTATAGGCTGTGACAAATGTACGAGACGTAAAAGTCCAGTTGTGATTTAAGAGGAATGCGAGACGCATTTCCTGGAGGCGTGGGTAATGAAGCAAAGTTGTAATCAAGATCAAAGTATCCCTTCGTTTCTCAGTAGTTACATTGTGATAACTTGTTTCTTGACGCACGGTTGTACCTTTCGGTTCTCAGCAGATCACGTGACCTGTAGGGTATATATACCGAGACAGCCGGGTTGAACAGTCAGTCTGTTGCTGACGGCTGGTTTGTAAAGACCGCCCAAAACAGAAGAGCCAAACGTGTTAGGTACTGTAATACCTGAATAAAGTCTTAAGTGCCTGAAATTGGCTTTCGGGACTTTGGTAGTGAATATATAATTATATTATTACAATAATACACGGGTTTGGCTGGAGGGGAGAAGCTAATGCGCTTCAATCCTTGGAAGGCACGTGCGCTCCCGAGAAAAGACAGGGATAGTGTAAATATTTCTAATTTGAATTTGTGATTGAGAAAATTAATTCTTAAATTGCTCAGGCAGAGCAGCCGAATCCTAAAAAGAACCCGGAAACGTTACACCATGAAACTTTTGTGGTAGATTAGGTTTATTTACGTTTTCTTAATTATTTCATTTCGATCCCTATGTAAATTATATATCTTATATTTAGAAACGCCCAGTTTTATCTTTTCGGCCAATAAGTTCTTTGACAGTTCATTTGTTCTTTTTTTTTTCTATATAAAGCTATGCAACTATTAGATCGGGGAGTGAGACAGCTGGCTTCGCTAGCTACACTCTACATATACTGGAATCGTCCATTGTGCTTTAAATTCTGTTAATTTAAATTATATTTGGGTTAAGTTAGACTATATTTGGGTTAGGGGAATTAGGTTTTCACATCGTATATTATACATGTAACTGTAATAAATTTGTAAAGTCTTGTTAATCTTATTTTCTTTTCTAGTTCATCACAATTTACAAATATTTCCAAGGTATATTCTAATGTAGAGGTCTAATTCGGAAAGTCGTCTCAAAACAAAAATAAACACAACGCCAAGTACAGGCTAAATGAACACCAGACCTGCTACACTTTATTCTGGGACTTTTTGAGATTTCAATGCTTAAAATCTCTTAACTTCGATAACAGTGTTGTAATATTTTGAAATAATATGTGAATATACAAATAATAATTCCAATTAATATAAAAAAATTGCATGTATGATTTGGAGAAAATAAAATATAACAATCTGAAATCCAAAGTAGAAATACCTTTTTACTATAGCAAAAACTTTGATACTATAGTAAACTATAGTATTTTTTGGTTAGGGATGAGAGGAAGAGTGCCAAGTACTGGAAGCTATAGGAACAATGGGACTAGAGGATGGAAGACTTGGCTATTCCCCATAGGAGTTGGATGTTGTGGATTTCCTGCACATTCTGTATGGAGAGTTAATAAAGCCTTTGGAATCAGTGGCAGAAATAGAATAAAGTTTCGTCAAAAACTTAGGTAAGGAGGCAGAGAGGGTTTTGTGCTGCATTTGGCACCTAAGAGACACAAAGGAGTGGCAGCTGCATGACTTGCATGAAGAAAATCACCACTGTGGACCACAAGCTATAGGATGTCATAGTTTTAAAGGATCAAAACATCCAGTAACAGTAGGAACCCATGTGATGATGTCAATGGTGGACTTATCATTCAGCAGTAGCCAGATAGAGCAAAGTGACAATCTGCATATTAGGGGCCTCATACCAGAAGTCAGAAGCAGATAGTCTGACCAGTTTTAAGAAGCAGTCATCTGAAAGTCGTCAACAGTTGGGATGAAAACGAAACAGATGTTCTACCTTCTTTTCAAAGTACACTGTACATAATTACAAGAAGCCCAACGGCCTTGAATCGCTCTTCTGATAAACTGTACAACCTATCACTTCTATTTGAAGCTTCTAAGTATCCTGTATATTTAGATAAAACCTTGAAATTCCAAAGGTAGGTCATCATGACCTACAATTTAGATGAAACACTCTGAGAACCCAAGATGATTCAGTTGACCTACTCTAAAGACCCAAGATGCATCAACTGACAAAGTTTGATGATTCTAAACTAATTAGTACCCGAAATATTTAATTATAGTCATATAAATTGAAAAGTAGGTCATGGTGACCTACTTTTCAGTTGACCTACTCTGAGGACCCAAGATACATCAACTGACAAATTTTGATGATTCTAAGCCAAATAGTACCCTAAATATTTAAATATAGCCATAAAATTTCAAAAGTAGGTCATTGTGACAAAGTTTTATGATCATAGGCCTTAAAATGTCCAAATTATGCCTCTAAGACGCTTTGAAATCGAAAGCCTGCAAAGTTCAAAAAGTAGGTCACTGTGACCTACTTTTTAATATATATTTTTTGAGGCCCCAAGATGCAACATCTTACAAGATTTAATGATTCTAAACCTCTCAGTATTCAAACTAATGACCTTAATTGTTTTGAAAAAGATTAGCCATAAAATTCAAAAAGTAGGTCAAAGTGACCTACTTTTTAATTGACGTACTCTGGGGACCCAAGATGCATCAATTGAAAAAGTTTTATGATCATAGGCCTTAAATGGTTCAAAATATGCCTCTAAATCATTTTGAAAAAGAATGGCCGCAAAATTTAAAAAGTAGGTCACCATGACCTACTTTTGAGTCAACATGATATGAGGTCCTTAGATGCATCAACTGACAAGATTTGATGATCCTAGTCCTTATAGTAAGCAAAATATCAACATTTTAATAAAATGTAATTTTTGGTCAACTTTGAAGTGACCTTGAGACCACGTCCTTTGCCCCAGGGTGATGCTTTGAACAATTCTTAATCTACAACATATCCTCATCCTTTTGTTTAAGTTTGGTGATAATCTGCCCAGTGGTTCTTGAGAAGAAGAGTTTTTAGCAACCACTACTTTTGTTTCTATTTTCCTAATTACTTCCCCTTGTTTAAGGGTCACAACCTTAGTTTTAGTCTAAACGGAAACCCTTGGGCCAAGGATACCCTGAGACAAATTTGACAATAATTGGCCAAGGGTTCTCGAGTTATGGCCCATATTCTAAAAAGTTTTTGCACACCGCACAAATGGCCATAGCATTAGCTCTTTGAGCCTTTGGGTCAGAAGAGCTAAAAATAGGGGTCTAAAAATTTTTGTCATGTGTACCTCTATCCCCAAATAAAGTAATCAAAACCAATTGATTTTTTATCAAGCTTGTAGAATTTGTTCCTCTTAGAATGTACAATACAGATATTACTTATTTGTTTGTATACATCATTTATTAACAATCATATTCAAATACATGTATATGACAATTGGAATTTGCATGCCTATGATGCACTGTTAGGAAGTAATCATTTGTAAAGTACCTCATGCACAGCTGGTTTAGAACTTTTGTAAATCTTGCTAGTGATTAGGGCTGTGTATTGTAAGGGAAAAAATGTATCATGATTCATCATGATATTTCAGAAATATCACAATATATCACGATATATCAAGATTTTAAATCTACAGGTTTCCTCATAATTATTTTTAGGTTTTAAGAAAGTAAACATGTAGATTTCAGCATTCCTCTTTCAAGAAAAAATATTCCCAGTGTTTAGTACTTTCCAAAACCAAGATTTAAGCAATCTAGTTTTAACTTTTTTTTCTTTTTTAATTTTTGGAAAAGATGAAATTTAAATTTCTTTTGGTTTTTAATGAGTTCTAACATTGTTGTTAACGCAAGTACTCTTGTTTTGGAACCATAACATGTGCATTATATACTTTCTGAAAGTACTGAAAAAATGGATTCTTCATTTTATTTATTGATGTATCATTCCCCTCTGTATCACAATGCATCGATATATTGTTAAACCCTTACTACTGATTGTCAGACATACAGTACTAAGGTATATAAATAGGCAATCAGATTCTACCGGTACTATGTGCACAAAGTTTAAAAGAATCTCTCTTCTGTTTCTGTACAAATTATTCTCTTAAATCACACTGTAGTTCAATTAACATTTCTGATAACATTCACACTCTTTGTTGTTCTGTCAGTAATTCACAAGTCTTGGTCTTCTGTCCATTGATCGTGACCTTGAACGGGATCTTGATCTACAAATGACAAAGAATCAATTCAATAATTAATTTTTAAAGCAAAATATGCAAATAAATCAAATATTCAACCAGTTATTATTTTTTTATACTATATAAGTAAGACCTATTTTAGCAAAAAGTGTAGGGAAGATGACAATCGCTTTTATTTTTTGGTATGGGTGGTCTAAATTTTTGGTAATTAATTTGTACACATAGTTGTCTTTCCAGGAAAAAAATATTATGGGTGGTTTCTAAATTTAGTTGATGAAACTGAAATAACGGTTTATTCATGCACGAATATCCATGCCCCCCCCCTTCCCCCCTTTTTCAATTACATTCAATGAGAACACGCAAGTCCACCATGCACTAACATTGCAGCTCGGATTCTACGTTGTATTAAATTCATCAGTCTTTTGATCTGAGTGAAAGAAATTTTCCTCAGCCTTTTTGAAATGCATGTTTTTCAGATGCTGAAGTCGAACTTCCTTGAACGTGGCGCAGCAGAGTAACTCCTGGACTTCCGGTCGATGGAATGTCATTCAAGTAATGATGTATGAGCTTGATGAGGCATCATAAAGTGCATCTTTGCATCCATCTCTATTTTGAGAATTTCCAGCTACAGCAATTGAAATGCATGCTTACAGTCATTTTCTGCAATCTTGGCATCACTTACAGAAAAGAAATGAGAACTTTTTTCGGAAAATTGCTGCAATACTTATTATGAACAAGAGGTGCAAAGCCTTAACAGTCACACGAGTATAATGTAACGATCCAAACATTGAAACAAAATAAGCTGATAAATAAAGCTACGCTGCCAAAAAGCAAGAGATAGAATGATCAGCGATCAACAAAATATTAATTTAGTACTCGGTACCAAATCTTTTAAGTTTATCTTTTCATTTGCCTGCACTTTCTCCCATTTGTCACTATCCCCATGTGGACTTATCAAAACAATAGTTTTGCACACTTGAAAGTCGTGGCCAAAGTAGTATTCCATTTGTGGTCTTACATTTTTTTTGCGTTTATTCCTTGTTTTATGTGCATTTTCTGTTTGTAAATAATGCACTGACTTGTACATTTGATTTTACTTTTCTCCTGGCTCGGAAAAAGTGCGTAAAATTTAATAATTTCATCGCGACAAAGCAACACATCAATGTAAGATGTCTACAGTGAAACACTTTGAACTGTTAAGAGGTCTGCCGCTTATATAGGGATATATAGGCTTATATGGGGATTGTTGGGTACAGCTTTAACACATTTCATTCCCCTCACATAGGCCTCTCATAGTCTTCAAAGATTATTTAATGTACAAATATATGGTATTTTTGTCCCATTTTTATTTATCAATTATTTAAATGTTTACCTGATCATTAAAAACTACCGGTAAGTACTTTTTGTATTAAATATTATAAAAAATTTTATATAATTCTGTTATTCAATTGTTCTTTTAAGTTAAATTATTTACAGTGATTAAATATCAAAGAAGAATAGCAAAAGGGGAATAACTTCTTTCAGTAAAAATAAATAAATTGACCAAAGGGTACAGAATTTCAAAATCTGGTAAAACACCCTTGCTTACTGCAAATTTATATACTCTGTTTACCTCCTGGATGCCCAGGAGCAGAGAAGATTTTCAATGAAATAATTAATTTTCACTATAGATTCAACAAAGCCCTAACCTAACACCAGAGCCCCTGACCAAGGAGCCAAGATAATCAAAATTTTGGAGGAGGCACCCTTGCTCATCATAAACACTTAGTATATTCCCTTAGTAACAATGGGCAGAGAAGATTTTCAAAGAAATATAGCATTTCTACTATATATTCAAGAGACTCACCCTAACAACAAAACATAGGTAATCAGAGATTATAGAGCTCACCTCAATGAGTGTTGTTTTTAAGTAAGGCAAAGACCCACATTAAAACTAATAATCTAGTAGTAGGCATCCCTAGATGCAACATTTATGCAATTTTGGTCTAATAGGGCTTGCAGTTACTTGGGAATGGACTTATCCAACAACTTAAAACTAGTCACTCATCCAGAAAATGAAAGTCAAATCCAGCATCTGATGCAAGTTCAGTAGTGTGCATCCTTAGATGTATCATCCATGCAAGTTTGGTCAACATAGGACTTAAAGTTTCTTGGCAATGGACCTGTTCCAAAAACTTTAACCTGGTCACTCATCTGGGAAATGTAGGTTCAGATCCAGCATCCGAAGCAAGTCCAGTAATGTGCATCCTCAGATGTATCATCCGTGCAAGTTTGGTCAACATAAGACTTACATTTACTTGGAAATGAGATCTACTCCAAAAACTTTAACCTGGTAACTCATCTTGAAAATGTAGGTCAGAACCAGCATCTGAAACAAGTCCAGTAGTGTGCATCCTTAGATGTATCATCCATGGAAGTTTGGTCAACATAGGACTTACAGTTACTTCTTTGAGGTGAGCTAAAAACCTGACCCCAGGGTTATGAATTTCAAATTTTTTCAAAAGACATCCTTGCTCATCATAACCATGCAATTATTTTTTTTTCCCATAAAATACCAAGGGGCAGAGAAGAAGATTTGCTGGAATAGTCCTTGGAGATGTTTTCTTTTGAATTGATTAAGGGGAGAATGGACTGCTCATCAAAATAACTCCCTCTGGACTTCAATTGTGCTAATAAATACACTATGCAATTTATCCAATAAATTAAAATGAACTTTTCTTTCCTTTGTTGTGGTTGTTAAAATCAAGACACATTTTAATAAAAATTTAATAAAATTTGTATTTTCAAACCAAAATGCATACCGATATTTTGTTTATAATAACCTTGTTAATATTTCCTTTTTCTACATCCATACACTATAATTCCTAAGAGTTGTGTGGTGATGCCTTGAAATCAGTGTTTCTGCAAAGTTTGAAAACCAAGGGTTATTATGACCCTTTGAGGTTAACTTTTGGGAGTCAAAGAGAACTTTTGAGGGTCAAAATATAATGTAGAAGCACAAATTTTTATGGGGATAGATGTTCTTTGATTTGTCTTCTAATAAAAGGTTCGTGGGCATTTAATTTCATTGTTTCGAAAATAACCCTATTCAATATATAGTCATATAAAAAATTTGTGTAGGTTTTAATTTCGTTGATAATTGTTAACAATGAAATAATTTAATTATGTTCCCCAAACGAAGTTTGGGAACATATTGTTTTTACTCTGTTTCTTATTATTATTATTATTATTAAGGTCTTCCGTCTCCACGGAAGACCTTATAGTGATTCTATTGTTTCTTATTATTATTATTATTCTTTTTTTTTTAGACAAAATTTTGTGCACGCGATTTCTCGAAAACTATTCAATGAATTTCTTTGAAATTTTCAGGGATAAAAGGTCTTTATATGAATTTTATATAAAATTCCGTTTTTTGGTAAATTCGGTTCCAGTGCCAAGTTATGGGCAATTTCCTGATTTTAAAATGAAATTTTGTCCTCGAAGGATCTAAGAAACGGCTAAAGATATGAACTGGAGACTTGTTAGAGATGATAGACCATGACTTCTAGATGTTCGAAATTACTTTGGTTTTCGTCGTCAGTACTTCCGGTCGTCACCGGAAGTGTTCAAAGAAATCGAAAATTTCAACTTTTCTTTTTTTAATCAAATCTTGCATCACATTATTGCAACTCTTTCGCAGTTTCGAAATATGTTGGTCCCACCGGAAACAAAAACGACAACTTCCGGTTATAAGAGAAAAACTACATAATTTGAGTATTTTACTTTCCCATAAATATCTTTTATAGGTAAAGTATTTGAAATGATTTTTAGATATGTTATTCAGATTGCAAATGTCTAGAGTTACGTCCAATATCTTTGCAAAATTCACTTCCGGTCGCGTGTTTTTCTGTCCTCAAAATGAGAAAACATCTGAGCGAGATCTCAGAAACGGTAAGAGATTAAGACAACAAACTTATATGAGTAATAGTCCTTGAAGAGTAGGCAAAATCCTTTGGGTTAAACTGTCAGCCGTCACTTCCGGTCGTCACAGGAAGTGATCAAAGAAATCCAAAAATTCAACTTTTCTTGTTTAAATTAAAACTTGCATCACCTTATTGCATCTCTTTCGCTGTTTTGAAATATGTTAGACTCCTCCGGAAACAAAAACGTCAACTTCCGGTTTTAGGAGATAAAATACGTTATTTCGATATTTAACTTTCTCATAAATATCGCTTATAGAAAAGGAATTGAAATGTTTAAATACATGTTGTAGATATTGCAAATGTCTGGAGACACGTTGGAGATTTTTTTTATAAGATTCACTTCCGGTCGCATGTTTTCCTGTCCTCAAAATTAGAATTTCTTCTCACAATTGCTCGGCAACAATAAACGACTGAAGTCTGAAAATTTCAGGACTGATAGTCCGTCATCAGTTTATTTGCATCGTATGAAAATCGTGTGTCGCCGTTACTTCCGGTGGTGACAGGAAGTGATGCAAAAAAGTGAATGGTTAATGGTTAGCACGTTGGATTTTCACTCTGACGACGAGGGTTCAATCTCCAGAGTGTCTCAATTTCTTTTATCACTTTTTCAGCTTGAATTTTCGTTTTTATTTTCAGAATCGGACGGAAGACCTCTCATTGCTCGCAATGAGTTTCTAGTTATTATTATTATTCTTTTTTTCTACTTTCTTCTCCGGTACTTTTTTGTCCGGGAGTGTTCTCATAGAACCACTCATCCGATTGACATGAAACCTTTTAAGGGTTAATAGGCATGTTGTGTAGGTGTTCGGAACGAAGGTCATTTTGCGCGCACATGCATGCACGTGCGCGCGTGTGCGATGAGTGAAATGACTGATATACTTGATGAAGCCGTAACTTTTATATTTCTTGATGAATTGCTTTGAAACTCAAAGTATAAAGATATATTAGTAGTCTAGACAAGAAAACATGGTCAAATTAGCGTGAACTCACGCGCATGCACGTGCGCTCTTCTCTGATTGGCTGATACAAAAATCTCAATAATTTCCTTGTTTTTTGACAAAATACTTTGAAATTTAGAATATAAGTATATATTATAAAGTGCTACAACATGTTATATAGGAAATTTCTTGAAAACACGCGCATTCAGGTGTGCTGCAATCTGATTGGTTGAAACTTTAAATGTCTATAACTCCCTTGGTTTTCAACAAAACAGAATGAAATTTACGACATGGATAGGCACATAGAGCCCCCACATTATGATACTATCAAAATTGAATGCAAGGCCATGCATGCGCTTATGCTGAATTCTGATTGGCTAATACCTAAAGGGTTACATCTCTTTTATTTTTCAATGAGATCCTTTAATATTTAACACAAATGTATGTATTGTGAGACACTATAAGAAAATTAATGTGAAAAATGTAGAAAACATGTGCAAGCACATGCGCTGAAATTTGATTGGCTAATACCCATATGACTATATCGGAGTAGTTTCCAATGAAATACCCTTAAAAATAAAGTGACCATCTATATTACTAAAGTATTGTTTAATTTATTTAAGCTTGTAGGGAATGGAGCATCATAAGGGATTGGGGAACCGTTTGGGGAACATCTGTAACGGTTCCCGTTACAATTAGCACTAGTTTTGTTTGTATTCTAGCCTCTGATTGGTTAATATCCAAAAAGGAACACAAATTATTTCTGTATAACCTGGTTTGGTATGGGGACACACCCCCCTGACAACCAGCTGAATCGTCTGTATCCATGCAATCCTCTCATTTCCAGTCCTCAGGATTCATGAAAAATTCCAGATTTAATAAATGTACCTTTAACTTCAAACAGTAACTCGGATCTTACCACATATAAACAAAAAACATGGCTGCTAGGACTATGTATCAGTTTTTACCTCCCCTCGCTTCCCATCACTTCCGTTACTAGGGTTGTATTATTGAGCGGCAAATTTGAACTAATAAAAAGCAACGAAATTTTACACCCACAGTTGTTTAATGATTTTAGAATTAAATTATAAGGAATGACTCTAATTCTTGGCCAAATTATTCGAAGATAACCTGGTTTGGGTCAGTTTACGCTGTTTTATAATCCGCTTCGCGGATTATAAAGCGTAAACTGACCCAAACCAGGTTATCCTCGAATAATTTGGCCAAGAATTAGAGTCATTCCTAAAATAAACAAAATTTAATCCCCAACAAATATTTCTGCTTTTACAGTATTCTGGTTCTGCTTTCAGTTCTTATATTGGATATGCTTGCTTACATCACAATTTGATGTTTAAAAAAAAAATGTTAACTGATTCATTTATTTACCCATTTTACCAATTCTGCCATTTGGGTTTCTTGGAATAGACGTTAATCAAGAGCAACATAAGAAAGTTGTGTGAACGTTTTTGCAAAACTGTTCATCAATGATTTGAGCTTTGCTGACCTTTCTATTAAAAACATCAGCCTTTTTGACAGAGCCAAACTGAAATAAACATGCCAATTTCAGAAGCGATATTTTTTATTTTGACTTCTGATTTTGTTAAGAATTGGATAGATAGTTCAAAATTTAAACAGATTGTTGTCATTGAAATGTAATTCCAAGCACTGCCGATTTATTCCTAGAAACTCTGAGGAACAATTTATTCCTAGAAACTCTAAATGTGAGTTAATAAACTGGTTCCATTCCAGGCAACATTGAAATCAGTTTTAAAAAAATTTGTTATCATATTTTTTCTGTGTTAAGATGACCCTTTAAGTAATGTTTTAGGGGGTAAAAAGTACTTTTTTGTGCTTAAAATACACAGAAATTTACATAAACTGAAACACTTTTGAAATATTTTAATATTACCAGTAAACGCTTTGTAATGTACACATTTGGTCATTTTAGAATTTATATGGATCATATGAATATCTTTTGTGTTTCTAAAATTAACATCATTTGTCATAGGTAAAATCCTAAAGATCCTTGAGTCATATTTAATAAATATTGTCCCAGTGGTTCTTGAGGTATGGCTCAAATCCCAAAAAGTAAATATCATATGGCCTTAACATAAGTTTATTTGTAAACCTTCTGACCTGTGCCTATAACTTCTTGGGCTTCTTTCTCGTCTACCTCTGACTGGACTACGGTGTCTATCCCCACTCCGTCTTAAATGCCCTGGGCTACGTCTCCTCTCAGAGTACTGGGTTCTTCCTCTGTCTGGTGAACCTCTGTTGCGCTCTCTAATTGGACTTTTCTTCCTTTCAGAAGGGGAACCCCTTCTGCGGTCCTGTAATGGGCTTCTTCTTCGATCTGAGAAAGGACTTCGACGACGTTCTGGCTGAGGACTTCTCCGTCTCTCTGGCTTTGGGGACCTATGTTTAGGACTAGGACTTCGCTTTCTAACTTGAGGACTGTTGCTTCTCTCATCAGAGTCACTGCTATTTTGTCGCCCTTCTAATTCTCTGTGTCGTTTTTCCCTCTCCCTTTTTCTCATTTCTAGAGTCCTAATTCTTAGTTCTTCTTCTCTGTCCTACAAATATGATTATTATACCTCTACTGATTTTTCACTATATAAGAGTAAATTGATATATTTTGCTGATTCCCTGAGAATCACTGAAAAAGACTGATTCCCTGCAAAAAGCATAAGTTTGATAACTAATACACACTTACTCGGAACACCTAGCAATTTCTTTTAATCATATGAAAAGTACTGATATGTTCCAAATACCAGAAGTCTCTAACGAGACTGTAGCTCTACTGGTTGTATTTATAAAGGAAGATAAAAGTAGAACTTTGACTTGAAACTTTGCAACAGCAATAAACAGAATAATGATCCTTGGTTTAGTCTCTTTTGTGGCAAGATTTATTATTATATCAGACTAAAACTGTAGGAGGAGTAGCCTTTTAAAACAATTTTACAGAAATTTTGATTTAAGTAACCATGGCAACATCATTCAACAAAATCAAAAAACAATAACACCAATTATGTATCTCTGTAGTCTACTTGTATGCCACATTATACTGAAATCAGAGAAAAAGTGTAGGAGGAGTAGCGTTTTGAAAGTATTTCAAGAAAATTTCTACTTTTAGTAACCATGGCAACACCGTTCATTGAAATCCAAAGCTGGTACAGAGAATTATGTATCTTAGTGTAGTCTAATTGTGTGCTAAGTTATACTAAAATTAGACAAAAACTGTAGGAGGAGTAGCATTTTGAAGGTATTTCAAGGAAATTTCAATTTTTAGTAACCATGGCAACACCGTTCATCGAAATCCGAAACTGGTACAGAGAATAATGTATCTTAGTGTAGTTTACTTGTGAGCTAAGTAATACTAAAATCAGACCAAAACTGTAGGGTAGCATTTTGAAGGTATTTCAAGGAAATTTCTATTTTTAGTAACCATGGCAACAATGTTCATCGAAATCAGAAAATCAATATAAAGAATAATGTATCTTAGTGTAGTCTACTTGTTTGCCAAGTTTTACTGAAATCAGACCAAAACTGTAAGAGGAGTAGCATTTTGAAAGTATTTCCCAGAAATTTCTATTTTTAGTAACCATGGCAACACCGTTCATCGAAATCAAAAACCGATGCACAGAATTATGTATCTTAGTATAGTCTACTTGCACGCCAAGTTATACTGAAATCAGATCAAAACTGTAGGAGGAGTAGCATTTTGAATGTTTTTCACAGAATTTTCTATTTTTAGTAACCATGGCAACACCATTCATCGAAATCAAAAACCGATAAACAGAATTATGTATCATAGTGTAGTCTACTTGTGTGCCAAGTTATATTGAATTCAGACCAAAACTGTAGGAGGAGTAGCATTTTAAATGTTTTTCACAGAAATTTCTATTTTTAGTAACCATGGCAACACCGTTCATTGAAATCAAAAACCGATACACAGAATTATGTATCTTAGTGTAGTCTACTTGTGTGCCAAGTTATACTGAAATCAGACCAAAACTGTAGGAGGAGTAGCATTTTGAAAAATTGTTTACAGACGGACGGACAGACAGACAGACAGACAGACGGACGGACGGACGACGGACACCTTACTATCGCATAAGCTCTTCTGGTCTCTGACCAGTAGAGCTAAAAATCATGAATATTCATAATGCAGCTCAGTTTAAAGTTATATATAAGGAGACGGGGCCTAATTTATATGGAAAAGAGTAACTTGTTATTGTGACGTCATGGTAAACAAATGTGCACTGAGAGCTAGATGGATCACGTAACTTTGTTATGGTGTACATTGTTTATAAAATAAACAAAGTTGCTTGCAGATAAATGTATTTTATAGACAATTGATTCAAATGCAAAGACTTTATTTACTGGTATTTTATCTACATTCTGAGTGATCAATATTTCCATTGCGCACCTTATAATTGCACTGAGTATAAAATAAAATTGCAGCTATGGGTTTTGAAAATAGTTTAATTTTGGTATCAGTGTAATAAAACAGTTGAAGTATATCATTGAGGGAGTCAGCAAGATTTCAGTTTTCCTCAAGCAAGCCTCAGGAAATAGACTTGCTCTTGGGGAACTGGAATCTTGCTGACTCCCTCAATGATATACTTTATCTGTATACTGATGCACTACACTGGGCATGAACAGTTGAGTTCTATTATCATGGTTATTCAACATCAATTTTGTTTCAGAATAAGTTAATTATTAGAAGATTCACTCAATGTTCAATAAAAAAAAAGAATATATGCCCCCTGGGCACTCTAGCAAGGCTCTGACCTGCACCTAATGGGGGCCTGAGAGGACCCCCGACCCTAAACAAATTTGACTTACTTCTCAAAAAATGGTAGTTTTCCCCCAAAACCATAATATCAACAATTCTGATAATATGAAGACACTTCTTGTGATATTCTGCAGTTTTATACATATATGAAAGGAAGTAGTACATACCATACGTTCCTGTTCCATCTTGTTCTGTCTCTCAATGTCCGCTCTCTTGTCTGCCTTATCTAAGAAGTAAATTGATTAATTTTTCTTAGTCTTTGCAGGACATCAACAAAAGTTGAACTTATTTAAGGAAATTATTTCAATTTGGCAATATTGATATATACATACATGTACATAGCTTTTAAGTAGACTTCCACACTACACATTAAAGGGACCTTGACACAGTTGCATTGCCATTTTGTTTACAATTATAAAATTCTATTTTTATTCAAAAGAATATCTTCATTTAAATGGATTGAACTTACATGAAAATTATTAAAATTTAGTGACCACAGTACTGCAGTATTCTTCATAACCTTACATCAAACATCTTTGTAAACAGGGGCACAAGCTCTGTTATTGTTACATGTACAGTGGCGCCTCGTTTATCCGGACGCCTCTGTCCCCAACGAAATCGTCCGGATAAATGAATCGTCCGGATAATTGAGTCACATCTCAAAAAGCACTCTCTAAGCATGTATATATGTACATTCTTTTTTCAAATGTGACAGCAAAGAAAAAAAAAACTTTTAAATTATATTTTGGTTAATTGTTTTAAAAGCAGTGATTGATTAATGAAAAAAAATATTAAAATGTAATTTACACAATATTAAAAAAAAAATGGATTGGCAATTTTATGCCTAGACCTCCTTTTTTAATTTTTTAATTCGCCTTCTCTTTGGCATGTGACTTAATTCATGGGTTAAGCAAATTTTGATCTACTGTTGTTTTATTTTGCCATATATTATAATCACTGAAACTCATATGATATGACAGAAGTGTTCAGCTTCATCACTGAAATGTTCAAATATAAACTAACCCTGTATATTCCCCGTATATTCATAATAAAGATAAACGTGTGATTGAATTGGGGTAAACACATGCTAATTATAGACGCTATTGTTTGTAGGTCACAGGTAACCGCCTTCAAACTGACCACATGGCCAATGTTTTTACAACAATTAACACGAATGCAAGATAAGTGTGAAAATGTCGTTTCTTAAAAAATTACCGTCCGGATAAACGAGTCATTTTTCAATGAACTACTATGTTTTGTAGTAGAAATTGACCGTCCGGATACGGAACGCGAATTTCCGGATTAATGAGACAAAATAACGTGGAATAAATCGGTTCCCAAAAAATATCGTCCGGATGGTGAAGCGTCCGGATAAATGGCGTCCGGATAAACGCGGCGCCACTGTAATGTTTACATTTTACAGGATGTATTCAATATGCTAACTGCACACACCCCTGACCATGAACTGACAACACTGGTGTGTGGTTTTGCTTTCTCGGATTTCTACTCTGAATTTTCTGGATTATAGTTTTAATATTTTGCATTAGTACACAAAATTTTTCTTCCACATTTTTAATAGCCATTCTCTGTAACCACTTAAACTTTTGTGGCATGCATAGTCACAGATTTTTTTCAAATTTGGCTAGAATTTACCACCTCATAAACTACTCCAAAAATATTGTTAGATCATATGAATGTTGAGTAGTTACCAAGGAAATGGTGTCTAAAGTTGATTTTTTTCTGAAAAAAATGCCATTTTTGGGAATGTTATTCAATGAAATGCGGCTACTTCAATTCATGTTACTCACAGAAATAAAAAGTATGACATCTAATTTTAAAAGTCATTTAAAAACATTGTTGGTATTCAGTCTATAAATATGAGAAATCTATGATTAAAATAGTAGACATTCATTTAAAAATTGAATTATCTCCCTTTGATAGTTGTGAGCTTTTTAGTGTGAGAGATAAAAAAAAATCATTGGACAAAACTGACTGGAAGTTGTTTACATTGTCAACATATATCCTGGATTTCAAGTAAAATCAAGTGTTTTTTTCTGTTTATTTAATGTGCATACAAATTTTAACCTCTTTGTTTATTTCCTGGATGCAAAAGAGTAATTTTTATGTGTGAACAATGGGGAAATGTACAAGACCATATGGTACAAGAAATCAGCTCTCACAGCCAGGAACACGTTAAGTTCCTAGACAGTACCGTTGTCAGAAACCTTTAAAGTTAAGCACTGAAACTGGTTCGTTGTCATGAACATACAGGTGAGGTTATGATAAAATCGGTCCGGTGTCATGACTTGAAAAGAGAGACTGTGAGAAGCTTTTCTTCCTCCTACGTAATGAAAGACAAAATGTACAGTCAAGCATGGGCACGTTTTGTCGTACAATATGTGCAATATGTACTATGAACATTTGCACATTTTTTCGCCGATATATTGTGTTAAATTTTTACTAAGGTTGACCGAAATTAATTCTACGTTTAACGTCACCTATAAACTTCAAAACCTACAAGGGCGGGAGGAAAAAAATAAACAAACAGAATTTTCAAACAAATGAGTCGTTACTCATCTACATGAATTAATACTGTAAGTATTTGTAATCATGTACAGACTCTTGGTTAAATAATCATTTTCTGTAAACCTGTATCTTTAAATGATAGACTGAGTAGACTCAGCTCAAATATACCTCGTAGAGGGCCCAAGTATTGTCTATCACTATGCAATGTAGTTTTTAGGTGCTAAAAGTAAGAGCAAACCGGAACAGAAACATTAAAAAATGTGGATTTGTTTGTTTTTTTCAAAGTACCAATTTATCTGAAACCTACGCGCGCGGGTGACGTTAAACATAGAATTAACTTTGGACAGCCTAAGGTGGTCGTGAAGAGAGAGAGAGAGAGATTGACACACATGCACAGAGAAAGAGAGAGAGAGAGACAGACAGACACATAGACAGACAGAAGGATAGACAAAGTGTTTGGCTGATAAATAAGTAAACAAGTTGTATTTATTTAGCATTACTCGCAGTACTGTCGGGAGAAATGGTGTTGCTCGTGTCCAGCATTGGTTTACTTGACTATGATATGTTAAAATACCGTAGTTCTTGAGATATCTGAAAAAATCAGTCTATTCTTTTTTCTCATTATATATACATGGATATGAGATTGAAAGTTATTTGTTCAGTAGTAATGTCATCTGTAATTCATTTTTTTTTGCTTAATTCTCATAAGAGTGCCGATATAATTGGTGTAGGGGTTGACATTTTTAGCTCACCTGAGCTGATAGCTCTAGTGAGCTTTTCTGATCACATTTTTGTGTCGTCCGTCTGTCTGTCGGTAAACTTTTCACATTTTCAGCTTCTTTTCAGGAACTACTGGCCAATTTCAATCAAACTTGCCAGAAAGCAAACGTGGATAAAGGGAGTCAAGTCTGATCAAATTAATGGTCATGCCCTCTTTCAAGGAAGTATAGTTAAGAATTAGTGTAAATTTAGTGACATCTTCAAATAATCTTCTCAAGTATCATTGTGTCAGAAAGGTTGAAACTTATGTGAAAGCTTTATTATAAAGTGTAGATTCATTTTTATTCAGATCATATCTAGGGAAGAGTGGGGCTACAATAGGTGATCAAAGTTTAAATAGAATACTTAAGAATAACTCTTTCAAAATTTTCTTCTCAAGAACTTCTGGATCAGAAGAAATGATACTTATGTGAAAGTACATAGTGTACTTTTAATTTTGTAGATACTGGCACAAAAAAGATCCCACACTTCTCACACTTATCTGTAATATGCTTTGTATTCTTTTAAATTAAGCATATATTTGATCATTTCTGTTGCATTTTATTGATTTACTTGTATGTTAAGAAAAATGACACCGGACCACATAAACTTAACATGTACTGACAACGGACTTTTTGCTTATAAATTGCGATTTCTTAAAACATGTTAGCTACAAAAGGCTGTCAGTTGCCTAATATATTTAAAATGAAGTTTTTCTTCATATTTTAAAATAAAAGTACCATTTCGATGAATTAAATAAAAGAAATATATAATTTTACATCTTTCGATCATGCCCTCACACATGGGCATTTGATCACCAACCAAAACTCCTCAAAATGTATTAAGGATATCAAATACATAAATCTTTGTATGGAATACTGAATGTTGTATCTGTTTCCCAAAATTCAAATTTTTTCTCAGAATTTGTCAAAAACGTTAAATTTTAGGCATTATGTACAAAGTCTTGTATCTTTTGCATGACACCGGACCGATTTTATCATAACCTCACCTGTATGTTCATGACAACAAACCAGTTTCAGTGCTTAACTTTAAAGGTTTCTGACAACGGTACTGTCTAGGAACTTAACGTTTTCCTGGCTGTGGCTCTGTGCACATTCATGATATTGAAGCCTAATATAAGCCTCATGCTTTACATGGTTCCTGGAAGGGGTTGAATAAGTCCTGGTCATTGGTTACTTTACTATATTCATTTTTAAAAAAAATGAAAACCGTAGGAAGAGGGCAGGGACAGATTATTTATTTTCAAGCATTTTCAAGGACTAAACTTTTAATTAGAAATTATGTTTACATTACACACCATAAGGTGTACGATTCCATCAAGCTTACAACCAGCTCAAATTTAGCAACCGACATAAATTCAAGAAAGCACAAAAACAGATTTTCCGAACAGGTCTAGCAGATTTTTACAACAGATAATTATATATATGTACTGATTATATTTTCGGAAATAGCAGATCTATTATGTGTAAACCCATGCATATTTGGGTTGAAATATTTATCATCAATGTCTCTAAATTTTCAAGTTTTTAAGAATAATATTGCAAATTAAAATGGACTTAGGCTTTTTCTGTCAACTTCTCTGAAAAAAGTCACAGGAAAACATAATTTGACTGTCACTGGAAAAGTGTGGACTGTTGAATAGAGTAAAAAATGTACATTTTAGAACAAGGACTTACTCTACAAAAACAATGAAAGAGTGTTTTTACATGCATGTAGCACAATTCTCTACATACAGGTCACTCAATATGGTAAGTGTATAGGCTTTCAATATTTTGACTTGGCTACATTTTTATCAATAAATGACCTTAAAAAAACTTTCTCATAGCATTTTCACATTATGCATCAAGCTAAAGGTGAGAATGTAATTTATTTACCATGTACTTTCAGTAAAATAAATTGTGTATAAAACAGGATATGCTTTCACAATATCCAAGTATAAATGCTATACTAACAAGCTAATTCAGGGAATCTGTGTCCCCTGCTTAAGGAAAAAAGAAGAGCATGTACGGATCTAGAGGGGTGATGGTGGGGACGGGGGGATAGGACACTTTAAGAGGAGCGGGCAGGACCATAGGGAGTTATGATATAAAATTTCATTCCAAAAGCTTAAAATCTTTTTGAGATATCACTCGGAAATGAAAGTTTTACACACAAACAGAATGTATAAATTTTTTACATTGACCTTTGACCTTTTGACCTCGAAATCAATAGGGGTCTTTTTTAGTTCATAGGAAGTTGTGCTTTAAAATTTTGATGCAAAAGCTTGAAGGCTTCTCGAGATATCACACAGAAATAAAGTGTTTAAACAGAATTTATATATTCATGACCTTGACATTTGACCTTAAAATCAATGGGGGTCTTCCCTATATAGGCCGCAGGGATTTTTTATGCAAAATTTCATTGCAAAGGCTCAAAGGCTTATCGAGACATTGGGCCGAAACAAAAGTGTTACAGAAAGACAGGCTGATGGATGGTCAGACAGACCCAAATCACTGAAAGTGGGGAACAAAAAGGCAATTTTTATATACCATTGTGACCTTGAACTTTGACCTTCTGTCCGTATTTACCAATTCATGTGATGCCACATGTAGTTATTGTCCACCAGAAATGTAATTTTGTTTATTCATGCTGTTTAAAACAAAAGTATTAGTTAGGACACCGAAAAAAATGTGCTTAGTTTCCTTAAATTTCCATCTAAATCGAGCTATTTTGACCTTGACCTTTGACCTTTTGTCATGAAAATTGATTTTTCTCTTTTTTTTCTATTGTGTACCACATAACAAAATTTGGTTTTAATCCATTTTAAAATACTCAGCTATTTACCAGGTATATGGAAACTGATTGTAGATACCTATTGCCCTTGTCAGGAATTCTTTAAAAAAGCTCAAGTTTGTGACCATGGTAACATGAAAACAAAATATGAATACCAAGTATTTCTCTGCAGTTTATATTAGAACTATATATGGACTTTCAAACCAATGTATTTATTTTTTCCTAAATGTCCGCAAAATTTTATACCAGGCTTTTCAAAAGAGCCTAAAATCTACAGTTTTTTCCCAGAAAAATCCTGCCTAAAAACGGGCAATATTTTATCTATTAGGTAAAGTTACTCAAATACTAGAAATTATCTAAAGAACTACAAAAAAGATGTATTTTGGCAAAAAGATGAAGCCATGTAAATATCTTGTTGTATTAAAGACTTTTAATTTGTCAAAAATGGTCATTTTTCATTAAAATTTAGCATTTTTTAGGCCATGGAAAATGTATGTTGGTTGCCATGGTAACCACTGACCATAGCAACCATTTTATTATGAATTTTAGTTTCATACATCAATATAGGAATGTGTGCCAAGTTTCATAAAAATCTAAGACATAGCGTGCCACACTCCCTATATAAGAGTTTAAATGCTTACAGAGAATGGCTATCAAATATTAAGGATAAATTAACTTTGAGAATGAGCATGGATGTGTGTCAATCAAACACACCCTAAGTTTGTAGTTTGAATAATTTTCAGATAAAGGAAGTTACTAAACACACTTTCATAATGTATTGGTCTAAAATACTTTATCAACATAATACCAAAAATTCTAGAAAATCTGTATCCAAAATTAAAATTTTATTCAGTGGTATGGGAAGAGTTGCACAAAAAAGATGGGTACCTCCATTATTATAGAAAGAATGGCAGTGTCTATGTTTTGCTATGAAAAACCCAAAATATATGTCAGACCAAAAAGTAAAATAGGCAGTGCACAATGGCACTATGTAACAAAGATTCTGTGAAAGTCTCATCAAATCTTATTCAGTGGAATAAGTTGAGTTACAGATAGGAACCAGTATTCCAAAGCATAACAGATGGACAGACACACTGCTGGGTAAAGTGATCCCTAACTGTCGCTCTGCTCTGCAGGCAACACAAAAATGTGTATAAAAATGTAATATTTTGTACTAAATGACTCATACAGCTATATTTTAAGGCATATTTAGCAAACAAAACAATATCGGAACAAGATGTGTTTGTGAAAAACTGATGCCCCCGTATGGCAGTTTATGGCGAAGGTTAAAGTTTATTATATGCAAGTCAAACTCCAGGTCAAGAAATAAAAAAAATGTTGGTACCCAAAGAAAGGTCTTGTCTCGAGGAATATACCTGTGAAATATGAAAGCCCTAGTAAAAACCGTTGAAAAGTTATATCGAAGGATAAAGTTTTTAAAACTAAGTATAATGGCAAGGTCAAGGTCAAATGGTGCCCAAGGGAGTTCTTGTCCCAAGTGATACACATGATCGTGAAATGTGAAAGCCCTAGAACCAAACGTGGGAATGGAATTTATTAACATTGTTTGTCTGGTTTACCTGGAATTCCACATTCCATATTCAGACAATCTATTTTTACCACAAAATGTATTTTAAAGTTATATTTAGATTCATTTATCTGGACTAAAATTTTCACTTGATTGGTCCAAAATTTAATTCTGCTTATTACCTTCTGTTTCACATTAATTTGAAAATAGTTTTAATATTTTTAAAAAGAACTGAATAAGATATTTATTTGCTAGCAATTTTAAAAAGAATAATTAATTTTACAAAATTTTACAATCAACTTAAATTTTTGGTCTTAGTCATAAGTTTTCTTTTGTAAAATGGGCCCCTGAATACTTCTTGAATCTTCGCCAGTAAAACAAGATGTGTTTATGAAACACTGATGCCCCTGTACGGCAGCTTATGGCAAAGGCTAAAGTTTCTCAAATGCAAGTCAACCTCCAAGGTCAAGAGATAAAAAATGTTCTTACCCAAAGAAAGCTCTTGTCACAAAGAATAACCTGTGAAATATGAAAGCCCTAGCACCAACCATTCAAAAAGTATGACCAGGGTTAGAGTTTTTCAAACTTCAAGGTCAAGGACAAATTTAAAAAGTCAAAACTGTTGGTACCCAAGCGAAGGTCTTGTCACAAGGAATACACCATGTGAAATATGAAAGCCCTGGTACCAACCATTCAAAAGTTATGAACAAGGTTAAAGTTTTTCAAAAGCAGGCCAAACTCCAAGGTCAAGATCAAAGGGAAAAAAATGGGACCAAAGGAAAGGTCTTGTCACAAGGAATGAGCCTGAGAAATATGAAATCCCTAGCACCAACCATTCAAAAGTTATGACGAAGGTTAGTGTTTTTCAAAAGAAGGGGGTAACACGTGGATAATGTAGATTTTTGATTAATTTTAGAATTATGACAGTATTTATTAAACTGATCTGTACATGTATGTTATAAAGTTTACAGCTAAATATATATTTTTTTTTTAAAAAAATCAAAACAATTATATTCAAAGTGCTGTGAATGATACACTCATAGATTAATCAAATATGAGAATTGACATTTTTTAATATTTGACAGTCAGGATGAGTGACTTGTAAGAAAATTCAAAATTTTCTACCATTTTCTACCAGTTACAAAATGACTACCATGGAAACAAAAAAAAAACTCTCTGTAGATTATTTAATCTGCTTATCAAGTATTTTTATTAATATATAGTTTAATGAATATTTTATGATTTTTAATTAAAAGTACAGGAAAAGTAACACTATATACTACTTGAGCATTCCATCTTATGACGGCACTATGACATCATAGATGAGTGAATTTGCATTGGTGTAAAAATTGCTTTGAAAGAAATGAATGCATACATGAATACAAAGGCTCACAACTTTTTTTATTCAAACACAAATTTTTGTGAATGATACAGCAATGGACAGGAATTAAAAATCAGTACTTTCTAATTTTATTATTTTTGGGGTATTTATAATCTTAATTTTTTCTCAGTTTGGAGAAAGTATGAATTTAAGGATGAGGGATATCAAATTTTGTGCAAAAATACAAACATTTTTTGATATATGAGAACTTTTGCTTGAAAGAGAATAAAAGTGGTATAATACATTAATAAGCTAACTGACGACTGAAAACTTTGGGTGCAGCTTTGGTTACATGGAAGCATTTTTATAGGATACTGTATGCAGAACGGTGCACACTTTAAAATCTTTATTAATTTAAGATTGAATTTTCCTGAAATTTGGTATGATGTCTTTCATAGACTCTAGTATGACATATGATACAAAATTTTCTAAAATCCAGAAAATACTTTGGGTATATACCTCTAATTATTTTTAGAATGAATTGGTAGGGGAAGAAAGTAGTGCGCTAAAACAAAACAATTCCTGAACATGCAAGCAGTATATAAAATAAGTAAAACTAAAGATGCTTGATATACAGTTAAATCTCGTTATCACACACCTGATGGGACCAAGAAAATACTTCAAGATTTCTGAGGGTTTGAGATACCCAGGGTAAAATACTTAAGGAATAAGCAACTGGGACTTCCAAATCACTTTGACATATCTATGGTATTCGAGATATCAGTGTTCGAGATACTGAAGTTCAACTGTATATGAAAGAAGAGAAAATTTCATGTTCAAAACCATTTTTAGTTTCATGTTATTTATGAAATTTAAAGAATTGAATTGTTTGATGTGTGCATACCCTGAATTTTGTTAATACCCTACTTTTACTTTCATTTTCAGATGTTTCTGGAAACATGCATTTTGCCAAAAAAGGAATCTGACATGTAACCTTGAGGTTTTAACCAGTGAGAGAGAATTTGACAAGCTTTTATTTGAGGGGTGTGCCATCTTTCAACAAAAATTAGGGGAGAAGCTGTGAGAAAACGTTTATATTGTTGCCTATGGGAAATGTATTAGCAAACTGTACTCAATTAGCAAGATAACTGTAGGTTGTTCAGTAGCAAAAAAGTGTTTGTAAGCAAAGTCTCTCACTTTCCTGACAGTTGTGAATCAAATTTGCACTACACTATTGGTTAAGGAAATATTTTCTATCAATAGGTTATTTGTTACAGGCAAAAACATTTACAGTTAGAGCACAAATAGTAAAATTTACATATCGCTTTTTAACCTGACTCAAAGCTGTTCTCTATGTACAGTATTTAATATTTTTTTTAGCTTGTTTTGTAATTTAATGATTTTACAAAATCACATTACATAAATAACTTTAATCAAATTTACACAATCAGTAATATGATCTCACTTTGGTGATTAGTGTAATATGTATAGGCGGGGGCCATGGTGTCTAAAATTTTTGATTGGCACCTAAAAATTTTCTTTAAGTCGCCAAATCGGTGACCATTTTAAATTGACTTGGTGGTCGTCGGATTCTGGAAATTTTAACATTTTTAAAAATATTTCTGAAAAAGTGAATAGAAATTTAAAAGAAGAGGAAATTATTTCTAGCAATGGACATGTCATGTTTTCTTAGTCATGTCATGGGTCCCTTTATTGATTACTATTAACTTTTAAAGTGGGCGCCTTAAAAAAAATTGCCTGGTGACTAAAAATTTGCATTGGTGACTAAATTTTTTTGATAAGGAGCCAGCTACCACCTAAATTTTAGAGGCCACTTAGAGGCAAATAGGTAATATCAAATTTAGCAGTGATGATCATTTAAATTGAGACTCTACTTGCTTGGGTAAATTCAAAGCTCTTCAGGGCAATTATTACCATGGCCATAAAAACAGAATATAAACAATAGGCCCATGGGCCACATCGCTCAACTGAGCACATTGGCTAGGAAAAAAGCATGAATCAGTTCAGTACTGAAAAGTTTACATATGGGGGGGGGGGGGGGGGGTTAAACTACCTGAGGATGCTTCCATATCAATAAAACAAATGGCTTTGGTGTTCTTGAGCAACAGATTTTAAACATTTTTTCCTAGATATATTCCTTTGTAAAAATTTGATCCCCCATTGTGGCCCCTTCCTACCCCCGGGGGTCATGATTTGAACAAACTTGAATCTACACTACCTGTGGATGCTTCAATATCAATATGACTTAACATGGCTTTTCTGTTCTTGAAATGAAGATTTTTTCCTATATATTCCTGTGTAAAACTTTGATCCCCCATTGTGACCCCACCGTACCACCAGGGGTCATGATTTGAACAAACTTGAACCTACACTATAAGGTTCCAACTTTTTTTGCCCAGTGGTACTTGAGAAGAAGATTTTTAAAATATGCTACCAAATTTTCACTACCGGTATTTCTGAATTATCTCCCCTTGAATGAAGGTGTGCCCTTTCATTTGAACAAACTTGAATCCCCTTTACCCAAGAATGCTTTTTGGCAAGTTTGGTTAAAATTGGCACAGTGGTTTTGGAGAAGTTGAAAATGTGAAAAGTTTACAGACAGACGGTCAACAGCTAGACAGATGGACTACAGACAAAATGTGATCAGAAAAGCTCACTTAAACTTAGGTGAACTAAAAACTACATCAAATTGAAACATGCTGTTTATCTTAAGTGTGTTATGTAGTGAAGTATTTAATCACACACAATAAAACATATTAATATGTTTATTAATATATATATTAATATATGCAGCATTATTTGTTTTTGCCATTGGTAAGAAAAACCTTATTATTACAAGAGGCCCAAGGGCCTTAACGGTCACCTGAGTATAATACAACAATTTAGAGGATCCATAGAGTATAAAATGAACTGAAAGGTGAAGCTTTGTTGCCCAAAAGCAAGAAAAATAGGGTGATCAGGATCAACAGAATAATTAGTCTAGTATTCATTAACAGTTCATAAATTAGGTTCTAATCTGTTCCCCATTCATCACTATCACCATACAGTATATTAACAAACTATCAGTGCTTCTGTACCATTTTAATTCCTTGTTGACATCTCTTGGTCTCTCTTGGTCTTTGATGAACATTTAAATAGCCAAGTTATTTTTGTCTCATTTTTATTTATCTATTACTTACAAGTCTATCTGATCATTAAAACTATGAAAGTACTTTTTGTATTATACAATAAAAATTCTTGCATAATTCTCTTTTTCTATTAACCTTTCAAGTACATTATTTACAGTGATTAATTATCAAAAGTAAATGGCAAAGGGGAATAACTCCTCTCATTAGAATACAAATTAATAGAGCCCTGGCCAGGACCAGAACATTTGACCAAATGGTCCAGATATTCAAAAATCTGGTAAAAATACTATTCCTTATTCAAACTTTTACTCTTTTTGCCTCTGATATGCCCAGGTGCAGAGAAGATTTTTAAAGAAATAATGCATTTTTATTACAGATTCACTATATTATCAATAGCCCCCCCCCCCCCTTCCACAGCAAGAAACATTAGAGCCTCTCACCCTGGGACCAGAAGTTTGCTCATCATAAGTAATCACTTTGTTTATCTGCTTAACACTAAGAGCAGACAGGATTATTTAATAGAATTAATGCATTTTTTCTATATTATCAAGAGCCCCACCCTTACACCAGCACATCAGACCCAGGGATCACGCAATTAACTACTCTGGAAGAAGCACTCTTGCTGATCATAACTAAACACTTAGCTTCTTTGCTTTTTAATCAGGAGCAGAAAAGAATATTTTCAAAGAAATTTTGCTTTTTCACTATATAATCAATAGAGCCCCCCCCCCCCCCCTTTTCACCAGAACCCTTGACCCTGGGGCCATGAAATTCAAAATTTTGGAAGAGGCATCCTTGCGTATCATAACAATGTACTTTATTTGTTTAAATAATACCCAGGGGCAGAGAAGAAGATTTTCAAAGAAATAATTCACCTTCACGATAGGATCTATGCAGCCCCACCCTAACACCAGAACCGTTGATCCTTGGGCCATGAATTTCACAATTTTGGAAGAGGCATCCTTGCTTATCATAACAATGTACTTAGTTTGTTTAAATAATACCCAGGAGCAGAGAAGAAGATTTTTAAAGCATAAATGCATTTACACTATATAATAAATAGAGCCCAGCCCTAACACCAGAATCCCTGATCCAGGGGCCATGAAATTCATAATTTTGGAAGAGGCATCCTTGCTTATCATAACTATGTATTTAATTTGTTTAAATAATACCCAGGAGCAGAGAAGAAGATTTTTAAAGCATAAATGCACTTTCACTATAAGATCTATATAGCCCCGCCCGAGCACTAGAACCCCTGACCCTGGGGCCATGAATTTCACAATTTTGGTAGAGTCACTCTTGCTTATCATAACTATGTATTTAATTTGTTTAAATAATACCCAGGAGTAGAGAAGAAGATTTTCAAAGAAATAATGCACTTTCACTATATGATCTATATAGCCCCGCCCTAACACCAGAACCCCTGACCCTGGGGCCATGAATTTCACAATTTTGGTAGAGTCACTCTTGCTTATCATAACTATGTATTTAATTTGTTTAAATAATACCCAGGAGCAGAGAAGAAGATTTTCAAAGAAATAATGCACTTTCACTATATGATCTATATAGCCCCGCCCTAGCACCAGAACCCCTGACCCTGGGGCCATGAATTTCACAATTTTGGTAGAGGGCTCAATGCTTATTACAATCATGCCAACAGTTTGACTGCTTGATGTCAAGGAGTAAAGAAGATTTTTAAAGATTGCATTAATTTTGGTAGTTTTAGCCCCACCCCTCAGGCCCCAGGGGGGCAGGGACCATGAAATTCATAATTTTTGTTCCCCTTCACCCATAGATACTACATACCAAATTTGGTTGAAATTGGTTAAGCGGTTCTAGAGAAGAAGTTAAAAATGTTCAAAAGTTAACGCACAAAGGACGCCGCACGCCGACGGACGAAAACGGATAGCAATAGGTCACCTGAGTGACTCAGGTGACTTAAAAACCTAGGCAGTTCAGGTATCTACAGATGCTTCACCTATGCGAACGATTTTGACTGAGAATCAAAGCCTTCAGATAAATGAGGCTCCACTGTATACCAAAACTGATTAGAACTGGTTTAACGGTTTATGAGAAGAAGCATAAAATGTTCAAAAGTGTATGACTGATGAACAAAGAAGGACAAAAACAGATAGCAATAGGTCACCTGAGTGTCTCAAGTGACCTTAAAATGGACACACTTTGAAAAGGGATCCATTATTATTTGTGATATCCATTGTTTACTGTCAATAATGTAATGGTATAGAACCATTCAGAATTAACTTTGATGTCACACTTGGATACTGAGAAAGTTCTTATCCTCCAACAATGCTAGATCACCTACATGTATCTTTTTAAAAGATAAGCTTGTATTGCATCTAAACCAATAAAATTTCAGTATCTAACATGAAAGGATAATAAATCAAATGTACTTACATTGTTTATTTAATGCTGCTTGCATTCTTCTCTTAAGGCGTTCTTGTGGTGTGAGTTTCATGACCTACAAACAGTTTGCACTCATACAATACATGAACTGCAAAATTGAAGACTATATACTTCTGTAAACCTTACAATCACTAAAAAAATTGAAGTGGAAATTTTAACAATTCTTTGATTAAACACAAAAAAAATTCAACATATGGTGTAATTCATATACACGTTATTGTATATGATACGATTCATATGCTTTCAACTGTACAATTGATTTTTGAAATGATATATGCTTTTGATGTCAGTAACCTAATAAACCAGATTTAAAAAGTACACGTCGGGTTCATATAGCCCAGGGTGATTTCCTGGGAAACAACCTCAGCATAATAAAACAGATATAAAATTCCATGATTGTATAGCCAAAGGTCTTTTACCATAGAACTGCTGGCAATTTTGCACAAAATCTACATATTCATTTTAAAACATATGAATTTAAGAAAACCTTTTTAAACAAGAGCCCCATGGGCCACAACACTCACCTGAGTCAATATGGCCCTGCTGTTCTTCATCAGCAGATTTCTTCCCTATATATTCCTATGTAACACTTTGATTCCCTGTTGTGACCCTGCCCTTCTCCAGGTGATATGATATGAACAACCTTGAATCAAAACTATCTGAGGATGCTTCCATATTCATATGACTAATCTTGGCTTTACTGTTCTGACAAGAAGATTTTTAAAGATGTGGCCCCACCCTAACCCTGGGGTCATGATTTGAACAAACTTGAATCTGCACTACCTGAGGATGCTTCAATAAGACTAATCATGGCTTTGCTGTTCTTGTGAAAATTTTTAATCATGGCTTTGCTGTTTGTCATCAGATTTTTAAAGATTTCTTCAAATATATACTGAAATGCAAAAGAAATGCAACATCCTATTTTAGAGGGAAATATTATATATAGGATATAATTTTGTATCTAAAAAGTAAGGATATCTTCAACTTTGTAAATATCGGTAATTTAACGGTTGAATGATTTTCATACCATTACCGGAAGTTAAGTTTGAATCCGCTAACAGAAATAAAAAATGTATGTTTAACAAAACATTTGGACACAAAAGGCCCAAGGGCCTTGAATCACTCTTCTGATAAACTGTACAACCTGTCACTTCTATTTGAAGCATCTAAGTATCCTGTATATTTAGATACAGCCTTGAAATTCCATACATAGGTCATCATGACCTACTGAGGACCCAAGATACATCAACTAACTAAGTTTGATGATTCTAAGCCAATTAATACCTAAAATATTTAATCATAACCATAAAATTTCAAAAGTAAGTCACAGTGACCTACTTTTCAGATGACATACTTTGAGGACCCAAGATTCATCAACTGACAAAGTTTGATGATTCTAAACCAATTAGTACCTGATATATTTAAATATAGCCATAAAATTTCAGAAGTAGGTCATGGTGACCTATTTTTCAGTTGACTTTTTTTGAGGACCCAAGATGCATCAACATACAAAGTTTTTTGATCATAGGCCTTTTAAAAATGTCCAAATTATGTCTCTAAAACGTTTTGAAATCGAATGCCTGCAAAGTTCAAAAAGTAGGTCACTGTAACCTACTTTATAATAAATATGTTTTATGGCCCCAAGATGCATCATCTTACAAGATTTAATGATTCTAAACCTCTCAGTATTCGAATTAATGACCTTAATTGTTTTGAAAAAGATTAGCCAAATTGTCAAGGTGACATACTTTTTAGGTGACGTACTTGAGGACCTAAGATACATCAACTGACAAAGTTTGATGATCATAGGCCTTAAATTGTTCAAAATGTGCCTCTAAATCATTTTGAAAAAGAATGGCCGCAAAATTTAAAAAGTAGGTCACTGTGACCTACTTTTGAGTCAACATGATATGAGGTCCTCAGATGCATCAACTGACAAGATTTGAAGATCCTAGTCTGTAAAGTAAGCAAAATATCAACATTTTAATAAAATGTAATTTTTGATCAACTTTGAAGTGACCTTGAGACCACGTCCTTTGCCCCAGGGTGATGCCTTGAACAATTTTGAATCTACAACATATCCTCATCCTTTTGTGTAAGTTCGGTGATAATCTGCCCAATGGTTCTTGAGAAGAAAATTTTTTAGCAACCAGTACTTTTCATTTTATTTACCGAATTATCTCCCCTTGTTTAAGGGTCACAACCCTAGTTTTAACTTAAAAAACGGAGCCCTTGGGCTGAGGATACCCTGTGACAAATTTGACAATGATTGGCCAAGGGGTTCTTGGGTCATGGCCCATATTCTAACAAGAGACCCAGGGGCCACATTGCTCACCTAAGCACTGTGGCTAGGAAAAAGCAAAAATCAGTTTAGTATTGAAAATCTTAAGTGCATAAGTTTTCCTGATCTACCCCTAAAAAGGAGTGCGGAGGGAGGTGGGAGGGGGGGTGGTATGAATTGAACAAAATTGAATCTACACTAACTAAGGATGCTTACATATTTTTTTGACTAACTGTGACTTTTTTCCCTACAGGTTTGAACTTTCATTGTGGCCCCACCCTACCCCTGAGGGTAATTAATTTGAACAAACTTAAACCTACACTATCTGAGGATGCTTCCATATAAATATGACGAACCATGGCTTTGCTGTTCTTGTTAAGAAGATTTTTCCTATATATTCCTTTGTAAAACTTTAATCATACGTTGTGGTCCCACCCTACCCCTGGGGGTCATGATTTGAACAAATTTGAATCTACACCACCTGAGGATACTTCCATATAAATATGACCAATCATAGCTTTGCTGTTCTTGAGAAGAAGATTTTTGAAGATTTTTCCTATATCCTCCTATGTTAAACTTTGATCGTCCATTGTGGCTCCAACCGACCCCCGGGGGTCATGATTTAAATAAACTTGAATCTACACTACCTGAGGATACTTTCACATAAATATAACCAATCATTGCTTTGCTGTTCTCAAGAAGAAGATTTTTACAAGATTTTTCCTATATATTCCTTTGTAAAACTTTGATAGTCCATTGTGGCCCCACCCTACCCCTGGGGGTCATGGTTTGAACAAATCTACACTACCTGACAATGATTTCATATGAGTTTCATCTTTCCTGGCCCATTGGTTCTTGAGAAGAAGATTTTTCAATGATGCCATTAATATTTCGCTATTTCGTTATTATCTCCCCTTGGAGGAGAGCGTGGCCCTTTATTTGAACAAATTTGAATCCCCTTTACCCAAGGATACTCTGTGCCAAGTTTGGTTGAAATTGGTCTAGTAGTTCTTGAGAAGAAGATGAAAATCTGAAAAGTTTACAACAATGACGACAACAACGCCATCAACGACAGACAACAGACAAATTTCGATCAGAAAAGCTCACTTGAGCCTTCGGCTCAGGTGAGCTAAAAAGTTTACGCACACTGCACAAATGGCCATAGCATTAGCTCTTTGAGCCTTTGGCTTAGAAGAGCTAATAATATGGGGTTTTAAGGGTTTGCATCTGTTCATCATAAGTAATGCAGCAATATTCCGAAAAATGAATTTTCCTTTCTTTTCTGCAAGTGATGCCAAGGCTTCCTGAAAATGATTTAAGTACGCATTTCCAAATGCTCTAGTGGGAAAATATCAAAATAAAGGTGATGGAGAGTTGCAGATGTAAATATGCACATCATGCCTCAATAGGCTCTTATGTATCATTAGCATGAATGACAGTCCTTGGACGGGAAGTCCAAGGGTTACTACACTGCGCTAGGCTAGAGAAAATTCGACCTCCTCATCTGAAAAAAAGACATTTAAAACTGGCAAAGAATATTTCTTTCGCTCAGATCTCGAGACTGATGAACCTATTGCATCGTAGAAATCAACCTACAATTGTTGTGCTTGGCAGCCTTGCACGCTGTACTTGAATGGCTGGGGTGGTGGTGTTTTAACAGTCATGTGTTACTTTCTAAAGTTAAAAGATAATCCTTTAACATTTTTATCAAATCTGTGATGTTTTTAAATCGAGTTTTTCCTTACTGTATTTATTTTTGAAAATCATTAGATAAAAAATTCAAATATTTGTAGATTACTGCTTGTTGCTTTTCTTTTGCGTTTTAGTATATTTTTATGTAAAACTCTGATGCCTCATTATGGCTCCACCCTAACCCCTGGGGTCATGATTTGAACAAATAGAATTTACACTATGTAATGAAGTTTTCACTTAAGTTATAACTTTTCTGGCCAACTGATTCTGAGTAGATTTCAAAAAGATGCCACCAAATTTTCACTAATTATTATCTCCCCTAGAAAGAGGCCCTTCATTTGAACAAACTTGAATTCCCTTTATCCAAGGATGCTTTGTGGCAAGTTTGGTTAAATTGCTCAGTGGTTCTTGAAAAGAAGTCGAAAATGTGAAAAGTTTACTGATGGATAAGATCAGAAAAGCTCACTTAAGCTGTCAGCTCAGGTGAGGTAAAACTAAAATGATTTTTTTTTCTTGAAATTTACATGGACACAATGCTTATTAGAACAAGATGTGTTTGTGAAACACTGATGCCCCCGTATAGCAACTTATAACAAAGGTTAAACTTTCTCAAATGCAAATCAAATACGTTGGTACCCAAAGTTATGTCTTGTCTCGAAGAATAAACCTGTGAAGTATGAGTGCCCTAGCAGCAACCATTGAAAAGTTATGGCCAAGGTTAAAGTTTTTTAAAAGTAGGTCAAATTCTAAGGTCAAGTTCAAAGGGTCAACGTTGTTGGTATCTGAAGGAAGGTCTTGTCATAAGGATTACTTATGTGAAATATGAAAGCCCTAGCACCAACCGTTCAAAAGTTATGGCCAAGGTTAAAGTTTTTTAAAAGTTAGTCAAACTCCAAGGTCAAGGTCAAAGATGTTGGTATTCATAGGAAGGTCTTGTCACAAGGATTACATATGTGAAGTATGAAAGCCCTAGCACCAACCATTCAAAAGTTATGGCCAAGGTTAAAGTTTTTCAAAAGTAGGTCAAACTCCAAGGTCAAGGTCAAAGGGTCAAAGATGTTGAAATTCAAAGGAAGGTCTTGCCACAAGGATTATTTATGTGAAGTATGAAAGCCCTAGTACCAACCGTTCAAAAGTTATGGCCAAGGTTAAAGTTTTTTAAAAGTAGGTCAAATTCTAAGGTCAAGGTCAAAGGGTCAAAGTTGTTGGTATCTGAAGGAAGGTCTTGTCATAAGGATTACTTATGTGAAATATGAAAGCCCTAGCACCAACCGTTCAAAAGTTATGGCCAAGGTTAAAGTTTTTTAAAAGTTAGTCAAACTCCAAGGTCAAGGTCAAAGATGTTGGTATTCATAGGAAGGTCTTGTCACAAGGATTACATATGTGAAGTATGAAAGCCCTAGCACCAACCATTCAAAAGTTATGGCCAAGGTTAAAGTTTTTCAAAAGTAGGTCAAACTCCAAGGTCAAGGTCAAAGGGTCAAAGATGTTGAAATTCAAAGGAAGGTCTTGCCACAAGGATTATTTATGTGAAGTATGAAAGCCCTAGTACCAACCGTTCAAAAGTTATGGCCAAGGTTAAAGTTTTTTAAAAGTAGGTCAAATTCTAAGGTCAAGGTCAAAGGGTCAAAGTTGTTGGTATCCGAAGGAAGGTCTTGTCACAAGGATTACACATGTGAAGTATGAAAGCCCTAGCTCTAATTGTTCAAAAAGTTATGGCCAAGGTTAAAGTCTCATAAAATTTTGCAAAACTGGGTCAAACTCCAAGGTCAAGGTCAAAAGGTCAAATATGGTGGTACCCAAAGAAAGGTCTTGTCACGTGTGTGAAATATGAAAGCCATAGCTCCAACCAATCAAAAGTTATGGGCAAGGTTAAAGTTCTTGTGGACAAACAGACACACAGACGGACGGACAGGGCAAGAACTATATACCCCCAAATCTTCGATACGGGGGCATAAAAAGTGAATACATGTATATGGTTTAATTTTCTTTTATAAAAAATTGCATAATTGATATTTTGCAAATATTTAGAAAATATAACACAATCCACAAAAATGTCATAACTAGAATAAGATGTATGTTTAAATTTTTTTTCAAAATATGAGAAAACATTAGGTAATCAAGATTTATACAGAACACCTCAACAAATATTTTAAGTAAGTCAAATGTTCTGCTAGTGTGCATCCCTAGGTGCAACATTTATGCAAATGAATGCTTACAGTTACTGGGGAATGGACCTGCTCTAAAAACTTTAACATGTTAACTCATCTGAAAAATGTAGGTCAGATCCAGCAGCTGAAGCAAGTCAGGTAACTTTCATCCCTACATGAATCATCATGCAAGTTTGGCCAGGTTGGGCTTATAGTTACTTGGGAATGGACCATCTCCAAAAACTCTTAACCTGTCCAGAAAATGTAGATCAGATCCAGCATTGGAAGCATGTTTGGTAATGTGCATCCCTTAATGCATCCTACATGCAAGTTTGGTCACCACAGGACTTATAGTTCTTTAGAATGAACCTGCTCCAAGAACTTTAACCTGGTAGCTCATTAAGAAAATGTCGGTTGATCCAGAATCCAAAGCAAATTTTGTCGCTTTCATCCCTATATGAATCATACATGGCAGTTTGGTCCAGGTTGGGCTTACAATTCTTGGGAATCAACCTGCTTCAAAAATTAAAGCAATCATTCATATTATAATGCTATATATTCAAACAGTAAACTATACAGTGATGCTCCTCATGTGAACAAACATCAAATAACAATTTTTATTTTAAACTATCCATATATTTGATGTTTTGTTTCTTACACTTAATGAGAGCTAATAAAAGGAATGGTTTGGAATCATGAAGAGTTTTTGGGTAGTTCTGATAAAAAGAAGTTGAGATGTTCAAAATAATGCCGAAGAGCTCTTAAGCATCCAAATGTCTTGCTGTCTATTGTGAAGAGTTTAGTTAATTTGAAGTCACAGTTTTTTAATGACATTAATGTCCAGGTACTATGTCAGCAAAACAATAATTTGAATATCATTTTCCCATCTGTAATCCGAAGTAATATGGGCTCTGTATATGAGGGCACTGTCATCTTGTTAAAATGAACCAAAATGTCTAACCATATAAAGTATAAAAATCTAGGTCTGATCCAGCAGCTAAAGCAAATCACGTAGTGTTTAGATGCACCATACATGCATGTTTGGCACGGGTAGGGCTTAGTTATAGGGGAATGAACCTGCTCCAAAAACTTGAACCTGGTTACTCATCTGGAAAATGCTATGTTAGATCCAGCATCAGAAACAAATCTGGTACCTTTAATCCTTAGAATTAATTCTATCAACTCTAGAACCATGCCATATCAAAGCTTAAAAATAAAAGTTTATATGGAAGAAAAAGTGAAATGAAAAACAAACTTGTTTTCATGCTGTGGCTATTATTATTTTTTTGAAATATCTGTTTTATTATGATAAGGTGGTCCTCCAGAAAAACATCATCCGCTATACGAACCCAGAATTTTAAATTCATTTTATTATGTTACAGCTGTGCGGCTCTCGAAATGCCTGGATGTGGAAAGGATATAAGAAATGATGTAAATTAAAAATGCCAAATCAGGCAATAGGGGTTGTGAAAACAATTGTTAAGAAAGGACAGTAATTTTATTCACATTTAATCATCCAAGTTTTAACACTTCAATTGATAAGTTTGAAAATAAAACATAATGTTTATAAGGCTTATCCCTATGTGGATAATATTACTGCTGCAAAATGAAAGCTGTAGAGCAGTGAACTTTAGAAATGGATTTTTTTTTCTTTTAAACACTCAAACACCCAAAATGTTATTGATCTTACTGACTTGAGACGTGGCCAAGGATGTTTTACCCACACCAGATCCAGATCTACAAGATAAACAAAATACCTTTTTTAAATAATATTTTAAAAAAAACCCATTTGTTAGACTTGTCATAAATGAAATAGTTTACTGTAAACCAACTTTTCTTCGCGTGCAAGAAATGTCCATGAGTTTCGCAACATACTTTAACTCGCAAATATTAATAGCCGCGAACCATTTTCATGGAGAATATTTCCTCAGTTGCGATAATTAATCGTTGTGGACTGATTTCAAACTGACAAATCGTGCATAAAAGATGTCACAAATAATAGTTGGTTTACAGTATACCAATACGTGTGGTACTTTGTAATTGTTGTTTTTCACTGTAACTTATGTATCTATACTCAAAAAATTTATCAATATTGCTCTGAAACAATTTAAATCAATGAAAGATGGATATCAAACCTATCAATAACAGTCTAATGACTAAAGTACCAATATTGTATCCTTTTCTACACACTTTACTCAAGTTTTCTTGAAATAATTTCAAGATCTTACTTTTGAATGCTTGATTTGCCTTTCCGATCAGACTCTGAATCACTGCTAGAAGCTGAAGATGACAGGCTCCTCCTACGGTATCGTTTTATTACAGGTTTATCAGGACTTGTAGACCTAGAACTAGAAAACAGAAATTTGATGTGCAAACCATTGCTTGGCTTAAAATCAATCAAAAATTTTAAAATCTGTAAAAAAAAAATCACTCTTTTATATGATTGGCCATGTCATGTTAAAACTGGAGAAATTCTGAAATGTTTAAATGGTATGTATTATTTCTACAAAGATTGAAAAACATGAATAGTTTTGGAGATTATCTCTGGATTAAAAAAAATTCTAAAGACACCTAAAAATGGACATAGTGATGCAGGTTTACCCTCTACCCCAGCTTCAAAAGGGGGTGGGGGGAGGGGGAAGGGGATATAAATATTTTAGGTAGTTTATTTGCCTATACTGATGATAAATACTCACTTTATTATAATCAATGAAGCTTAATGTTAAATGTCAGAGAAGTATCTGCACTTTATTTATTATTTACATATTTTTATCATTTCACATTAGGGTGAATCAAAAAATAATGACCAGTAAATTGAATTCTTTTGAAAAAATTCAGCTTGCCATAAATATTTTTCAATTAAAACACAACATTGTATATACATTCCAGTTAAAATTTCCGAAATTACAATAGAATTCAAACATAGGTAATCAAAGATTACGAAGCTCACCTCGACGAATGTTATCTACATGCAAATTTCACATCATATTTTTTTTCTAGTTAGGGTACATCCCAAGATCAATATCCATGCAAGTTTGATTTAATTATAGACCTGCTCAAAAAACTTTTGACCTGTTTAGTAATCAAGAAAATTTTGGTCAGTTCCAACATCCAAAGCAAGTCTGGAAGTTTTCATCCTTAGATGCACCATCTATGCAAGTTTAATCATAACAGGCCATAATATTATATAGCTACTCCAAAAAAATTACCCTGGTCACTCATCTGGAAAATGTATGTCAGATTCAGAATCCAAGGCAAGTCTGGAAGTGTCCATCCCTAGATACATCATCCATGCTAATTTGGTTAAAATATGGCTAAAATTCACTCATGTGGAAAATCTAGGTCAGATCCAGCATTTGAAGCAGGTTGGTTAGTGTACATCCCTAGATGCATCATCCATGAAAGTTTGGTCAAGGTAGGGCTTATAGCTACTTGGGAACAAGACTACTCCTAAATCTAAACCTGGTCTCACAAGTGGAAAATCTAGGTCAGATCCAGCATCCGAAGCAAGTGTGGTAGTGTCCATCCCTGGATGCATCATCCATGCAAGTTTGGTCCGGGTAGGGCTCATAGTTACTTACGAATGGACCTGCTCCTAAAACTTTAACCTGGTCACTCATCTGGAAAATCTAGGTCAGATCCAGCATCCGAAGCAAGTGTGGTAGTGTCCATCCCTAGATGCATCATCCATGAAAGTTTGGTCCAGGTAGGGCTTATAGTTACTTGGGAATGGACCTGCTCCTAAAACTTTAACCTGGTCACTCATCCGGAAAATCTAGGTCAGATCCAGCATCCGAAGCAAGTGTGGTAGTGTCCATCCCTAGATGCATCATCCATGCAAGTTTGGTCCGGGTAGGGCTTATAGTTACTTACGAATGGACCTGCTCCTAAAACTTTAACCTGGGACGCCGACGCTAACGCCGACGGTATAGCATAAGCTCATCTCGACTTCGTCGAGATGAGCTAAAAATGCATAATAAAAAAGTCTCAGAATGTAATAGACCTTCCTTTGACAAGAGGCCCATGGGCCACAATGCTCACCTGAGTTACTGTGGCCCTGCTGTTCTTCACCTGATTTCCCCATTGTAATACCTATTGTGGCCCCACCCTACCCCCAGGGGTCATGATTTGAATAATTTAGAATCTACACTACCCTTGGATGCTTCCACTTAAGTTTCAGCTTTTCTGGCCCAGTGGTTCTTGTGAAGTAGATTTTTCCTATAAATTTTAATGTAAAACTTAGATTCCTTCTTGTGGCCCCATCCTACCCCCAGGGGTTATGATTTGAATAATTTAGAATCTACACTTCCATAAAAGTTTCAGCTTTTCTGACCCAGTGGTTCTTGAGATTTTTTAATGACCCCACCCTATCTTTGTCTTTTCTTGATTATCTCCCCTATGAAGGAGGCTTGGCCCTTAAACTTCCCTTTACCCAAGGATACTTTGTACCAATTTTGGTTAATATTGGCCCAGTGGTTCTTGAGAAGAAGTTGAAAATGTGAAAAGTTAACAGAAGGACGGACAGATGGACAATGGGAGATCAGAAAAGCTCACATGAGCTTTCAGCTCAGGTGAGCTAAAAAATAGAATACAGTGGACCTTCAGACATCGGGACGCCAGATATCTGGACGCTTCAGTTTCCGGACAATTTTTCATGGGAATGAAATTTTTTAACGTTATTTTGTCTTGTGGCCCTGCCCTACCCCCAGGGGTCATGACTTTAACAAACTTGAATCTACACTACCTGAGGATGCTTCCACATAAATATGACCAATCAGGGCTTTGCTGTTCCTCAGAAGAAGATTTTTAAAGATTCTTCCTATACATTTCTATGTAAAACTTTGATCCTCCATTGTGGCCCTGCCCTACCCCCGGGGGTCATGATTTGAACAAACTTGAATCTACACTACCTGAGGATGCTTCGATATAAATATGACTCATCATGGCTTTGCTGTTCTTGAGAAGAAGATTTTTAAAGATTTTTCTTATATACATGTATTTCTATGTAAAACTTCGATCCTCCATTGTGGCCCTGCCCTACCCACGGGGGTCATGATTTGAACAAACTTTAATCTACACTACCTGAGGATGCTTCGATATAAATATGACTCATCATGGCTTTGCTGTTCTTGACAAGAAGATTTTTAAAGATTTTTCCGATATATTTCTATGTAAAACTTTGATCCTCCATTGTGGCCCCGTCCTACCCCCATGTAGCTGCAGATCTGTAGCTCTCCGAAAAAAAATATATTGACAGACCGGTCTGTCAATATATTTTTTTGCGGAGCGCTACAGATCTGCAGCTAACCCCCAGGGGTCATGATTTGAACAAACTTGAATCTACACTACCTGAGGATGTTTCTACATGAGTTTCATCTTTCCTTGCTCTGTGGTTCTTGAGAAGAAGATTTTTAAAAGATGCTATTAATTTTTCACTAATTCTTAGTTATCTCCCCTTGGAAGAGGGTGTGGCCCTTCATTTGAACAAACTTGAACCCCCTTCACCCAACCATGCTTTATGGCAAGTTTCGTTGAAATTGGCCCAGTGGTCCTGGAGGAGAAGTGGAAAATTTGAAAAGTTTACAGACCGACTACAGACAAAATGTGATCAGAAAAGCTCACTTGAGCTTTCAGCTCAGGTGAGCTAATAATGCAAAAAGTTGGTTATAGTGGATGGTTTCAAAGAATGTTGAATTATAAACTTTTTGTTCTCCACATCCACACACATAATCACTTACTATGAACTCACCTTGATCTTGATGACTTAGATCTTGATCTACTTGACCTTGATCTACTCCTGGAAGATTTTGATCTTGACCTAAAATAAAATATGCTTTTATTCTCCTTAAATTTTCATCTATTAAATTCATTAAAAAGATATGTTATTGTAAATCATTTACCATACAATCCTTTTTTGTTGTCTTCAAATAATTGATGATGTATGTACTCAATAAAAATAAAACTTAAGTTATTTTACTGACATCAATTAACTTGTCAAATAATGACTATCTACATGTATGAGTGTATACCTTGATCGTGAAGATGAATAGGATCTTGACCTAGATCTTGAGTGACTGGCACTACTGACTGTCTTACGCGGAGATCCAGAAGACATTCTAGTATCTCCAGATCGCTTGCCATTTTTCTCCTTTTGGGGAGATTCATTAACTGTCTTTTCACTGAAAGATTTACATTTTTCTGGTGATTTACATTTAGACTGTGATTTCTGTGGAGTTCTTGATCGAGATCTAGATGCAGATGAGTATCTTCTTTTTCGTCTCTTCTTTTCTTTTTTCTTCTTACTGAAAATAATCAAAAACTATCATGTGAATTAATGCCAAGAGAGAGTTACTCATTCTAGTTCATAACCTTACTTGCTCAGAAATTCAAAACAGCAACTTACCATTTGAAACACATACATGTACATGTGTATCTTGATCAAGGCATGTTTATCAATTTTAACTGAATAGCCTCATAGTATGTATCTATAGCTTAAGTCTTATTGTACACTCTACAAATGCAGATGTCGGTATTCATAAAAATAAGTGACACCGACCATGTCTGTGAAGACTCGCTAACACTTAATTGTGGAGGAAGGGCAGGACCCTGGAGCACACCCTCTTCATCACTTTCTCCTCCAAAACTTGTTATAAACTCCACTTTTGTCTTCTTGGGCTCTTCAGGTGAACGAGAGCGGGATCTTGATGATGAAGACTTTCTAAACCCCCCCAAAAAACAAAAAAAAACGAAGATTAATGTTAATCATGAAAAACAAATGATTCTGTAATGAAATAAAAATCTAAAAAATAATATAATACACACCTTTGATATGGTTCATATTTTGGACTATCTCTTGCAGCATAGCTAGAAAAGAATTGCAAGATATTAAATACTAGTCAAAAATTTCCAGTTTAGAGAGGCAGTTGGTTTTATCAAGAATTGAAAAGGACAATGTCTTGTGTCCCTTTTCTCAGGAAAAACTAAACATACACTATCATTTATCACTGAGTGCTAATGCCACATGTTGACTCTTCTGAATGACCAGACATGTTTGAGACATGCAGGAGATACATGTAATTTTATAAATGCTGAAAAAATTCACTATAAGGAACTTGCAGGGTTGAAATGTAAAAAGTGACACATTTTATTTTTAGAGCATATCATGTTAAAGAAATTTCTGGTACTATAAATAGATGTAATTGTTACTACCTCAGAAGAGAACAGAATATTTACCTTGGTGGGCTGAGTTTCCTGCCAGCAAGCTTCTTCTCTTTATAAGCTCTTCTTTCTCTTCTCGACTTCCTTCCCTGTTATTGTTTAATATATGCACATTGGTAAATGAAGAGTATTAAATCTTACTGGTATGTTGACTTGAATTTTCATTTAGAGCACTTATGACAAGGTAAAAAATTTCACTGAGGAATGAAGTGGGTTGATCACAAGATCAAATCATGTGAAGCCTGAAGAACTCCTTAGATCTGGGCTGAATTCAAGATTGTACCTGCTATGTAGAGCTATGATCATGTCTTGAATGATATGCTAGACTACTAGATCATAGCTCTAAGCCTAGCCGCTATGTAGGGATAACACGCATTAATTCATACAGTGGATTCAACAGATCACAAGCAGCTAGCATAGCTGCTAAGCTATCTACAATCTTGAAAAAGCCCTGTTTACATAGCAACCCACTACATTTCCCGGTGAAATTTCTGAGATTGCTATTTTTTCCATATTTATACAATTATTATAAACGTTCCACTGCATGTCGTAGAATAAGACAAAATGGTGCAAGATGTAAACTGGCTTGGAGAGAAGTTATGCTTTGACTTCAGAATTTAAGGGGATTGACACTAGAGATCAAATGTTTTCTGATGGGTGTGGTGTTCTCATTTTTGATGAGCAAATTGCTGATTTTGAATATCAGCATTCCAATGGTTGCTAATGGATGAAAATGTACAAAATTTGTATATTTTAAAGTTACCAGTACCATATTTACTTACAGCAAACTGTGCCTTTTCCTCTTCCAACATTTTTGCTTGACGTATTTCCTCCATTTCCTCTTTGTCTCTTGATAACCAGCTATAGATAACATTACTTTTAATAGTTCATACCATCAATACTGTACTTGAAAATTGAATTTTCAAAAACAAAAAGTTATATGCTCTTGGTTCCATAGTTTTGCATAACTTTAATACAAATTTTGAAGATTACCAGACAAAGTCCTCATCCTTCATCCCATACGTCTGCGCACACTGGTTCAGCAAGGTCTTTTGTTCATTTGTCAATGTGTCAATGTCCAGAGTAACATCTAAAACATTAAGGTTTTTGATTCACACTAAAACCTGGATTCTAAAAATAGATTTTTCAGGCACACTAGCTGTAGTGAATGAGAACAGCAGGAGTGTATGTTAGGTAGTATTTGTTGGTCAATGATAAATAAACTTCAGATGGGAAGATTAGATCCGCCTAACATGCTTGCACATACTCGTATATTCATACGCAGTATTTGTACATGCACTGTACAGATATTTAATCGAATTTTTCTTTAAACTAGAGGCCCACGGGCCTTATAGGTCACCTGAGTATCATGTATCAACTTTGCCCTGAGCCCTGCCCTAAAACCAGAACCTTGACCCAGGGGGCATAAAATTCACAATTTTGGAAGAGGCACTCTTACTCATCATAACTATATTCTTTGTTCATTGGCTTAATACCCAGGAGAAAAGGAGAAGATTTTCAAAGAATCATTGCATTTTTTAAAATGTAATCATTAGAGCCCCCCCCCCCCCCCCTAAAACCAGAACCCCTGACCCAGGGGCCATGAATTTCACAATTTTGGAAAAAGCAACCTTGTGCACCTTTACCATGTACTTAGTTTGTTTAAATAATACCCAGGAGAGAGAAGAAGATTTTCAAAGAATTAATGCATTTTCACTATATAATCAATAGAGCCCCCCCCCCTCTAACACCAGAACCCCTGACCCAGGGGCCATGAATTTCACAATTTTGAAAAAGGCATCATTACTTGTCCTGCCATGCACTTAGTTTGTTTAAATAATATCCAGGAGCAAATAGAAGATTTTTAAAGAATTAATGCATTTTCACTATATAATCAATAGAGCCCCCCCCCCCAAACACCAGAACCCCTGACCCAGGGGCCATGGATTTCACAATTTTGGAAAAGGCATAAATGCTTGTCATAACCATGCACTTAGTTTGTTTAAATAATACCCAGGAGCAGAGGAGAAGATTTTCAAAGAAATAATGCATTTTCACTATATAATCAATAGAGCCCCCCCCCCCCCCCCCACACACACACACCAGAACCCCTGACCCAGGGGCCATGAATTTCACAATTTTGGAAAAGGCATAAATGCTTGTCATAACCATGCACTTAGTTTGTTTATATAACACCCAGGAGCAGAGGAGAAGATTTTCAAAGAATTAATGCATTTTCACTATATAATCATTAGAGCCCCGCCCTAACACCAGAACCCCTGATCCTGGGGCCATGAAATTCACAATTTTGGAAGAGGCACTCTTGCTCATCATAACTATGTACTTAATTCATCGGCTTAATACCCAGGAGCAGAGGAGAAGATTTTCAAAGAATTAATGCATTTTCATTATATATTCATTAGAGCCCCGCCCTAACACCAGAACACCTGACCCTGGGGCCATGAAATTCACAATTTTAGAAAAGGCACTCTTGCTCTTCATAACTATGTAATTATTTCATCGGCTTAATACCCAGGAGCAGAGGAGAAGATTTTCAAAGAATTAATGCATTTTCACTATATATTCATTAGAGCCCCGCCCTAACACTAGAACCCCTGACCCAGGGGCCATGAAATTCACAATTTTGGAAGAGGCACTCTTGCTCATCATTACTATGTACTTAATTCATCGGCTTGATACCCAGGAGCAAAGGAGAAGATTTTTAAAGAATTAATGCATTTTCACTATATAATCATTAGAGCCCCACCCTAGCACCAGAACCCCTGACCCTGGGGTCATGAATTTCACAATTTTGATAGAGGGCTCTATGCTTATTACAATCATGCCAACAGTTTCACTGCTTGATGTCCAGGAGTAAAGAAGAAGATTTTTAAAGATTGCATAAATTTTGATGGTTTTAGCCCCACCCCTCAGGCCCCAGGGGGGCAGGGGCCATGAATTTCACAATTTTTACTCCCCTTCACCCATAGATGCTATATGCCAAAATTGGTTGAAATTGGTTCAGTGGTTCCAGAGAAGAAGCTAAAAATGTTCAAAAGTTTACGACCGATTGACGATGAACGACGTACGACGAACGACGACAGACAAAAACAGATAGCAATAGGTCACCTGAGTGACTCAGGTGACCTAAAAAACTGAACACATAAAGAATGTTACAATATGAAATTTTATACTGTTTATACCTCCTAAGTTTAAGCAATCACTCAAACAAATGCATTTTTTGCTAGAACTATCTTATTTGGTGTATGAATCACCTAGATGAATGAGTGATAATTTTTACACTTACAGCTGTGATACCTATGAGTCGCTCTGCGAGCCGACTCAAAAATCAGATATGCATTTATAGGTTCATATTTACAAAAAATTAAGTTCATTAGAAAGATAAGTACTTGATTCTTGATTACAATAATTTTTCTCGAAATTTGTTTTATAAAATAACAATGCCACAGTTGAATAACTCTAACCAATATATATCAAGTATCAGTTTTGGATAACATATCTCAAAGTTTCTTTGAAACTGAGCTAAAAGCAAATTGTGACAGATGGAAGGTAAGAGGGACCCAAGATGGACATGACAAACACTATTTATGGTGGGGCATAAAAAAAATACAACAAAATGAACAGATTGAATCATTGTGTAAATCACTATTTCATCTACACCTGGATAAAATTCTACAACTTCCATTAACTGAATATATTGAATTACTTCAACCCTTCCTTTACCTAGATCCATTGCTTCTACATCTATGTCAGAGTCCTCGTCTTCACTCTCTCCCTCCTCTTTTTTGTCAGGGGTTGGTGTGCTGTCTTCATATGTGTAACCTATTGCTGCCTTCCTCTCTGCCAGTCTAAACATTCATTGAAATATTTACATCTGCATCTTAGTTCACATTAGAATGAGAAACAAATTATTTTCCATTGTTTTACTTTCAGGGGCTTAAGTTATCTCAAAAAAGAATGGTCATCAATATTACTGGACTTTTTAAATATGAAACTATACTGATTTGTAAATTGAGCTTTTCCTAAAAATACATACATGCATCTGTATGTATATTTAAATATATGTACATGTATTAAACTGTGCAGCCAGACTTTTTTTTTTTTATTATCCCCTTTTATTCAAGGGACTTAGAACCAGGTTTGGCTGATATTCGCTAAGCGGTTCTGGAGAAGATGAAAATGCTAAGACAATGACAGCCAACAAATTTCAATTAGAAAAGCTTGGTTGAGCTTTTGGTTCTGGTGAGCTAAAGTCGGTAGCCTTATCTGAATGTCTTACTTCTTTTTCTCATCCTCTGGCCCCTTGTTCACAGCACCATACATTTCATCAATATAAATTTGATGCAAAGCCTGTTCCTCTGAAACTACAAACACAAAGCAAAATACCACATTATAATTATTTTTTAACAATCATGTACAGTGGCGCCGCGTTTATCCGGACGCCATTTATCCGGACTCTTCACCATCCGGACGATATTTTTTGGGAACCGATTTTTTCCACGTTATTTTGACTCATTAATCCGGAAATTCGCGTTCCGTATCCGGACAGTCAATTTCTACTACAAAACATAATAGTTCATTGAAAAATGACTCATTTATCCGGACGGTAATTTTTCAAGAAACGACATTTTCACACTTATCTTGCATTCGTGATAATTGTTGTAAAAACATTGGCCATGCAGTCAGTTTAAAGGCGGTTACCTGTGACCTACAAACAATAGTGTCTATAATTAGCGTGTGTTTACCCCAATTTAATCACACGTTTATCTTTATTATGAATCTCAAAGAATTTAGCTGACACTGTGCATTAATTAAATAATAATCCGTTCAAAATCATATTGCTTACTGTATATACATCGGTAAATTCAGGAGAATTTTGAAGACTTGTAAATAAAATAAACAATAAATAACGAGTGATTTCGTAATGCTCTTTATCATGTCGATTGCTTTAGTTTAAAATACGATGTTCCATCTCTAAAAAACGTAAATGTATTTGAAACGCTTTTTTCCCCACAAGACAGTATAGAAAGGTACATAATTGAAGAAATATCTCTATTTAATGTACTACCGTTTACAAACGTCCATTACATATAAAACTGGCGTTACCTACAGAAGTTGATTGCGTTTTTCAAGGTATTTTTTAATGATCGAAATTCAAACTTAGCGTCTGTAGAAAAAAAATAATTTTGATAATCATGAAGATGGCTAGTGTTTACGAATGTTTTTAATACTTTGTTGGAGTTAGCTTGCAGTGTTCAGTTAATTTTATAGTAACCCTGTGTAATGAATATACGGGGAATATTCAGGATTAGTTTATATTTGAACATTTTCAATGATGATGCTGAACAGTTCTGTCATGTCATATGAGCTTTAATAATTATAATATATGCGAAAAAAACAACAGAAGATCAAAATTTGCTCAAACCATGAAGTCACATGCCAAAGAGAAGGCAAATTAAAAAAGGAGGTCTCGGCATAAAATTGCCCATCCATTTTTTTTTAATTGTGTAAATTACATTTTAATATATTTTTTCATTAATCAATCACTGTTTTTAAAACAATTAACCAAAATATAGTTTAAAAGTTTTTTTTTCTTTGCTGTCACATTTGAAACAAGAATGTACATACATGCTTAGAGAGTGCTTTTTGAGATGTGATTCAATTATCCGGACGATTCATTTATCCAGACGATTTCGTTGGGGTCAGAGCCGTCCGGATAAACGAGGTGCCACTGTACTTAAATATGTTAAAGTTTTGTCTTCATTTCTTTCTTAGTGTACAGGTCTATGTATTTCATTTCTTTGTTTCAGTTAACTTCTAATAACAATATCCAAAACATATTAGAATACTGCAGGTGCTAACATGGTCCATAAAAACTTGTTAGTCTTGTGAAAGTTACAAGTATCCAGGTAAAGGGCTAAATGGAATTTTCAGTCAATAAGCCATTTAGATTTGTACCTCCTGCACTTTCATTTTCAACCAATGTTCGATATCTCTCATAATTTGCTCTCCTCTCTTCTTCCTCTTCTCTCTGACTCAATCTAAAGAAAAAATTATATAAAAAAAACAAAACATAGTTCATGTATGTACATCACTGTGACTGAAATCAATACTTTTTCTTATTATGTAAAAAAAAAAAAAAAATGCATTATAAAACTGAAATGCATTTGTAAAAATAGACAATAGTCTTACATGGGTGGTGCCACAAGATTAAATTTTGGCATAATGTCTAGATGTGCTCTGACATCAAATCTATCAATCATGTTTTCTTTGTCCCCTTGCCAAGGCATCCTGTAAACAAAATTATTATATATGTACAACTTTGCTATCTAACTTGAAAATTTATGCATGTGGATTAAGTATTAAACTATAAACAGTCAAACCTCATTATCTCAAACTTGATGGGGCTGAGAAAAAATCTGAGATATTATGATGATTCAAGATACTGAGGTTGAAATACCAAAAGGAGAAGTAGCTGGGATTTATGACTCACTTAAATATATCCATGGTATTATGGAAATCTATGTTCAAGATACTAACATTAACTTACATGAAATCTTCACACTTATGTATCACTATTAAAAAATGGAATAAAAAATTTATACACAAATCATTAATGTAATCAACAGGGTTCTCATTAACGCAAGAATCTGCCTCCTAGACGCAGCAAAATTACTTGGGACGCAAGGTTCTTAAAAATGATGCGGACGCGGACTCATGATCGTACACGTCCTCGTTAGCGAGAAAATTCGGGTGATTTCAAAAACGGGGAATTTAGATGTTAGGATTTGTCAAAGTAATATTTAATCGAAACCTTCCTGTAAGTATCATAGAGTTTATCCAAGAAACAACTTTTCTTGTACTTATTTCTCTTTTTTTTTTAAACAGGGATTGATCATAAGATATTTCATGTTTATTAGTCCATAGTCATAATAGTGTTGCATACCAAACTCCGACAGCTGTATACACATTGCAGCTTTTTACGAAAAAAAAAAATTTTAAATCTTGAGTGTTCTCTAAATGTAGAAACCATAATTACTGCTTGTATGTATACACAATGCGGCTTGATTATCTCGTGAATTTCGCCCAGTGCAGACAACCGACGGGATTAGTTACGCCTCATTGCAGATGACACCTGTGATTGTATACAGTCAACTTTTGGGTACTTGTTAATTATGCAACAGTTAATTTTAGCTTTATAAATACCAAGTTAATTTTTATGGCAATTGATTACGCATGTATTTTAGAATATGGCTTGAATGCATTACCAGTTTATATACTTGAATATTTTAATATTGCATAAACAAACTGATTAAATGATAAAGATTTTTACTGATGTTTGGATAGAAGGATACTGCAATAATTTAGTTGGGACGCAACATAATTTTTCTGGGATGCATCAAATTAAGCTGGGATGCAACCTTCTCAGAAATCTTGAGTCCTGGGACTCAAGTAAGCAAAATCCTAGTGAGAACCCTGATCAAATTGAGACAAATACAAAGCCAATTTTAAATGTGCATAGAAATATTGGTTTGCTAAATACAAACATGCTTTGTGGGCTCTCTGCTGCAATAGCCACTGCAGGATCTAAATTCACCTTCACGGGACGACCATACACCCTCAAAAACTGGGTGGGATCAAGTTTCTTTAAATAAAAGAGAAGACAAGTAGAATTATGACAACACCATTTTCTGAGATTTGTTTACATTTCAAAACAATAACACACTGATTGAATAAATTGTTCGTGTAAAAAAAATGACTGCTCACTATTTTCTCATAGAATTCTCTTCGTCGATCTGCCCTTTTCTTGTAATCCACCATAAGACCTCTGATTTTCTTCTCCTGCTTCCTGGCTTCATGCCACATTTTTAAGCTATATATTCCCTAACGTTAGGTTTGTACGTAATTCTGAAAATGGAAGGGAAAAAAATGATTTAAGGAACGAATGGAATAAGTTCAGAAAAGTACACTTTACAACACGTATTTAAGATGATCCCAAATTTAAGTAGATATTATATAAACATGTCACATATCTGATATTGTATTTTGATTTGTATTTGCCACGCTGTTTAGATATGGTACCACTTATATTTTTTCCCCAATATACATCTGTACAGTACATTTAAAAAGAACGTTGATTACGCTAATGAGACACGCTTACCCTTCAGATTTTCATATGCTTGGTTATGAGATTTACATACATGTTTTCCTAACCATCTCTGTCTAATATTCCTCTGCACCTTTCAGATTTAGACCGGAAAATTGAGAATCACGTGACATCAACTATTGTGAGGCCTAAAACAAGTTTTGGGTAGTTTTGTATGTCCTAGTTCATGAGCACGTATGAGGGTTAATTCCATTATGTTTGTAAAATTCTACAATCTACGTATAAAAGATAATATATTTTCCATATATTTCTACACTAATATATATAAATAAAAAATTACAGGTTAAAACAAATATGAATTCATTTGGCGTCATAAGAATCGGGTGTGTTATACACTTGTTTGTAAATATTGTCGTCTGCCAAATCTTGAAGGAAGATTCGAATGGCATAAAAGGCAAGACACACCCTTTTTGGTTTTATTTTATCAGTGTATTTTTATCTATGTTGGTGAATATTCATGTTATTGTTCTCCTCTTGAATTTTTCTTCTACGAAATGAAAAACTATTGTTGAATGTATAACGTAATGCGCTCATTTCGAGGAACTTTCGTTCAGAGCACGCAAGAAAAGGGGTGCATTCCGAGGCCTAAAATCTAAAGAAAAATAAAATATAAAAATATTTTTTCACTCAAACTGAACACAGAAATTGTTGATTACAATCTATAAAATTAAGGTCTAGTCCTCACGTAGATAGCTACCTTGTTGAGGGGACGACCATTTGAGTCGGGGGGGGGGGGGGCAAAATTTTTCGAGTCAGATTATTAATTTTCATGCCAGTCAAGGATATGCTATTCATTTTCAAGTAATATATAAAGTACCTTTTAACGAGTGTATCTTCAGAAATCAGACGAGTCTGAAGTCTTCAGTGAAGATGCACGAGTTAAAAGGTACTCAGGTATTGAGTTACCCATGATCTATCAATTTCACGCGATTCAACTATATTCTCGTGCACTGAGTTAGCCATGATCTATCAAAATTTCAGCATACCATTTTATATGACCAATGAAAAAAGAGTATGTGATTCGAAAAGTATAGTGCGCTGTATATTCTTGAGTTTCTACCTTGTCCATTCAAGTCTGAACGCCATGGATGACTTTTGTGATTTTATGCTATTGCAATTCTTAGAAACGGTGGCAATCGAAATTATGATGGAAAATTTCTTAGGTCAGTTAGGAACCAAATACAGGTTGAAGATTATTTGGGAAGTATGACGTTTGATCTACCGGAATTAAAAATTGAACCTATTATGAATTTCGATACAAGAGATATTTTAGACATGATATGGGAGACTGAGATGAGTGCGTCAATTTCACCAGTCCCGAGGTCGAGACAAAGACGACAAATGAACGGTTTGTACAAGTGTCCGATCCTGAAATTCAGCATTTGATAGACTCTTAAAAAAATCCTAACACTCGTAAATATACCAAATGGGCAATTTGAACGGTCAAGGAGTGGCGTGCAGCACGGAAAAATGTCCACTTTTGACGGAGGTGAACAGCAATTCTCTAAATTACTGGATACAGCAATTTGTGTTGTAATTAGAAAACAAGGAATATCCACCTCGTTCCCTGTACTACATTGTTTTTTTTTTTACGCTTCAAGTTCACGAAAGGAAAACATTCATTTAAAAATGTGTTGTGTGAATTCCATTTTTGATTAAAAAATTGACGTGCAAAATTTAATTTTTTTTAGGAAGGTATATAACTTCACTATGTTTAAATGAGTTTGTAGTTTGCTTATAAAGTCGACTATTTTGTTTATCATGTTTATATTCTTTTTCTTTATCAAGGTCAAGGGTCATTGGAATTGTTGCATCATTACCCTGGCGTGTTCTATTAATCTATCTTGATGGAGTATGGTTGTTAGAGCACCTGATTTTGAATTTAATATATTTCCTTCTTAAAAGTTTTAGCTTAACAATCAGACATCGCACACAGATTTGGGGCCGATTTTGTTACGTTACAAATTTAAATAACCAAAACAGTGCCGTTTAAAAAATGCAAAAGGTTGATGTACAGGTTTTGGTATACACTTTCCATCTTACATATTGTGAACATGTGCTTCAAAATACAGATGCAAAATGTACAAGTTTTATTAGTTTTAAAATATTTATATTTTCATTCACCTTGTGAGTGTCTTTATTGTCCCCCGCTTTTGCGAAAGCGAGGGGACATTAAAAATCATTCGCCTGTCAGTCCGTCTGTCAGTGTTTTTTGTTTGTTTGTTTTTATTTTTGCTAATCAAGTTGCTACTACTGCTAAACTTAAATGTGCAAACGTATATTAAACATGTTTTGTTTATTACAGAAGATGAAAATTCTGCCGTTTCAATTTGAAGGTACCTACGCAAGAGATGGAGCAAGCGAAAACAAAGAGATTCTACAAGAAACATCAGAGGAGACTGAATTCAACCTCCACGAAATGTTTGATGTCTATGACTATGCTGGAGACGAGGTTCCAGATGTTACGGATTGCGACTTGTTTTGTCCGGAATCTCTCTCCGACGAAGTTGAACACAATGTCCCGTTCTCTTTAGTAAGTTCACAGGAGTCGGACAACATCTCAGAAGGCATTTTTTATCCACCAGTTGAAAACAACCCACCTATGATCTTTAACGATATGGGTGAGGATCTAAACCGGCGCATATCAATGGAAGATTTGAGCCAATCAGAAAACGAGACGGAGGACAATATAATGGAAGAACAAGTTGGGATTCAAAGTGTAAATGTTCTCAGAAGGACCCCTTCAGAAAATGCGGAAGTTTTTATAGGGAGCGTCATACAGAATAGGGATCGACGTGTTCCAGATTTGAATGGATCGTTTTACGATTCCGACGAGGAGAGAATTCTGAGTTCGTGCTCTACCTCTGACCAAGTTGTTCCAAACTTTTACATGGAAGAATAGTATTTATTTTTTTTAATTCGCGGGACCTGTCATTGTTGTTCAGAATAGAGATCAACATGTTTCAGATTTTAAATGAGAGAACTCCTAGTTCGTGCTCTATCACTGATCCCAAATTTTACATGGAGGAATAGTTATGTTTTAATTGGCGGGACCTGTCATTGTTGTTCTTCACTGTTATTGCTTCTTATGATGTTACTATATCTTTATTTATTGTTGATTATACATAATTTATTTTCTATTTATAAGAAATGCACTTGAATGCAAGCATTGTTGACAATGTTGATCATCCTTGTTGGTATGAAATGTGCATGAATGCAAGAATTACTGACAATGTTCATCATCCTTGTTGGTATGAAATGTGCATGAATGCAAGAATTACTGACAATGTTCATCATCCTTGTTGATACTGTTAGATATTGTTTTTGTTGATTACTTGTGTAACTTTATTAATGCATTCAAACATGTGTGATACCTAGTCTTAATCATGCAATAAAGTTCAATGACCCCTTTCACCTAAGAATTTTACTTTTTTCTATGGGTTTTCTTTCTTACAGACTTCTTACCAGTATAGAGAGCAAAGACTGACCAAAAACCGGATTCCCATCTACTTTTGAAATACCCCCACGCAACTAGTTGCGGGGGTATTAATAATGTTTTTGACCCGTCCGTCAGTCAGTCAGTCCATCAGTCCTGTTTTTTTTTGTCGGCGCAACTCCTCTTAAACCGCAGCACAGAATTTCGACAAACTTCGCAGATATTTAGGACATATAGTGTGTAGTTGTGCATATTGCCAGGAAATTTCGATTCCATTATTTTTCTTGGAATTTTGGCACTTTTCAACTTAGATTTTTGGCCATATCTTGAATATAGAGATGAACAGTTTGTCAGCGTAACTCCTCATAAACCGCTGCACAGAATTTCGTCAAACTTTGCAGGCATTTAGGACACAGTGTGTAGTTGTGCTGCTTGTGCATATTGCCAGGAAATTTCGATTCCGTTATATTTGGCTTAGAGTTCTGGATATTATTAAAGAAACTTTCTAGCTATACGTAATAAGGAAATCCACTGGAATCAGCTTTTCTAATGAAATTTTATGTGAAATATTTTATGACCTTAAAAGACCCCTTTTGTTTTTGAGATTAAAATATTAATGATTCAACACACACACACCCTCACCCACCCCCACACACACAATCTTGGATAGAAGCACACAAAAAGTTCTCCCTCCCCCCTCCCCACACACATACCTCAAATTAGTGCTTTGCCTTAAATAATTTCATAAGTACAGTATATAAACAAAATTATTTGACTACATCATAATTTTGTTCCATCAATTATTTAAATGTATAAATTGTCAAACGTTGGACATGGACTTGCACTCATTAACACATCGAAATCACTGAGCAATTTAAATAACTGTTTGTCAGCATAATTCCTGCACTGTAAAAATGTGTTTAGATGTTAGACACATTTCTAAACACAATCTTGTCACACTTTTTTTGATGCATTTAAATTCTAAACATGTTTAATTTCAATACGCGTAATGAAAAGTGTTTTGAACCTAGTAAATGCTTACATGTTTAGATTTTAAACACAATTCTGAACAGTTTAGATTTGCGATTAGAAATTTTTAAACAAGGATCTGCAAGAAAACTGAAAATACAACAAGCGTGTCCATTATAAGTTTTATTTACTTATAAACATCATATTAAAATGCTAAAAAAGACCTAACACACAATAAAGTGTTCTCACGGAATCATCGTTCGGCGGAACTCCTTTCTCCTGTGAATGTTTTTCATTTTTTGTACAGTCTTTTAGAAGTTTTGACATACCATCCTTTTTGCATCTAAAGAGTTAGTAACACCCAGCTGTTGAATTGTCTGTATTTTAAGGCAGTAGCACAGTACGAAGTTAATACTGTAAAGACTCCAGGTACAAATGTATGGTGTGCTTCTTGCAGTGTGATGGAATACAGTTCACTATTTTAAATCCGTCGGGATGTAAACAATACAGCAGAATATCTGAATAATCTTGAAAGTATTTTCTATGGTAGTATGTATAATTCATCTGTCACATCCATTAACAGAAATGAATTTTGAAGTTCTTTCTCTCGGCTATCCAATAACGTTAACCTGTAAGGAAGGACGTATGCATTTATGTAACAGTATGGGCCCTCACTGCATGAAGATGCTACAGTTTTACATTCATTTAACTAGTCTATTGAGCATATAATTAAAATGTTTTAATCGATATTTATGCATCTTTAGATTCAATATTTACTCTAGTGAATACATGATATGGCATCCAAAGACATTCTGGATATAAAAAGCAATTAATGTTGTTTACCTTGCTCTTCATGTAAATTTTATTTAAACAAAAGCATACATACCCCTCTATAGAAGTAACAAGAAGCCTTTCATGTGTATTTCACTATTTCTGCGATCACTGTCACTCAAGTTTCACCAGTTTCCTTGAAAATATCGTTTACTATTTTGTTGTGACTTTCTTTGTTTCGAAACCGCGCTTATTAACGTTCAAATATATATCATTTCCGGGAAGATAACTCTGCACTTGACCGAATTTAAAACAAAAAACATGTTCAATATCTAAATGCGTATAGATTTTAAATACATTTAGACGTAAGTGTTTTGTAGTTAAACACAAAATCAAACACGTTTAGATCTAAACACGTAATGGAAGTGTTTATATTTCCTAAGCACAATTTTTACAGTGCGAATGTACTGAATTTCCTGAAACTTTGTAGGTATTTCAGACATAATGTGTAGATTTGTATATTACCAAGAAACTTTGATTCCATTTTTAGCTCACCTGAGCTGAAAGCTCAAGCGAGCTTTTCTGATCACCCGTTGTCCGTCGTCCGTCCGTCTATATGTAAACTTTTCACATTTTCAACTTACTGCAATCTGATTAAAATCAGATCCTCGATGCTCCTTTTTTAACGATATGTCGTAAGCGACATATCGTTAAAAAAGGAGCATCGAGGATCTGATTTTAATCAGATTGCAACTTATTGTCAAGAACCACTGGGCCAATTTTAACAATAGTTGGTACAAAGCATCCTTGAGTGAAGAGGAGATTAAATTGTTAAAATGAAGGACCAAGCACCCCTACAAGGGGAGATAATCAAAAAAGACCAAAAGGTTGGGGTCATTAAAAATCTTCTTTTCAAGAACCAATAGGCCAGAAAAGCTGAAATATATGTGGAAGCATCCTGGGGTAGTGTAGATTTTATTTTGTTGAAATCATGACCCCGGGGGTAGGACAGGGCCACAATAGGAAATCCAAGTTTTACATTGAAATATATAGAAAAAATCTTTAACAATATTCTTCTTAAGAACCACTGTTCCAGAAAAGCTGAAACTTATGTGGAGGCATTCTGGGGAAGTGTAGATTATAAATTGTTCAAATTATGACCCCGAGGGTAGGACGGGACCACAAAAGGGAATCCAAGTTTTATATTGGAATCTTTAAAAATCTTCTTCTCAAGAACCACTGGGCCAGAAAAGCTGAAACATGTGGAAGCATCCTGGGGTAGTGTAGATTCTAAATTGTTCAAATCATGACCCCCCGGGGGTAGGGCAGAACCACAATAGGGAATCCAAGTTTTACATTGAAATATAGAGGAAAAATCTTTAAAAATCTTCTTCTCAAGAACCACTGGACCAGAAAGGCTTAAACCTACGTGGAGGCATCCTGGGGGAATGTAAATTCTAAAATGTTGAAATTATGACCCGGGGATAGGACGGGGCCCCAATTATAGGGAATCCAAGTTTTATAATGAAATCTGTAGGAAAAATCTTTAAAAATCTTCTTCTCAAGAACCACTGGGCCAGAAAAGCTGAAACCTATGTGAAGGCATCCTGGGTAAGTGTAGATTCTAAATTGTACAAATCATGACCCCTGGGGGTCCAAGTTTTACATTGTAATATATAGGAAAAATCTTTTTAGCTCACCTGAGCTGAAAGCTCAAGTGAGCTTTTCTGATCACCCGTTGTCCGTCTTTTTCTTCTTTTTAAGAACCACTGTTCCAGAAAAGCTGAAACTTATGTGGAGGCATCCTGGGGAAATCCAAGTTTTATGTCCAAGTAGATTTTAAATTGTTCAAATCATGACCCCCGGGGGTAGGGTAGGGCCACAATAGGGAATCCAAGTTTTCCATTGAAATATATAGGAGAAGTCTTTTCAGCTTTTCTGGCCCAGTGGTTCTTGAGAAGAAGATTTTTAAAGATTTTTTTCTACATATTTCAATGTAAAACTTGGATTCCCTATTGTGGCCCCTCCTTACCCCTGGGGGCCATGATTTGAACAATTTAGAATCTACACTACCCCAGAATGCTTCTACATAAGTTTCAGCTTTTCTGGCCCAGTGGTTCTTGAGAAGAAGATTTTTAAAGATTTTTTCTACATATTTCAATGTAAAACTTGGATTCCCTATTGTGGTCCCGCCCTACCTCCGGGGGTCATGATTTGTACAATTCAGAATCTACACTACTCTAGGATGCTTCCACATAAGTTTCATCTTTTCTGGCCCAGTGGTTCTTGAGGAGAAGATTTTAATGACCCCACCCTATTTTTGTCTTTTCTTGATTATCTCCCTTCTAAGGAAGCTTGGCACTTCATTTTAACAATTTAAACTCCCTTCAGCCAAGGAAGCTTTGTACCAATTTTGGTTAAAATTGGCGTAATGGTTCTTGAGAAGTTGAAAATGTGAAAAGTTTACAGACAGCCGCACGGACGACGGACAACGGGTAATCAGATCATGATTTGTACAATTTAGAGAATCCAAGTTTTACATTGAAATCTGTAGGAAAAATCTTCTTCTCCAGAACCACTGGGCCAGAAAAACTGAAACTAATGTGGAAGCATCCTGGGGTAGTGTCAATTCTAAATTGTTCAAATCATGACCCCTGGTGGTAGGACGGGGCCACAGTGGGGAATCCAAGTTTTACATTGAAATATATTTAGAAAAATAATTAAAAACCTTCTTCTCAAAAACCACTGGACCAGAAATACTGGAATTTATGTGGAAGCATCCTGGGGTAATGCAGATCCTAAATTGTTCAAATCATGATACCCAGGGGTAGGGCGGGGCCACAATAGGGAATCCAAGTTTTACATTGAAATATGTAGTAAATATCTTAAAAATCTTCTTCTCAAGAACCACTCAGCCAGAAATGCTGAAACTTATGTGTAGCTTCTAAATTGTTCTAATCATGATCCCCGGGGTTAGGGAAGGGCCACAATAGGGAATCCAAGTTTTACATTGAAATATGTAGAAAAAATCTTTAAAAATCTTCTTCTCAAGAACCACTGGGCCAGAGAGACTGAAATTTATGTGGAAGCATCCTGAGGTAGTGTATATTCTAAATTGTTGAAATCATGACCCTCGGGGTAGGGTGGGGCCACGATAGGGAATCCAAGTTTTACATTGAAAGCTGTAATAAAAATCTTTAAAAATCTTCTTCTCAAGACCCACTGGGCCAGAAAAGCTGAAACATAAGTGAAAGCATCCTGGGGTAGTGTAGATTCTAAATTGTTCGAATCATGACCCCTGGGAGTAGGGCAGGGCCACAAAAGGGAATCCATTTTCACATTGAAATATGTAGGAAAAATCTTTAAAAATCTTCTCAAGAACCACTGGGCCAGAAAAGCTGAAACTTATGTGGAAGCATCCTGGGGTAGTGTAGATTCTTATTGTTCAAATGACCCCTGGGGGTAGGGTGGGACCACAATAAGTACTACAAGGGGGAAATCAGATGAAAAACAGCAAGGCCAAAGTTACTCAGGTGAGCGTTATGGCCCATGGGCCTCTTGTTTTCAAGAACCACTGGACCAGAAAAGCTGGAACTTTTGTGGAAGCATCATGGGGTAGTGTAGATTCTAAATTGTTCAAATCATGACCCCTGGGGGTAGGGTGGAGCCACAATAGGGAATTCATGTTTTACTTTGGAATCTGTAGGAAAAATCTTCTTCTCAAGAACCACTGGGCCAGAAAAGCTGAAGCTTATGTGGAAGCATCCTGGGGTAGTGTTCAAATCATGACCCCCGGGGGTAGGGTGGGGCCATAATAGGGAATTCATGTTTTACTTCGAAATCTATGGAAAAATCTTCTCAAGAACCACTGGACCATAAAAACTGAAACTTATGTGGAAGCATCATGGGGTAGTGTAGATTCTAAATTGTTCAAATCATGACCCTCGGGGGTAGGGAGGGTCCACAATAGGGAATTCATGTTTTATTGAAAGCAAATACAGTAACGGATTTGTAAATGTTTGTATACAAGTATGGATAATTTTTAGAAAGTTGTAGATTGATTATGAGATTGGTGGTTTATGCATCATCAGTTGATGCATGTCTGATGCTAGTGAGCTAAGGTAATGTTCTGTAATGGGGTATAATTTGGGAACTTGTTAAAACTTGTGGCTTACTATCTAATATTTTGATGTTGACCTTGATCAAAGGTCGAGATTATTGATCAATTTAACATTTTTTTTTAAATTTTCCATTATCAAAGGTCAAGATTATTGATCAATTTCAACACTTTAAATTAAGTGAGGTTATATCTCGATTCTTTAAATAATAACCTAATGACTTGACAATATTCATTGCAATTTTTTTAGTTTTTTCACGTTACATGCATATGCTATAATATGATAACTTCGTCAATACAAAACTGGAGAATGATAAAAGAATACACCTTACATTATCAGACTTGGATCGATATCATTGATATTAAGGACCCTCTATACACTAGAGGAAAATAATTTTTGGACATTGAGAAAATTATAGTGTGTGAAGGTGTAAATATTGAGCTTATCTATCACATTTTCAACATAGAGTGCCTTGCATTTACCCCCAAGAAAAATGTTTAAAGACAATGAAGTACTGGTGAACATAAATTACTGTTGTTTACTTAAGTGTGCAAAATACCTGCAAATGAAGTGTTCTACCTATTCATCTTGGCCTATTAAAGTGTTATGAATGCTTGATTTGATCACAAATTAAGTAATAAACTGTACATTTCAATTTATTTTATTCTTGATCAAAGGGCAGATCACTCTATCTGCATAAAAATACCACAAAATCAGAACTCACTAGTGTGCAGTGTATATAGGGCTCTTAAAACATTTTCGAGGCATTACTTTTTGTTAAACCTGTGGTTCAGTAAATTTCTTATTGTCCTGCACTCCGTCCAGTAAGTTACCTGTAGGCGTCCAATGAAATTCAGCTTATTGGACAGCTACAGGTAACATTGAAATGAAAACAAAGGGCAATATGTAGATGTAGATAAATAAACAGCACTGGAAAGGATTTGATAAATCATACAATTTAATATGAACAATGTACGAAATTAGCAGCGTAAATTATAAATATTTTACAAAAAAATCCTATGGAAATTGGCATGAGTAATCCACGGTGAACTGAATGTCTCACATGAGATATTGTAGAGGAATCCGTGACACCGCGATCTTAAATTTCATAACTTCCCTTCATTACTTTTCATTTCAAAACGATTGATACACGGAACATTCACAGAATCTTGGGGACACAAAAGAAGAATCAGGTGCATGCGTTTTCCTACACACAACCTTTGGCTTTATGTTTGCTTAGTTGAACGTCCATTTTTCCGCCTTTAACTATTTCACTCGCCAAATCTCAACTGATTCTGTGATGTAAACCTGTATTTTCGTTAGGTGATTTGTGAGAATTGTGACCAGTTTCCCATCCAGTCCTTCGTTGTATGAGCGAGTGTCTGTCGTTGCTTTATAGAGTTATAAAATAATTACAGAGTGCATGGTCTGAGTAAAATCCTTCAAAACCTGCGCACAATGGAGAAACTGCTTGTTGCAAAATAAAAGAAAATATATCTAAAAATAATCTTCCAATTCCATCAAAAGAAAGCAAAAATCAAGCTTAAAGAATGGTTAGAGTAAAATCCTTCAAATCCTGTTGTTTTACACAACCGAGAAACTGTTTCGATCTTGCCATCTCTGAAATATATAATTCTTCTATTTCGCATCCTCACAATGTCAAGGTTTTGTGATTTCGGAACTCCACACAGTGTAGTCCGAAATTTCTGACGTTTTCCTGGCTATTTTACTATTTTTATATTTTACGTGCCAGGAAAACGTCAGAATCAGCGCCATTACGAAAACTGGAAATTCGCCGCCTCCAACTGGAGGCGGCATTCTCGGGTTGATTTTCAATACTTGCAAACCGAATTAAATGCTGAATTCACAACTTATTAATAGTACAATGCCTTTAGTACTCACCACCATCGTTTTTATGGGTTTGTTTATGAAATATACAGTCTGGTGAAAACATTTCATCAGACGGTCGAGTTTTCTTTTCATTTCGTGCATTTTAAAATCTCGCAAATACTGTATATATCGAAATATGGAGTGATATTTTCTTTTCATCGATATTGGCGAGTACTAGAAGCATTGTGCTACTAATAAATTGCAAGTTCGGCATTTAATTCAGTTCGCAAGTATCGAAAATCAGCTCTGGTTGGAGACGGTGAAATTTCCAGTTTTCGTAACTGCGCCGGTTCTGACGTTTTTCTGGCACGTAAAATATCAAAATCGTGAAAAAAGCCTGGAAAACGTCAGATATTTCGGACTACACACAGTGGAGTTCCGAAATCAAAAAACCTTGACATTGTGAGGATGCTATTTCGGAGATGGCAAGAAACAGTGTCTCCATCAATTTTACAGTAGAAAACTAAGGTGAAGTTTGATGTGTTTTCAATTAATAGCATCGTCAAATATACCTGAATCTGAAGAAGTTGAACGTACGCCGTCATCCGTGGTGTTGCGTTGTAAAATAAATGAATGGTCAAGAATTTAATGGAACTATAACTTTTACGCATGCGTATTATATATACATGTATTAAAACGTCTATGCTATTCATGAAAATTGTTTATTGAAGATGAATATCATTTTGTTCTATACTGTTCAAAGTATGACCAATATAGATGAAAATATACTGATATATATTTAATGTAAACACATATACTAGTGATAATCCCATCAGAAAAAAATGTTAATCCTACAAATATTACAACTGCTAGAAGGATATGTTTTTCTTGAAAAAGTGCTTTGACACCAGAACAGAAAGTCAGCAATGAATACTTAAAAGTATGTAAATATACTACAAATTATTTTGTTTACCTCACATTTGTCACTTTGTATATGCATGTATTAATCGTGTTAATTTGTTTTATGTCATTATTGTTCATGACTGTATGCCGACATGGTAATTGTCGATAAAGTGAATTGAATTAAAACGTCGCAATGCGGATAAATAAGACGAAACAAAGTTAATGTTCATATTTATCGATATAAAACAGGAGAAAATCTAAAACTAGTTTTCGGCTTACAACTTACTTAAATTTATTTCGTGGGAACGAATTTTATTTCGTAGGAGCGAATTAACATATTAAACAGGTCTAGGCCACTAGATTAACATGATTTTAAATTCCTGAATTCTTAAACAACACCCCATGAATGTTTTTAGAATCTATTATTTTTCGGTAACTCCATAGGTAGGCTTAGTACTCATAATAATCATGCAAAAAAATTTCACTGTAGTACATGTACATAAAAAAGTTTTTTTTCCTAATATTATTGCATTTTCGAAATATGGTCGTTAGACTCACCCTTGAGCCTGACCCTGAATCCAGGAGCTTTCAGTTTTTGTAAAGGGTGCATTATAATCATGCTGACAGTTTGGCAGCTGGGTGTCCAGATGCAGTGAGTATAACTAAAAGAACATTTTCTAAAAAAAAAACTTATTAGTAAAAAGTTGTCCCCACTCTGGGACCTGAACCCTTGAGACATGAATTTCATAATTTTATAAGAGGGCTCATTGCTCAGTATAATCCTGAGAACTTTTGACTCCTTCATATCCAAGAGTAGAGAAGATTTTCTATATAATGTAGTTTTTAAGTAGATGAACTAAGGGCTCATGAATTCACACTTTTGGTTAAGGATCTTTTCATACAACAGTTTGACTACTAAGTGTCGAAATATTAAGAATAAATCAAGCTATTGCATTAATTTTGGTGGTTTTTTCTACATTCTTAGGGCCCCAAAGAGACAGAAACAATAAAATTTATGAATATTGCTCCCCTTTATTTATTGATGCTTTATACCAAAATTGGCTGAAAGTGAAAATTGATTCAGCAGTTCTAGAGGAGAAGCTGAAAATGTTCAAAAAGTCTACATATACATCACTTACATGTTATATAATGAAACAATTTGACTTTAAGAATATCTGGTCAATACAGCTATTCATAATTGCAGCCCTTGTATTAATGTATTTCTTTAGCATTCTGATTAAAATCAGATCTTTGTTACGCTCCAAAATTCCGATGGTCGCTTTGTACAGCGACCATCAGAATTTCGGAGCGTAGCAATTAAGGTATCCGACCCATAACAGCCTCAGATTCAATGAATCTGAATGTATAACAGATATATTGGCTGAATACTCAGTATATGTTGACATAATCTTCATGTTTTAGTATCAATATGTAAGAGCGGAATGTGTCCTAATTTTTGACCTTGTCCTGTCCTTGAAGAGTTATCCCCCTTTGTTTTTAATCAATAAAAATCAATTCTAAAAAAATCTATCTGGTGAAACTTAAGTTTTCAATCGCTTTTCTATTCTTTATAATTAAATACATCTTTCCACCACAGCATTTTTAGGTCACCTGAGTCACTCAGGTGACCTATTGCTATCTATCCGATTTCGTTCGTCGTCGTGCATTAACTTTTGAACATTTTCAACTTCTTCTCCAAAACTGCTGAGCCAATTTCAACCAATTTTGGCATATAGCGTCTATGGGTGAAGGGGAACAAAATTTGTGAATTTCATGGTCCCTGTCCCCCTGGGGCCTGAGGGGTGGGGCTAAAACCACCAAAATTAATGCAATCTTTAAAATCTTCTTCTTTACTCCTGGACATCAAGCAGTCAAACTGTTGGCATGATTGTAATAAGCATTGAGCCCTCTACCAACATTGTGAAATTGATGGCCCCAGGGTCAGGGGTTCTGGTGCCAGGGTGGGGCTATATAGATCCTATAGTGAAAGTGCATTATTTCTTTGAAAATCTTCTTCTCTACTCCTGGGTACTATTGAAACAAATTGAATACATAGTTATGATAAGCAAGGGTGACTCTACCAAAATTGTGAAATTGATGGCCCCAGGGTCAGGGGTTCTGGTGCTAGGGTGGGGCTATATAGATCCTATAGTGAAAGTGCATTATTTCTTTGAAATCTTCTTTTCTACTCCTGGGTATTATTTAAACAAATTAAATACATAGTTATGATAAGCAAGAGTGACTCTACCAAAATTGTGAGATTCATAGGCCCAGGGTCAGGGGTTCTGGTGCTAGGGCGGGGCTATATAGATCATATAGTAAAAGTGCATTATTTCTTTGAAAATCTTCTTCTCTACTCCTGGGTATTATTTAAACAAATTAAATACATAGTTATGATAAGCAAGGATGCTTCTTCCAAAATTGTGAATTTCATGGTCCCTGTATAAGGGGTTCTGATGTTAGGGCGGAGCTCTATTTATTGAAATGCAGTGAAAATGCATTAATGCTTTAAAAATCTTCTTCTCTGCTCCTGGGTATTTTTTAAACAAACTAAGTACATTGTTATGATAAGTAAGGATGCCTCTTCCAAAATTGTGAATTTCATGGCCCTAGGGACAGGCATTCTGGTGAAAAGGTTGGGGGGGGGGGGCTCTATTGATTATATAGTGAAAAGCAAAATTTCTTTGAAAATATTCTTTTCTGCTTCTGGTTAAAAAGCAAAGAAGCTAAGTATATAAATATGATGAGCAAAAGTGCTTCTTCCAGAGTAGTGAATTGCATGACCCCTGAGTCAGATGTGCTGGTGTAAGGGTGGGGCTCTTGATAATATAGTGAAAATGCAATAATTCTATTAAATAATCCTGTCTGCTCCGTAGTGTAAAGCAGATAAACAAAGTGATTACTTATGATGAGCAAAATTCTGATCCCAGAGTGAGAGGCTCTGGTGTTTCTTGGTGGGGAGGGGGGGGGGGGGGGTGCTCTATTGATAATATAGTGAATCTGTAGTAAAACTGCATTATTTCTTTAAAAAATCTTCATTGCACATGGGCATATCAGAGGCAAAGAGAGTAAAAGTTTTAATAAGGAAGGGTATTTTTACCAGATTTTTGAACATCTGGACCATTTGGTCAAGTGTTCTGGTCCTGACCAGGGCTCTATTAATTTGTATTCTACTGAGAGGAGTTATTCCCCTTTGCCATTTACTTTTGATAATTAATAACTGTAAATAATGTACTTGAAAAGGTTAATAGAATAGGAGAATTATGCAAGAATTTTATTGTATAATACAAAAAGTACTTTCCTAGTTTTAATGATCAGGTAGACTTGTAAGTAATAGATAAATAAAAATGAGACAAAAATAATGTGTCTTATAAAATGTTCATCAAAGACCAAGAGAGGCCAATGTAAGAGATTTCAACAAGGAATTAAAATAGTACAGAAGCACTGATAGTTTGTTAAAGGTGCTTGGACACAGATTTGAAGTTAATATTTTTCAAATTTTTTGTATAATTTCATCACTTATATGTTGCTATAGCATTTCATACTAAAATATAATAAAAATCTTATTTCATCTCGTAGTTACTGAAACTTCAAATTTCTGAACGCGTTTGATTGACACATCCTTGCACTTTCACAAATTTTAATTTTATTCTTAATACTTAAGAAAAGTGGCAATTTTGTTGTGTATTAATGAAAAATATTAAAACTATAATCCAGAAAATTCAGAGTAGAAATGTTCGAAAGCAAAACCCACTCACAGTATTGTCAGTCCGTGCTCAGTGGTGTGTGCAGACTTTAACATTTGAACACACCCGGTGAATCGTAAACATTAACAATAACAGAGCTCGTGCCCTGTTTACAAAAACAGTTTACGTTTCACAGGTGTATTCAATTTGTTAAACTCTGTACACAACACTGAGCACGGGCTGACAATATTAGTGAGGGGTTTGCTTTCACACATTTCTACTCTGAATTTTCTGGATTATAGATGTAATGTTTTTCATTAATACACAACAAAATCGCTTCTTTTCTTAAATGTTAAGGATAAAGACAAAATTTGTGAAAGTGCAAGGATGTGTAAATCAAACGCATCCAGGAATTCGTAGTTCCAATAATTTCCAGATAAAATAAGTTTTTAATTATATTTTCGTGTGAAATGCTATTGCAATATATAAGTCGTGATATTATACAGGAAATTTGAGAAAATATTAACTTCAAATCTGTGTCTATGCACCTTTAATATATTGTATGGTGAGAGTGATAAATGGGGAACAGATTAGAACCTAATTTATGAACTGTTAATGAATACTAGACTAATTATTTTGTTGATCCTGATCACCCTATTTTTCTTGCTTTTGGGCGACAAAGCTTCACCTTTCAGTTCATTTTATACTCTATGGATCCTCTAAATTGTTGTATTATACTCAGGTGACCGTTAAGGCCCTTGGGCCTGTTGTTTGATATTCTTAGTATTTAAATTTTTATTTTCAAAAATTTCCTTGTCCCCATAGACATCAATGCAATCTTCATTAATTAATTACTGCTTAGGTAATTACATTTTTGAAAATTTCTCTTGGTAAATCCTTCACTACTCTAAAATGCTTTGAATTAATATCAAGAGTATTTAATACAGGATGGATATTTAAGGTTAGAAAAATAGGTCCTAATATGGGTCGGATACCTTAAAGATCTGATTTTAATCAGATTGCTTCTTCAGTAGCTTGTTAGTAGCTGAACAAGTGCTCTGACCTTGTACAAGACAACGAATGGTTGTAAAATGAAATACATGCATCCATGCAAAGCTTCAATAATTTAAAAAGCATCCAATCTACAGAATATTTTTAAAATAATTGTTTTAGCTGTTTAATGGATGTAATTCACATACATTTATATAATACATGTACTTTTTAGCTGATGTGATAAATTTTCTTCTAAACTTTATTCAGTGACATGTTAGGCACAAAATGATTTTTTACGAGTTGCATATCCAGTAGTTTTATACAAATTTAATTTAATTATGCCCAATACATTAATCATTGAATATTGTTAAATTACTAATTGAGCTGGGTCAATCGCTCACTAACTTCCCACATCTTTTTCCATATTGCCTTTTCTGAAGAGATCTCAGGCCACTTTTCTTCCTGACCCTTTTTGCCATAACATTTTCCAGTATCAGTGCCTAGATCAACCACTGCAAGATTTACAATGCCTTGACTTCCTTCTTCTGCTGAAGGTAGTAGAAGATATTTAATTGGATTCACTATGAAATTTAGGGCTGGGGAAACAGAATGTCTTGACAGTTCTGTGTTTACCATGCCTGGGTGTAATGTGTGTACACTAATGCCTGTCCCCTTGAGCCTTTCTGCTAGTTCACGTGCAAAGTACACATTAGCAAGTTTACTGTCTGCATATGGTTTTCTCTGTTGACCTTGAAAGTCTTCAAAATTTACTCTTCCATATTTATGTAAGGCAGAAGACACAAATATTATTCTGCTTGGTGATGATTTTTTCAACAAATCAAGAAGAAGGTTTGTGAGCAAAAAATTTCCAAAGTGGTTGACACTCATATGGATTTCTAAATTGTCTTCAGTTTGTGCATAGGGGTGATTCATCACTGCTGCATTGTTGATCAGTACATGTAACTTTTGTTCGTGTTCAATTATATCCTGACAAAAAGCTTTAACTGATTTGAAAGATTCAAGATCAAGGTGTTTAAAGATAAGTTCTCCATATTCTGTAATTTTTCTTATATCTGATATAGCAGCATTTGCCTTCTCCTTATTCCTGCACGCCATAATGACACGGGCATGTCTCTTGGCGAGCTCCAGTGCCGTTGCTTTCCCAATGCCACAATTTGCTCCAGTAATGATGACGGTCTTGTTCCGCATTTCCTCACTGCAAGTAAGAACTCCACGTTTATAAAACCGTGTCATTTTCCTCAAGATCATGATTGAAAGAGCAAAAACACACCCTGCAGTGGCGTATTTCCAAACTGACATCGTTTACATCTCTATAAGCAGCAAGAATGTGAGTTATGTAAATCTCGTTACGCAAACCTCTGTTTTCTTGTTCTCTCTACTCTAGTACTTTCACTTTGTAAATTGAATTATAATTCTTCTTTTACTCAAAATGGCAACCTCATTATGGTCATCGTTTTAAAAAAATCACAATTTTTTTTCATTACGAAAATCATATGACAAACATAGAAATTAAAAAAAAAAAGAAGACAAATATCAGGTTGCTATACGAACTACATATGTACTACCGACTGAAATTCTACTTTCGGTTTGCAACTAGACTTTCGGTTTGGTCAATATGTCCAAAGTTCGCTCACTATTTTTCTCATTGGGTGTCATACAAAAAAGATTGGTTATTGGTCTGTATATTTGTTTTGATTATATTTTATGTTTACTTACATTGTTAAGCTTGAGACTTATCCTGTGAATGTGCTTACCATGCTTACTGTACGTATTACTGTATAGTTTTATATTCTTGATCTTTTCAGGTCCTGCACAATCTCTTATAGCTTGATTAAGCCATTAAAAAAGTGATTTGGCTATTTTATTACACTTCCTTCTCAAGCAGGAATTAATTAGGAAGCAAGTAGTTTTTTTCGGGGGGGGGGGGGGACACAACCAAGCATTTTTAGTTTTGGGGGGATTACCAAAAATTCAAATTTCCTTCACAAGCAAAAAAAAAAAAGGTCATTAGATGTTATCATTGAGGGCATAAGCAAATAGTAGCTATGTTTTCTACAGTATAACTGTATTCTATATATCCACCCCCCCCCTCCCCTCCCCCGGTTCCTATGGCAATGTTAAGGACACAGGATACTCAAAAAATATAATAAGAATTACTTAAGAAAAAAAACAACATTTTATGAAAAGGCCAAGAATATTGTATGAAACAAATTTATATCCACCTATAAATAACCATATAACCAACTATCTAGCCATGCTCTAAAGTATATGGTGACTTTATCATCAGAACTTGCTATAAACTTGTTTTTGTTGATGATTTTGAAAAATTCATTTTTCCATAAAATGCACTGAACCAATTCACTGTAATCATCCTATCAAATACTTGACAGTTATCTCAAATACAGAAAAAAATCTGCAGTTTTACTGTACATGTATTAAAAATTTTGAGCCATATTGTTTACCAAAACATGCCCTGTACAGGGTGTAGGAGTACTTGATTATGGAAAAGTGTAGACTTTATGCCCAGTGTAGATAAATCATGAGCACCCAATATAACATAAATTATTTACAGAATTTAAGATACCTGTAATGTTAATTCAGTGGTGTATTTATGTTAAATCATGAACTGCATTATTCAGGCCAGTCACAGGCATTTGGAAGCAAAGCAAGGAACATGTCAACAATGGATTACACATTTGAAACCCTGAAAGTAACAAGACCAAAGGATTTTGTTGTACAAGTGGAAATGAACAGACCCAAAAAATTGAATGCAATGAATCGAGCATTTTGGAGGTAAGCTTAGCTGTGATATTGTTCTGACATTTCATCAGCTGTATTTCTATCACTGTTACAATGTCATCTCAGTATGACAATTACAAAAAAAAACAATGATTTTAAGTAGCCCATGCACTTTTCCTATCAAAGCCAACAGGTGCTTAGTCAAAATTTTCTGTTAAATTAAATGGGGGTTGTTAAATAAAATTTCATATATTTACATTTTCAAATGTCTTGCCTTTGATAAAACTACAAATAATGTAATACAATGATGTAGCTTGATATCCTCATAAAGCAGTTCGTTCAGCACATGACAGAACTTGATCCATGCTTTCTTGCTGTATGTTGCTTAGTAATACACCTCCTGCAGAAATTTCTCATTACTGAGTATTTTTTTTTTATTGGATCAGGTGAAAATGTAAATGTAAGAGAAAACTCTCTGGTTGGGGGGTTTTATGATGATGATCAATCAGTATGCTCGCATAATTTTATAATATGCATTGTTATGCAAATTATCACTGAGCAAACTGATAGATCACATCATAAAGCCGACAAAATAGATAATTATTCTTTAAATATATGCACTAAAATGTTCTTACATCTCTGTTTAGGGAGTGCAGGGAGTGCTTTCAAAGACTGTCCACAGATGAAGATTGTAGAGTTGTTTTGGTTTCAGGATCTGGCAAAGCTTTTACAGCAGGTAGGCCCAACAGAGTGCAAAAGGTTGAATATATGGAGTAGTACCAGTTTAAATATATCTCTTTTTTCACATTACTTTTCAGGGACAAAGGTACATTGTATTAAGAAAGCTGAAAGCATATTAAGTGTTGGTTTTGGATGCTGCTGATATGTTTTTATAATGACAGGATTAGATTTGACAGACATGGCCGAAGATTTTATGAGCTCAGACCTAGAAGTTGGTAGGAAAGCCTTCAAATTAAGGAATTTAATCAGAGACTATCAGGAGACATTTACAGTTATTGAAAAAGTGAGCAGTGTTCTACATTTTCTGTGTGGGAATATTGATTGGGGGAATTCTACAAATTAAAAAAAACATATTTTGAAACAGGAAAATAAAATTCCCACCAACCTACTTTTACCGTATATACTCGCCTATAAGTCGATTTTTTGGGAGTTAAACTTTGGTCCAAAACTCTTTATCCGACTTATACGCGAGTTATAAAAAGATCGGTATTTTAGCAGGTCCATCCCTCTAATTTAAACTTATAAAATACAACCAACTTATAGGCGGACCGACTTATAGGCGAGTATATACGGTAAGTTAAAACTCTGAATAATCGAAGGAATCAATTTCAATTTGGGCCTACTGTGATATACAAAATTAATCTGACATGAATCATTCATGTTTCAGATGAACATAGTGTTGAAAGTTAATGGTTGCTTAATTTATTCCTTATCATCAGGGTAATATACATCTAGTTCACATTTCTTAATTCTTCAGTGTTTAAGTTTAATTATATAAAGAAGTATAACAAAAATATTATGAATGCAGTGCCCTAAACCTGTGATAGCAGCAATACACAATGCTTGTGTTGGAGGTGGAGTTGACATGACATCAGCCTGTGATATAAGATACTGTACCAGTGATGCATGGTTTCAAATAAAGGCAAGTAAAAGAGTTACATTACTAGAGATGTAGAGAAACATTTGTGGCAAGATTGTTTTATGAATACGTAAAAGAATGGTTCAAAATATCAAAATATATAAAAGTACAATGGATATGAGGTTGTTTTTTATTTTTTAACTTATCACTGCATGTACCTACCAGTATTTATATTTGGAAATGAACTAAATACCAGGTACATGTACTAGGTTAAGATCAAAAGTGTTTTGTGAATTTTGGATACTTACTGTAAGTATGTCATTTAAATGTATGAGTAAGAGTGGATCATTGTTAGTAATTACAGATATTTTATTAATAATAATCCAATTATATAAACTTGTAAAGCAGAAACAACATGCTTGTGATGCAGAAACAATATAATTTTGATGCAGAAATAATATGCTTGTGATACAGAAAAAGCTTTAATTTGATAAGATTTTTGACAAGAGTTAAAATAAGGCCTAATCAAGAAATTTTAATATGATGTGATAATCTTTATAGGAGGTAGATGTTGGGCTTACAGCAGATGTAGGCACGCTACAGAGATTTCCAAAGATAGTAGGAAATGATAGCTTAGTAAGGGAACTTTGTTATACAGCAAGGAAATTCTACAGTGATGAAGCAAAGCAAATTGGATATGTAAGGTAACGTAACATTCTGGTACTCATGTTTTTTTTGGTACAATATCTGTATCAGTTTATTCAAGTACTTGCATGTCATTTTTTATACCCACTCTTTCTTGAGAAAGTTAAGGTACATGTACTTGCAGATTGATATTATCCCAATCTGTCCATCTTTAACACTATCTTCTATCTCAAACTCCTCTAACATTATTTGCACTAACCAATTCATCTTTTGGAATGTGATTTGTGATATCTTGTACATGTGCAATAAGATTTCTGAATTTTCATTTTTATCAAGGAGGCTAATTTGGGGCCAAAAAAAGGTATTTCTATAAAAAGTATGTTCCCAGAACTCTGATATTTTAGGCAGTAGCCAAATCATCTTTAAATTGGAATATGATTGGTTGTGTCTTGTAGATATATAAAGTTTCAAAATTTTCATTTACATCTGGGAGGCCAATTGGGGACCAAAAATTTAAAATTCCCCTCCCCCTTTTTTATTTTACACAAAAAACTTTCCAAAACTTGTCTTTGCTTCATTAGATTCTTTGATTTCAGACTTGTAATTAATTTACTTGTGGTTTTAATGAAATATATTAACAATTATTAATATTATATTATTCATGTATTTTGTATCACCCTCTTTATCAGTCGGATATTCCCAGACAAGGAGGCCATGATTGAGGGTTCTTTAGAGATGGCCTCTATGATTGCTTCAAAGTCACCAATTGCTGTCCAAGGAACCAAAGTTAGCCTGGTGTTTTCTAGGGACCATGGTGTACAGGAGGGATTGAATCATGTGGTGAGGTCATTTTACTACCACGGAGAAAATTAGAATTTGTTCAATCACAATATATAATTATGAAATAAAAAACTAAAATATGAATCATTGAAAAATTGTAATAACTAAACCATTCCCTGGTAAAGTCAGAGACAGATCTAGCCTCTAGGTCTGTTATGGTGTTCTACTTATGTTCTGTATACTGCATATGTATTTAATGTTGTTCAAATTGCAACACTAATAATTCTCAAAATATAGATCGCTGTAGGGATTATGAAAAATAATGTCAGTACACGTACCGGCATGCATCTAATAAAATGAAATTATTTTTGTAAAGCACAGAAGGCCAATCTATTAAATTTAAGAAGACCGGAAAATTATGTCAGATATCAGAATAGAGGTGTGATAGGCTAGGAATTCATGTATTTTTGATAAGTTGTCTTGTCTAATAAAAATTCTCAGAAGTGGGGACGGGGTTAACCATCCATACATTAGGTGCCTGTGGTACAATAATGTAGATATCAGTATAAATGGTAATATTGTGTGGCTGAGATGAAACATAATCTGTGTGTTTATTTCTATATTTCAAAAAGTAAATTAGGTAACTGGATAAAATTTTCAAATAGAGAAGGTATTATAACATGTGTGTGCATTTCTGAAGATTTTTTGAAATAATTTTTAGGGTCTATGGAATCAAGGAATGCTTCAAAGTGAAGATGTGATGAAATCTGCAATGGCAGCAATAGAGAAGAAACAAGCAACATTCTCAAAGTTATAAAGAAAACCTGTGATTTAATGCTTTGCTGACAATAAAAGAGTGATTATTACAGAAATGTAAATATAATTATATTTCTAACAGGGAACTATATGTACTACATGTATATTCAGGGTTACAAATGTACTCTACGTGTATATTTTACAAGTGTGACTAGACTATGAAAATTTAATACATACATTGTATTTATTCATATCAAAGATCTATAACTCTTGTTTTACAATGTTATCAAATTTGTTCTATGATTGACACTTTAACTTCCATCTTTGCTACATATTATTGCACTTTTCAAAGCATTAAAATGTGATTTATTTAATTTTTTTTTTTAATAATTTCAGGTTTATACATGTATTATTTATGTTTACTTAAGACAAAATAAATTGAGTTTCAAAAATATGTTGGTTTCGTTATTTTTAATTATAACAAACTAGGAGACAAACTAGTAAATGATATTTTCTATCTCAAATTTTGTGAGATTTGTCTATTGCTTGAAAATGTAATTCCACACATCACAAGGCATTGTAGTCTTATATTACATATACTAATGATAAAAATGTTCATTTTTCAGAAATCAAAATAAGTTTAGTGTGAATTATTGGTGTGTAAATCACATAGACTTGCACGTATATAGGCATATTTTTCATGAAGTGCTAGCGCACTTCATGAAATATGCCTACGTGACAAGTCTGTGTGATTTACACACCAATAACTCACACGAAACTTAAAAACATTCCTTTAATAAGCTACTTATAAACTACCATCATTAACAGCTAGCTTTTCTTGTCATTGAAATATTGCATATGATCCGAGGGTACATAATGACCATGACCCAAGGTCATTCCAGGCAAAAAAATAAGTTTTATTTCTGATCAGTACCTGTCTATAACTCTCAAATGGAGGCTAATTGGAAGTTCATACTTGGTACAAAGATTGTTTATGATATGACGGTGTGTCATGACCTTCATCCTATGTCATTCTGGCAAGTTTAAGTTTAAAGTTAAAAAAAAAAAAGAAGAAAATTTTTGTTGGGAGTTGAAACTCCAAATATTTTTTTTTAGCTGAAAATGTCATAAACTTGACCCAGGGTCATTATGGCAAATTCAAGGTCACTGATAGAAAAGTGTAAAATTCATATCGCATCCATAATTTTCTAATGGAGAAACATTAAATGTCCATATTATTTCTCTCAAAGATTTCTTATGATCAGAAGATGTGTCTTTTTTTTTAAACATTTACACAAAATTGTGATGGACACTTAAAATAAATTGCAGCTGGGAGGAACGGGTATTATTTTGTGAGCTCCCTCACAGTACCTCTTAGTTTATTCTGTATTCAGTATAGAGGGAAAAAAAGTATTTTAATAAACCCGGATTTTTACACCGAGAACAGACCAAAGGTTAGTCGAACCGGAAGTTCGTAATGTCAACACATCATGAACATTTCATTGAATAATGATTGATGTATGAAAAACTAAGATTTTTACTTTAACCTTAGATAAATAACAGTATCCATCAAAATGAAGTCCAGATTCAGCACAGTTGATATTACTGTTGTCATAAAAGAGCTGAAAAGGTTGGTCTAAAGGTTTAACATGTTGGTTTCATTTCACATGGCCGTACAAATTTCATAATCATTTTAAATGTTAGATTATGATTGTATTTATTTACTGTCTTGTGGATGAATGAAAATATATGTAAGGATAAGACTACTTCGTAAATGTTGGAATTATCAAGTATAACTAATTTACATAAATCTTTGATTGATTCTTGTATATGTAGCGCAGACCGAGCTGCGGGGGAGTCAACTTAAACTGCTGAGTTGATAAACATTTACTGTCCGAGCGGTTTTTACTTAAATTCTCATCTTTCCCCAGTATTGTGCTGAATGACTATGAAGTCCGCATAAAAGTTCACTAATTTATTTACATATCTACACAAAATATTTACACATATATAGTCCACACTTCACATTAGAAATAATAGTAAAATAATCCAGATGAATATATAAAAATCCTAAACTCCCGCTATCCTGTCTAAATCCATTCTGTCTGATATTACAACAATTCACTATACAACTGCAACTGCAACTACTTTAACTGTTCAAATTTGCTCCCTTATATACTATACTGAGCCTCCACAATGTGGGGAGTGAAAAATCTACCTCCTCTAAGTGGGGAGGCAATACATAACATTAAACAATGACCACCTGTGATTAACTAATTATCACTATAATTAAAAAGCAATAAACTGTCCTAGTTTACAAATAGATAAGACTAAACAGCTAAATAGAAAATTAATAACAGGTAGCTATGATCATGATAACAATCCGGAATCTGAAAACCAACTATTATAAATTTGCTACATATAGATTTTTAAAATTTTTTTTTGATTGGCATGTTACTATAATTATATTGATATATAATGTATTAATATTGTTTTTTTTTTTTTTTTGTTTTTTTAAATTTAATATCCAATCTCTGGTAACAAAAGCTGGTATAAAAGTAAAAACAATAGATGAAACACAATATTGTTTGTTTGTTTACAGATTTTATGGTATGAGAGTTGTTAATGTGTATGATGTGGACTCTAAAACCTACCTCATTAAACTTGGAAAGTAAGTGTAATGTATGTTAGAAAGTCAAAATTGTTCCACCCAGTGACAGTTATGATGGTTGACATCTCCACTAAAGGATACTCAACCAATGTTTTTAACAATTCATCCCACTTATTTGTTGGCCAAAGACAACTTTTCTAATTTTCAAACTGTTGTGATGTTCATGAATTATATTTTACATTTGTGTGCGTGTTTCAGTAAACAATACAATACAATACAAATGATAAATGATTTTAATACTGCATTTATTGAATATAACACATTGTAACTGTAATTTTCATTATAATTATCAAATCATTAATTTTTCTACAGATGCATGGACAACTTAGTGGACATGTAGTCGTACCGTCTCTGCTCATAATTTAATTTTCAATCAATCTTTGGATCTTCCCCCTAACTACCCCCCCCCCCCCCCCCCCCTTCTCCAAAAATGTTTACAGAAGATGTAGCTGGTCTAATAATTTATATGAAATATGCAATAACCATTGATTGAGGTATTGAGGATTTAATAACCTTTCTCACATGATGGGAAGGTTTTGGATGAGTGCCGAGTAAAGGTCTGAATCCTTTACCAATGACGTCTATGATGAATGAAGGTTGAGACATCTCAAATCCTTTTTATGGTTGAAGATTTTAAAGAATGTTCATTGTTCATCAGAAGCAAGGTGATCTGGGGGGGAAAAAGATCATAAAACTAATATAAGTAGGGATGTCAATTTTGTCAATAATTTATATTCGAATATTCAATGAATGTATTCAAATATTCGATAAAATGAATCATGTGAATAGAATGTGGTTTATTTTAAATGTACATCATCATACTCTCATGGCAGGTTTTGAAAGTAAAAATGGATGTAGACTTTTGTAGATATACAATAAGGAATTCTACATTTGATATTTGTCAATGCATGTTTAAAATAGATAATTGATTTAAGTGTATACAACCGAAATATAATTTTAACAAATGATATCTATACAAGCTCAGACTGACGAACCAGTCATCTAACCAGGGGCAAGATTGTCGTTTACTTTTCAGATTTAAATGCACATAATTAATTACAATTATTTGCTTAATATAATTTAATCTTTGATACAATGTTTTGAAAATAAAAACAAACATTTCCATAGACAATTTTCCTATGTTCATTAATTTAATAATGATTTTAAAATTTAGGAATATATTCAACCCGAGGTAATCAAGTAATTGATGCATTATTCTGTAATTGAGCCCTTTACAATATTACAGGATGATTCTATCAAAGATGTAATTCAATGATCAATATAACTTATTTTCATAAGTACACTCTTCACGTCTCTTAGACATTCAAGAAGGATTTCATTTCATTGTCATCGATTCTAGATCCGATCATATTAAACTACTGAAAGTACTTTTTGTTTTATACATTCATAATTCTTGTTTCTTTCTTTTATACTAGTCTACCTTACTCAAAATGAAATAATTTAGAAGGTCTATAAGATAAGAAAGTAATGAAAGAAATCAGGGGATCGCTAGTAAATAAGACGGGGATACTTCCAGCACTGTTCTAATTAAAATCTATTATCTCTTCTTTTTTGTGAAATCTGAAAAACACCGAATATTCGAATCTTAAATTCATATTCCAGTATTAACTCATCGAATGAATATTCGAATGTTCGAATATTTGTTGACATCTCTAAATATCAGCCACATGCTGTTTCAATAATTATGCTGCATCAAGCACATGTATGTGTAATGTGTAACTAAATGAGCATCGTAAAAGCAAGAAAAACAATTCTTTTGCAGAAACTTCTTGTTCGCATGACCCCTGCACAGTGTTCTGTAGAATTGACCCCAATCTCAATTTGAAACATGTTAAACATGTTTTCTTGATGCAGCACATTTGTTGATGAAGTATATATTTTTTATGATTTTTTTCCAGACCACCCCCTTCTAAACATTCCTTAAAATATCCAGTTGTCAATAGGATATTGATCGTTTTCAGGATCAGACCTGACCATCATTCACAAATAAGCTAGTCTAGTCATAATGAAAAGTTTTTCTACACACTAGCCCAGGGGGCTAGTGCCCAAGCAAATTTTACTTTCCCCTACAAAAAAAATAATAACCCTGTATGAGCCCACACTGATTTAAAACTGTTCAGTTTAAAACTAAATGGTATTATATGTGCAGATCTTTGTGTTTAGTTCAGAACAAATGGTGGTTGTAGTTATCATATACATTATTATTGCAGCTTTATTTACCTCATAAGTGCCCTTATAGATAACTGATTCAAAATTATTACAGTTGAACTTCAGTATCCCGAACACTGATATCTCAATTCCTATTGAGTTCGAGATAACAAGGTTTGACTGTATGAGGAATAAGATGCAGGTACCATAAAAAGTGTTTGTACTTATTATTTGGCCTTCAATTTAGACCTGATGATAAAGCAGTGATTCTGATTGAATCTGGTATTCGAATACATGGAACAGAGTATGACTGGCCAAAGAATATGGCTCCTTCAGGCTTCTCCATGAAGGTATAAATATTTTCATTATTAAATTAAATGTGAATTTCATAAAAGTTAATTATTGATTAAAAATATTTTAGTAGCAATGAGAATCTATTTTAATATTTCAAAGAAATGTGCAAATGTATCTATTTTCTTTTTTTAAATATTTAGCTGAGAAAGCACATTAAGGGGAGACGCCTTGAGAATATTTGCCAGCTAGGGATGGACAGAATTGTTGACCTACAGTTTGGTTCTGGGGAAGCTGCTTATCATGTTATATTGGAACTGTATGATAGAGTGAGTCATCTGGTGTAACAGCCAGCAACTTTTTAAATATAAACACCATTAACTATGCATTAGTATGCAAGGAAAGCCAGCTAAAATAGAAGTTTATGTACATTTACTGATAACTGAGGCAATTGGGCTTCAGTGCATTCGTATGTCATTTGTTTTCTTTCTGTGCAGTGTATTTCATCAGTTTTAATCTTACTGTGTTCCCAAACTGAGTATTTGACAATGATATTGACAATGTTGTAGTTGTCAGTTAATTAAAATATTTGCAGTGTTGTTCATAAAAAAAAGTACCAGTAAAAAAAGGCCTAGTTTGATCCTACTCTATTCCTTTAACCATTAATGATCCAATGTTTTGTCTCACGTGAGCCATTAAGTAAATGGATGTATGTACATTGTGAATGGATATTTCTACTTATATTTTGAATTTAATTTTATATTTATATACTGCAGTTTTTAAGATCCTGAAATGTTGCAGACCAATGGAGGTGATATTGTATATTATGTCATCAGCAAAAAAATGTTAATTTTTTTTAGGGAAATGTGGTGCTGACAGATTTTGAGTACACCATTTTAAATATTCTGAGACCTCGTACTGACACTTGTCAGGATGTAAAGTTTGCTGTGAGAGAAACATACCCAATCAGTGCTGCCAAGCAGCATTCCATACCTTCAGATGAGAAGTGAGACATATTCATATAATCCTTATAGAATTCATAAAGTAAAGTTTGCTGAGATAGTCATGGTGGTTGTAAATTATTTTTAAACAATAATTGAGTACAATGTATTAGTGTAAAATACAGTTGAACTTTGGTATCTCAAACACTGATATCTCAATTCCATGGATATGTCAAGTGATTTGGAAGTCCCAACCACTTATTCTTTAAGTATTTTACCCCTGATATCTCAAATTCATGGATAATCTCGAAGTTTTTTCTCAGTCCCATCGAATTCGAGATAACAAGGTTTGACCGTAACAGTTTTCTTTGTTTTATACATTTATTTTCCTGATTCATAACCACCAGAATTTTACTTTAAATATAGTGTGATAATAAGATTTCTTAGTCTGTGACATTTATATAGTTTATTTTGTGAATTTTTCTAAGGTTGAGGGAAGTTATTTTGGCTGCCAAAGTTGGAGAAGTTTTGAAGAAAGTTCTTCTTCCTCATATAGGTTTGTATGAGGCTTATACTTTAAAAAAAACATACATGTATATAAAATGTTAATGTCCATTCAGCATGCCTTTACACTATCTTAACATTGGAATACATGTAGGCATGTAGATACATGTATATGTTTGGGTATGATACATGAAACATTACATTGAATAAGGTTCTGTTCATCACACTAACAGTGGTTTATTGAACAGTTTGAGTAATACATGTAGAATATTCTTTGACTAAAGCTGTCATATAATTGAATAAGAAAATATATCATTTTGACATCCCTAGTTTCTCTCTCTCTCTAATCTATCTAACTATCTTTCTTTCTTTCTTTTTGAATTAGTACCCTTTCTTTTTCCATCTTGGCCAGTTCAAGCAAATTACATTTTACTTAAATGTGGATGTGTTTACTTTAGATTATGGGCCTGCATTGACTGAACATTGTCTACAGTCTCTTGGATTTCCAGAAAATGTGAAGGTGGCTAAAGGATTCAGTATCACAGAGGGTAAGTATATTAAATGTTATGTTCACGTTCACTGCCAATCTCCCCCCAGAATTGTTGTTAATTCCTCTCTCAGACACTATACAATGGACTTGCATCAAGATTTTTGACAAAAAAAGGTGATATTCCAAGAATTATTTCAAATTAAACTAAAATTTCTAGATCTATTTGGTAAATATCTACCTTAAAGAACAAACTTGTATTGAGATACATTAAAGTAAGTGAATATCTTAAAAAATTATAATCTTATTTTGTTCCATTCCTCATTCTTGAACCTGAAATAGATATGGATAAACTGAAGAGTGCAATAGAAATGGCAGAATCTTTATTGGAGACATTATCATCACAGCCTTGCCAGGTAAGTGAACCATCAGAATAGGATACTGAACTTAAATGTTTGTACAGGATTTTTCATGTGTACTGAAGATTTGATTATTTGCTAAAGTATTTATAAGAGTTATCAATAATATTTTACCCCTGATGGAAGGAATTCTTTTCATACCTTTCAGGGAGTAATTATTCAAAAGAAAGAAAGAAGAGCTGCAGTCAAAGATGGAGAACAAGCGGAACTGTTAACGTAAGATTACGTTAATGATAAAAAACATTTCTTTTCTGAGAGTTGCTTGATTGTAATAACATGTACTTCAATATTTTTGATTTTTTTTATTTACAGCTATGAAGAGTTTCATCCAATGTTATTTAAGCAGTTTGAAAACAAACCTCATTGTATGTTTGATAACTTTAACAAATCTGTAGATGAATTCTTCTCCCAGTTAGAGAGTCAGAAATTAGACATGAAAGTTTTGCAACAGGTAAAGTACATGTACATGTATATTTGGAGTATTTCACTTGTTAAGCATATAATATATTTATATTAAATATTTTTGTCTATATTCATTTTCTTTAAAATAATTAAAATTTAAAAATTAAATGCTTAAAATTTAGTTATTCTCACAGTAAACACAGGTTCTAATTTCTATTCATGTAGTAAAAATTTTAATACATTTCATGTTGCATCTCTTTTGAAAGATGCTGTTTTGTATTATTTTTTTTAGCAAGATCCATTAAATTCCTTATTTCTTACTTGATTATTAGGAAAAGTCAGCTCTCAAAAAATTGGAAAATATCAAGAAAGATCATGAGAAGAGAATAGAGGGGTTGCAAAAGGAGCAGGGAACTGATATCAACAAGGGTCGTTTAATTGAATTAAACCTGCCACTAGTAAGTTTTTTTTCCCCAGACAGAGAATTAAAATATACTCATTCATTGGCTGATTTCCTGAAATCTGAATTTGAATTGTGAGTAATGGAGTAATGATGCTGCAACTTGAGAAGTGACATTGTGCTTTAAAGTTTATCTGCTTTGAGTAGAATGAATACAGCTTGCAAATTTTATGAACTTTACCAGAAAATTTAAAGGTTTGCAGGCCAGACAAGAGTTTGATGATAAATTCTTTACATAGAATCAATGTAATATTTACATTGTAAAAAAGTTATTTGATTCCATACTTTACGAAAAGTTAAATTTAATACAAATGATTTAAAAAAAAAAGTGCATGTTTTTTAATGTACTGTAACTACTCTTAGGTGGACCAGGCTCTGCTGATTGTAAGGAGTGCATTGGCCAATCAGATTGATTGGACTGAGATACAGAACCTGGTCAAAGAAGCTCAGCTACAGGGGGATCCAGTGGCCTCATGTATAACAGGACTGAAACTAGAATCTAACATCATCACCCTCCTTCTAAGGTGTTTATTTTGCTCACCTGAGCCAAAGGCTCAAATATCCGTTTCTGATCAGAGAGTGCTACTCATTTTGTCTTGTGCTGTCATTTTTTCAAAATTTTTATCTTTGACATAACCACTGGACCTATTTGAACTTAACTTGCCATAAAGCATTTTTGGGTAAAGGGGATTCAAACTTGTTAAAATGAAAAGCCACACCCTTTAATCAAGAAACAAATAAGATATGGTGGGGTCAAAAGTCTCCAGAACCAATAAGCCAATAATAAAACTTATTTGAAAGCTTCCCTATACAGTCACTGTGTAGATTCAATTTTATTCAAATAATGCTCGTAGGGGCTAGGATGGGGTTGCAATATGAGGTCAAATTTTGATATGGGAATACATGTACAGTCGAGCCTCATTATCCAGATGGTTGCATTCCTGAGCAAATCATACATATTAATGAAGTGTGGGGATTAATGAAACATCCGTGGTACATCTAAATATAAATTGTTCCCCACTAACTTCATCCAGAAGGTGAATGGTCCAGATTATCGGCATCAGATTCGCGAGGCTCCTCCGCATATAAGAAGAATCTCTTAAAATCTTCTCAAGAATAGAACCGGTAGGTCCATAGTTAGTCATATTGATAATCAAGCATCTTTATGTGTAGACTCAGGTCTCTTTAAACCATGTCCACAGGGCTTGTGTGGGGCCACAATTGAGGGTAAATTTTAAATATATGTACATGTAGTTGTATTCTCAAGAACAGCAGGACCAAAATTAGTAATATTGTCCTGATTAGAACTATGAAAACGAAAATGCTCACATATCGCTTCGCCATATTGACAAGCAAGCATTTAAATATTGCGTAGAACCAGGACTGTTCAAATCATGGTTCCTGAGGCTAGGCTGGAGTCATAATAGGGAGTCAAAGTTTTATATTGAAATACAGTCATACATTTATATAGAAAAAATCTATTAAAAATTTTCTTGGGAATAGCAAGTCCAGAGTCAGTCATATTGATATGTATACAATTCAGTATGCATGTAGTGTAGAAATCATGATATGCATGTTAGGATGGGGCCACATTTAGAAAACAAAGTTTTATACAGAACTATAATGACATTCAAAAGAAAAAAGGGCCATAATTTGAGAGAAGTTGATATTAAGCTTTAATGAACTGTTATTAGAATTGTTTAAAATAATGGAATTTAATGTGAGTTTATTTAAATGTATTTATATGTTCATTTGTCAGAAAGAGAATTGTGACTCAACTAAGCAATACGGCCCAGAAACCTTGTGTTCTTTGATAATGCTGCTAAGAAATAAGAGATTTTTTGTTAATGTCTCTGAATTTTTTTTTGAACCCCCCCCCCCCCCCAATTTTTGATATAAACAGCAAAAACAGTTTCAATTCCATATTCATGTAAATACTTAGTGAACTCTTTCACCAACTTCTTCTTTGTAGGAAATATACAGTTCAAGATTTTCTGCTCAAATTTTACACCCTTCTTTTGAAGGAAATATACATTTTGAGATTTTATACTCACATTTTAAAATTTACAGGATAGATATTAGAGTATTCATATGATTTTTGATATATTAGGGACCCATATAGATATAGTGATGATGAATTTGATGATGAAGATGAGGATATATTGAAACCGACAAAGGTGGACATTGACATATCAATGAGTGCTTATGGCAACTCCAGGAAGTAAGTCTCTTATAGACTATTAGCCTATCTAGAGAATGTTTCTTAAAGGGTGGTGGGGAGAAATGCAATACCTCATTTTAAAAATTAGGGAAAGTTATTATTATAACATTTTTAAATAAATCTATAGAGTGAGATGAAGTTATTAGGTAAATTCTTACAATGAGGATAAAGTCTCTATTGGTGATACCTTAGCTACATTAAACATCCATTATGTGTGATTTGTATACTGGATAAGATAAAATGGCTATATGATATTTTATGAGAAGAAATTTAAAATTTCAAATATTTTTAGCTCATTGGCAGTGTTAAAAAATATATTTTTTAAATTGTTTTATTTAATGATTGTAATTATTTTATTTTTAACAGATATTTTGATAAGAAAAAATCTGCAGCAAAGAAAGAACAAAAAACAATAGATGCATCTGCAAAGGTCAGTATTATGCAACCTAACCTGATTGGTGTGTAAATCACACAGACTCGCACATAGGCATATTTTTCATGAGGCGCTAGTGCGCTTCATGAAATATGCCCACGTGATAAGTCTGTGTGATCAGTGATCACACCAATAACTCACACAAAACTTAAAAACATTCCTAAAGTATATTTTTAGCCAGTGGCCGCTAACTTTGAAAACCAACGGTAATTTTAGAATTTACAAATTTCCTTTATTTTAATAAATCAGGCTTTAAAATCTGCTGAGAGGAAAACTAAGGAAACTCTCAAAGAAGTAGCAACAGCTGCAACCATCAATAAAACCAGGAAAACATACTGGTATGTATTAGAGTTAAATGATATTTATATTGAATCAGGGCTAAATCATCATCTAATGTGAAGGATAAAAATCAGACAAATTTATTTTCAATGATAATGGTTTATAGGTTTGAAAAGTTTCTATGGTTCATTACATCTGAGAACTATTTGGTAATTGGTGGACGTGATCAGCAGCAAAATGAAATGATTGTAAAAAGATACCTCAGACCAGGTCTGTGTAGAAGTTTAGATACATGTAACTGAGATATGCTTGAAAGTGTAAAATTTAGATCATGTAATTTGATTTTCAAAGTAGGAGAGATTTTGCAAAGAATGATTTATGTACATACATGTACAAGTTCAGCATTAAGATAAAAATGAGAGAAATATTGATTGCTTCTTAAACAGGGGACTTGTACATTCATGCTGATCTCCATGGAGCTAGTAGCTGTGTCCTCAAAAATCCATCAGGTTAGGTTGCATAATACAACAAAAATGTCTACAGTTACCAACACATGTATACGTGTACTTTGATTATCGAACATGAAAACAACTATAAATACCCTCTGTTTAAAATTTGTATATTTCAATATTTTGACATGTTGAATTTTCTCGTATGAAGGGGAACCAGTTCCACCCAAGAGCCTCAATGAAGCAGGCACCATGGCAATCTGTAACAGTGTAGCATGGGATGCCAAGGTTGTCACAAGTGCTTGGTGGGTGTATCATGATCAAGTATCCAAGACAGCGCCATCTGGTGAATACCTCACAACAGGAAGCTTTATGGTGAGGGGTAGGTAACTTTTAGGAATTAGGAGAAAAGATAAATGTACAGTACATGTAATCCATAGTAAAAATAAAACTCTTCAGTTATTATGTGTATCAGATATTGCATTCTGTTTAACCAACAGGAAAGAAAAACTACCTTCCACCTACCCATCTTGTGTATGGGTTTGGATTAATGTTCAAGGTACAGAAATTTTACAAAATACAGTTAACCTTCTGTATCTCAAATACCATATATGGATATGTCGAAATGATTTGGAAGTCACAACCACTTCTTCTTTATGTATTCCACCCTGGATATTTTGAATCCTTGGATATCTTGGAAAGTTTTTTCTTGGTTCCATTGAGTTTGAGATAAAGAGGTTTGACTGTATTGCATTTTTTAACATACACAGTTACCTGACAAATGAAGGAATAATGAAATATATGTATCACATTGCAAGAAAAGATTTGTCAGTATTTGCTCCATTTTTGTTAATTCTGTTTCTTAATTTTAAATTTCTTTGTTACAAGATCAGTATATTTTTAAATTGTTAAGTGCTACTTTTTAGCTTATTTAAGACTGCTTTCTTACTTTTACATCAGTTGGAGGATGGAAGTATTGAAAGACATAAAGGAGAAAGAAAGGTTCATGTAACAGAGGATGATTCCATATCTGTAGCAGATTCCTTAGCAACAGAGAGTGATATTACTGCTGACACAAACAGCTTAAGTCTAGACTCTGACAGTGAAAGTGAAAAGGAGGAAAATGACCAGAATGACAATAACAGTGAATATGGTGAAAACAGTGAAAGACTTAGGGATGACTTTGGTGAAATTGACAGTACAGTTGATAAAGCTAGTGCACTTGAAGGCAAAGAGACAAGTGTGAAAAGTGAAAATAGAACAGGTGGTAGTGATGATAATAGAACTGATATGGAAGTGAAAGTTGAGGAAGAGGATGAGACAGAGAGTTTGTTTCCAGATACAGCAATATCATTACAGCATGTCAAGGGAGACAAGTAAGTGACCCACGTATACAGTGAAACATGGTTACTGGAAACCTACAAGAACAGCCAACATTATGTTATTCAAGCATGTATATTTACCAGTATGATTAATTGGCTATATTCAAATTTTGGACACCTTTGTAACTTTAAGAAGGTACATGTACTTGCTAATGGAGGATTTGTTAATAGGTAGTTGTACAGTAGCACACAAACTATATGGCTGTGTAAGTAATAACTTTCATAGATTCATTTTATCCAGTGATAACAAAACACTGTGGAGAACTGTAAAACAGGGCTTGTTTTGTTGGATTTATATGCTGTACATGTTCATTTGCTTTAGGTTTGAGCTTCAGCGAGAGAGGAGCAGTACAAATGGTAGTATTGAGGCTCCACAGATAAAAGAAACAATGGCAGTGGACAAAGAAGGAAAGGTACATGTAAAATGTAATATATAACAACCACATGTATTTGTAGGAGTGATGACTATTTAAATTCAAATAATCCTATGTACATTTAATTGTGTTCATGATACATGTATGTATATGTAGCAGGCCTGTGAAGAAAAGGGTTCTATCAATGTTCATATAATGAAATGATGTAGAATTTGACATTTAAAAATATTGCTTAATATCCATTAAATCCAGCTCCAGTCCCATTTGAAAATTGGCTCTTTTTTGCTCCCAAAATTTAGGTAAAAGTTCCACAATGACAAACAGATTGAATTTTTCTGTGTCTGTGTGTGTTTTTTTTTTTTTTTTAATACATAAATTAAAACTTGAAGTATGAAATTGTAATGATTTGTAAAGATGTAAAGAAGGAATAAGCCTACAATCAAAATCTTTAATCACATAATATAAATTATCAGTATTTCCAAACTTTTTAAGCCCTAAAAAAAGAAACACTGGCTAAATCATTTTGTTTGCAACAATTTTAGAGTGGAGGTAGAGGTGCAAAGGTTTCAGCTAAACAAAGGAGGTAAGTAACCAGGTTTTTTTCTGATCTCTATTATAAGGAAAGAAAAAATAATAATTTTTAGGTCACCTGAGTGACCCAGGTGACATGTTGTGATCTGATTTTGTCTGCCATTGTCGTGAGAGAAGTTATTTCCCTTTGCTATTCACCTATGATAATCTCTGCAAATAAAGTAATTGGTGGTTCAATTGAATAAAAGAATTATAGGAGAATTTTTAAAGTATAATACAAAAAGTAGTTTCATTAAATGTTCAGGTAGCCTTGTCGATAATAGATAAATAAAAATGAGACAAAAATACCTTATCTGGGTACATTTATGTTCTTCAGAGAACAAGAGAGGTCTATGTTGGAGGGAACGTGATGGGTTTCTCTATTGCCCAAGCAACATTGTTTTGTTTAGTCTGCTTGGAGATAGTGGTAAATGGCAGTGCACTAGCACTGGCAAGTACACACAAGTAAATAGGTCTACTTTATCATTTAATACTGAGCACTATAATAACTTTTTAGTTGATCCCTGACCATCCTTTTTTTCTTGCTTTCGGATAACATACATGTATCTTCATCAAACATTTTATTTTCTACTTCTGGGGATCTCTTTACAGTGTTGTATTATACTCAGGTAACCATTAAGGCCCTTGGGCCTATTGTCATTCATAGCATCATTATATGTTGTTGACTTAGGGAAATGAAGAAAGCTAAAAAAGCCCAAAACCAACAGAAAGAGGGCAATGATGATGAAGAAGATAGTGTATCCTGGTTAAATCCAAGAAAGGGCAAGGTTCCACGTGAGGATATGAAAGAGAACCAGCCAGAAGATGCCAGTCCAAGGACAGAACCTCAGGAAGAGGATTCCTCTGAAAAACTTATCCAGATACAGCCTAAGAGAGGACAAAGAGTAAGAATGTAGATTTATTTAAGCATTGAATTCTTATTGAAGAGGTGTATTAAAATGGTGTTCATTTGAACCTTTATGCATGTACATTTATAGAATTTTTAATAAATACGTCAGATAAATAAAAATACATTGTACTTGATATCGTGATTGCTTACCTTAACAGAACTCTTTTGTAGTGGAGGTCAGAAATGTCTATTAGCTAGCTTGGGGGGCAGTGAACTGTTGAATACAACACAAGATTAATCTTTGTGGATTTTATAAGGAACGACAAGAAAGATGTTCTGGTGAAATGTCTCGCTGAACATTCACTGAACCACTCTAATAAAACTTTGAGAGGAGCTAGTCCTTATTTGTTACATTTTTGATGATAGTTTTCACTAAGCCAACTCGTCTAATCAAATTCAACCATTTCTTTCTGAAAATCATTACTTTTGGAAGCTGATAAAATACTCTAAACATTCCTAATTAGACAACCAACTATTTGAAGTCCAACTCTTGGCAATACATTGTACTTTCAACATACTGATTATTCAAATCATTGTCACTAGTGCCAACAATGCCATTCCTCAGAAATCTTTTTTAGATTTAGAGCCTCTTGGACTTTGCCGCAAAAGAGCGGCAGTAAGTTCGAAAACTGTGAGGTAACCAAGATACTAAGTACATGTATTAGCACTTATAAATACTGTTTAAGATTGTCTCTGATGAGAGTTTTTCTCATTAGAAGTTCTATTTCATGTATGTTGATGATGTGTTCTATTTTATTTCCATCTCATGATTTCATATACACATGTATGTAGATGTTAACAAACTTTTCACTTTCCTGTCTATGGTTTATTAAATATAATGATCAGTAATGAATTTATTTTGTTGGTCTACTTTAGAGTAAAATGAAAAAGATAAAAGAAAAATATGGAGATCAAGATGAAGAAGAGAGACAACTAAGGATGGAAATTTTAGCTGTGAGAATTACTTTACACTGACTTCTTACAATGGATAGTGGTTGAAAAATGTATATTAATATAATTATAATGAACAAAATAGAGATATGATGATGTGGGAATGCTTTTTGCCTTCTGAATAATTGAATTTGATTTGTTTCCAGGAAGTGATGTGATTTTAAGCATTGTTTACAATTTGTGTTTTGATTCATCACTTGTAAAGTACATGTATTTATAGAGAGAGAGAGCAATTTGGATAGGAAACCCCTTATGATATTGTGGCTCAAAGGCAGACAAATAGACAAACAGATAACCATAAAAAATAATGTCACCTCTCATAATGGAAAACAAATACATGTACTTAATATTAGTATGTAATAATAATTCCTCTGCAGTCATAGAATTCTTTTCTTTCTACAGTCAGCAGGTTCTAAAAAGGAAGACAAAAAGAAGAAAGGCAAGAAGGGTCAAGACCAGCCCAAGAACTCCAGGCCTGTCAGTGCTAAGCAACAGTTGCAGCAACAAAAGGGTAAAGGTCAAACCAAGTCTGTGGACATCATATTGAAGCCTACAGCTGAAATCATCATTGAGGGTATGAGGAAAAAAATGTCCTTTGATGTATTTCTCTTTATAGAAAAGGTTCAGAGAATTTGTTCTGATTATACACATTAATGATTAGATATCTGCATGTATTTTTTCTGTAACTTTGTAACATGTTTAAATTTAGATTAATTTAATACTCAATATATGTAAAACAAATTATCATCAAATTAGCTATCTTTAATACATATAATATAATAAACATAATAAATGTCCTAATATAATTTACATTTCTTTGTTTTTTACCATCAGATTCAACCACTGTGGAAAATGAGAAACAGCAATACAACCCAGCTAAACAGGTGACAAGATATAAAGTTCTGTAATGTGTACAGTGCCTACCCATCAGTGTTGTAAAAATTTGATCAATTTTTGTTCAGTACTTGGTATGAATTTCCAAAAATAAAAAAAAAATGAAACTACATGAAGATAGGAAAAATTAAGTTTTTCTTATCTACATGTACATTGTATTTTTTACAATCTTTTATAATGTTATGATAGAGAAAGAAAAATGATACAGAGATACATGTAGGGTATACCAAGATAATTTTAAAAAAATGTTTAAAAAATACAGATTCAAAATACATGTAAGTTGAAAATACTGAATGAATCAGGACAACAGACATGCATCATATTTTGTCTTATTGCATACTGTGGATGCAGTGTTATATTTCATTAGATAGAATTATAAATTCACACGCATAAGGAAGATTGATGCAGGCAATTTTACATGTAGCATGCGCAAAATTCTTTAGTGCCTTTCAAAAAAAAAATAAAAAATAAAAAATAAAGTTTAACTTTTTAGAGTGTTTACGGTAGATGTTTCTTACCAATTGTCAGGCCCTTGTTTTTACTCTAATTTTGTGTTCAGATTTCTTTATTTTTTGATCATAAGAGAGGGCCAGGGGTAAATGTGATTAGTCTACAGGGAATACTCTGGGACCTGATCCTACTTCTAGTGTTTTCAGGGGTCTGTGTATTTGCTCTGTTTCTTGATTTGTATTGTGTATTTATAAGATGGATCAGTGTTTGTATTTTACCCTTTTGTCATGTTCAAAACAGCCACCATGGCTTGCTTTTGACTGAGATTAAGATGTTATATTCTAAGAATGTGCAAGTCAAATCAGTCAAATATGATGAAAATGTTATTCAAAAATTGCAGATATGCTGATATTTTTGTAAGTGATAAGATTTTGAAGGTGACCAATTATGAACTAAACTATTTTTTGAAGGTCCCTGTCTTAGTTACTGAGAAAAAAAATAGTATACATGTATTCATAAAATAAAGAAGAATGGTTATTTTTAAGGAATAGAAATTTGGTAGGTAATCTCTGTTTTATTCTTATCCAGGAAAAAGCTGACTCTGATGATGAGAGGCAGGAGGAGGACGATAAACCTGATGTAAGACATTTTCTGTCAGCCATGTTTATTAATTCTAAACTAGTCAGTTAATTATAGATAACAACTATTACATGAAGAACTAATGATTATACATACTTTTCAAAAGTAGAACATATATCTTTTCCACATGGAAATGTCTTGTGTACAAACATGTACATGTATTACATATTATCACACACTGGAAACAGAAATGAGAAGATTCTTTTTTAAAAATTCTGTATTAACAAGATTTAATTTTGTGTGTAAATTAGGTGTCTTAATATGCATGTACATTGTAACATTTATATATGTTGTATATGTGTTTCAGGATGTTATGATGCTGGATTCTTTGACAGGGTGCCCTGTTCCAGAGGATGAGCTTCTCTATGCTGTTCCTGTGTGTGCTCCGTATAGCACCATGCTAAATTACAAGTATGTGTCAACATATCCCATACATTAACAAACTTAGTTTTTACCAAGGAAACAAAAGACTCAAAGCTCATCTAAGTTTTATGGCAAAGGAGGCTCAAAGCTTTTCTAATTGTTGGTTGTCCCACATACGTATGTACGTAATGTATGGCATGTACTTAAAATATTTATGTAAAAATTTTTAATATTTTTATCCTGCTTCACATGAAGTATCCTTGAGTAAAGGTGACTCAAATTTGTTCAAGTAGAAGGTGACCAGTCATGCTATTTATCAAGGGAAGATGATTAAGAAATATGGCAAATAGAGTGGGATCATTTATAATTTTTCTTCTAAAGAACCTGTTTATCAGAATTTACAAAACAGTGAAGTTTCCTTAGGGCTAGGATGGGGCTGCAATAGAGGTTCAAATTTTTGCTTGGTAAAAATCTTTCAAACTAAAACTCTACTCTGAAAAAATCTACTGTAATCATTATGTACAGGACATGTTTTAATGAACTATGATGAATAATAATTGCTTTCCTAAGGAATACATTTTATGGATGGACTGAACATGCCATTCTTCAAATCTGAATCACTAAAATAAGATTATGTATGTTCTGTGTTACATAAATGTACACATAATGAGTTTTTTGTCTTTTAATGATTCTGATGATTCTAAACTGCTTGACCTTTTTTCGTTTTCATGAATACATGTATTCATAATTTCTTTTTCTATAGATTTAAAGTAAAACTTACACCTGGAAGTACAAAACGAGGAAAAGGTTAGTTCTTTTTATAAGTCAGCATATAATTCAATCTGTGATATTTATTGCAGAGGCTCATATTGGTATTCTTTCATATCAAGTGAAACTGAAAAGAAATGCTTTGATTCAGAGATCATTTTAATGTATTTTCTGTTGATTTTAGCTGCCAAACTTGCCCTCAATATGTTTTCACATGAAAAGTCAACATCTTCCAGGGAAAAAGATCTCATTCGCATTTTAAAGGTGAGCATTGTAATTCACCCTAGCTCAATATTGCTTTGACAAATTTTATATTTGTTTAAGCTAAAAAAATGTTTCAAATGGTCCACTTGCATGTAAGATAAACTAATCAAAATACAAATTACACATATGTATTTAAAGTGATACTTTTATGACTAATAACATTGATTTCTTATTATAATTAAAGTCAATTTTTATATCAAGGATATGTTGTTTTACTTGTCACTTTCTTTGCTCCTGTAGGATGCTGATACAAGTCGAAATATACCTGGAAAAGTTAAGGTTTCTGCTCCAAATCTTCACAAGAAAAAAGGAAAGTAACGGGATGTGAATGAACATGTCAGTATGATGTGACCCATAGATGATAAGTCCTTACATCAAAGAGAAAGTGAAAATACAAATGTATCCACTAAATCTTCTTCAGTGGAAAAAATTTGGAGATCTTTAATTTGGAAGAGAATATAGAGAGTGTCAATTATTATATAATATAACATTATGAATAAAAGAAACAGAGTTCTTTCATGTCATTAGCATTGATAATATGTTACAAAAGTATTGCGTATTTTGTATAAATGAGTTCTATAGGAAAAGTGTTTGAACTCCCAAAAATGATTTGTAATATCATCCAAGTTTAATTTTAGAATTTTCGATCACTATGTAAAGTTATGTTGAAATAAAATGGATAAGAAAAGAAATCAGATAGTAAGGGCTTCTGACTTTCTCTTTTACAAATATTATTGGATATCAAATTATCAAATACTTCAATCTGATTAAAATCAGATCCTCGATGCTCCTTTTTTTAACGATATGTCGCTTACGAGGATCTGAAGAAGCCAATCTGATTAAAATCAGATCCTCGATGCTCCTTTTTTAAGGATATGTCGCTTACGCCTGGCTGCCGTATTTTGACAGACAAAGTTGCCATGGTTATGAAAAAAAGAAATTTCTTTGAAATTCTTTCAAAACTCTGCTCCTCCTACAGTTTTGATTCAAATTTAGTAAGACTTGGTACACAAGTAGACTATACTAAGATACACAACTCTTAGCGGTTTTTGATTTTGACAAACAGTATTGCCATGGTTACTAAAATAGATATGTCTATGAATTGTTTTAATAAGCTACTCCCGGTACAGTTTTGGTCTGATTAGGATTTTTTAAGATACATCTTTATTATAAGTACACACCAGTAGGGCTACAGCCACCTCAGAGACTTTTAGTTTATTCTGTTTTGAAAACTAGAAACTCTAGATAATTAGATTTTAAAAGAATGCTTTCAGATACGTTACAAAGCATTATAATTTTTGATTTTTTTTTTTTGTATGTACAGAATAGATCTGTGCATAGTATGAGTAAATCTTGTATTCTAACAGAGGAAAAATACGTTTTTATTTAACAGTAATGGTCATGGCACCAGAAATGTTAAAAATTGACCCAGTAAATAGTGAGTCATTTTTCCACTTTATATATTTCATTGAAAAACTAATTTTTATTAAAACTTGTGAGGTCAATTTTAGCCCAATTTCCATGATTTAACCACTTAGTTATGCAGAATTGTTAAAAAGGAGATGGGTGAACAAGGCGTGCAGAATGCCAATAGCTTCAGATATATAAAAAACATATTCAGTTTTTTGAATTTAGTATTTAAAGTAAAGTTCTCATTATTGAAATTTATGAAATTATGATAAACAAAACTTTTCTGAGAAAATTTTCTTGGCAAAAATTCCGTTATTAAAAAAAATAATGTGGTATTTGTGGGGTTCGAACCCTAGCAATAAAAATCCTGAGTATCATTTTCCTGTGAGGCTAACACGTTTTTTTTTTTTATTTTTCTGACAAACATGTTGACCACTGAGCTACACAGTGCCTGATGAATGGTGGCATTTAAATCATGTTTGTGATATGACCCTGCACTAAATGGACTTTCTCGGAAAGTATTTCTCAGAAAGATGCAAATGTTGTGTCATAAAAGTGTATTTTTAAGGTATAGCGAGTCTTTGTTCCATCTTTTTGTTAACCAAAAAAATGTATATTTTCATGCAAACTTTGAGGATAAACTTTCAAATATATGGAGCGAAGACCCACTGACATCGAAAACTTAGTATGAGGAAATGACCTTTTTTGTGTATATGCTATTTCATACGCAAATAATTTCAATCTTTGTGAGATTGTTTGAAAATTGTGGAGCTTTTACAAGAAGTATACTTTAATTTTAGATGAAATATCAAAGAAAATTTTGTTTTAAGATTTAATTTTTCACCATCATGTTTGTCACACTTAGGCATTTCGTTCGGCTTGTTCGCCCATCTTCTTTCTTGTCTTAATCTGCTAAGCAAAATGGTACACTAATCATGATAATAATTTGTGAACTCATCAATGCAAAATTTGTTACCTCAAATTACAATGATTTCTTAACAAATTTGAGCGGTAACAGTTCGATTTCATATGACCGCAACGCCTACATGTACATGTATGTAAATTTATCTTGAAACTATTTGAAGAAACTGCAAGAAATTCTGCTTTTTATGCTAAGGTCATTAAAATTATCACACATAATGTGATTTTCTTTTTGAAAAAAGCAGTTTCACAAAACTGTGAGAAATTTTGCATTTTGTCATTTTGCCTTGTCATGAAAATGAGAGACAAGTAACGTTGCAATATTTTTAAAAGACATTTTTCAATGAAATGTATAGTGAAAAAGAAATGAAATTATGACTCACTTATGGTCAGGTACTGTAGACATTGTATTGTTTAGGTCTATTGTAAGTATCGATGGAACATTTATAGCTCACCTGAGCTGAAAGTTGAAGTGATCTTTTCTGATCACCCAGTGTCCGTCTGTCCATCCGTCTGTCCGTCCTTCCATCTGTCTGTCTGTCAATCCGTCTGTAAACTTTCTTCTTCTCAAGAACCACTTCGCCAATATTAACCAAAATTGGCACAAAGCATGGTTTTATGTATGTACTATTGTATGTATGTACTATTGTGTCAATGTACATAAAATATATTTCAGTTTGTATGACTTAAAATAAAAACCACATATTGCTACCAGTATGTATTATTTATTAAAAATCCGCATTTGTCGTATCCATGATGAAAACTTCGATCTTTCACCATGATTCAGTGTAGGAAAGCTTAATTAAATACTTAATTAAATAAACCAATTAGCAGTATTTTAAGTATTTGCCTGTAATCAAAACTTGTGAAAGTAAACTAAATTTGCAAAAAATTAATTAGATTTGTCACTTCTCTATGTGAAGGTATCAAATATCATTAGATGAAGTCTTTTTTATATCTAGATATACGTGTGTACATACGATTAAAAATCAGTGTAAGTGTCCTTAGGTGATTAAGGCGCTGACCTTTGCGCTTTGTTGTTTCCTATATCTGTATTTCATTTACCACTCTTTCGCAAGTACAAGAGACGAAAAATAATATTAAATGACGCTTAAAGTGATTTAAAGCAATTGAACCCTTTGAAATTATTATCGAACAAAATCGATATGGATATGGATCCCTTAGAAATTACGCTCCTTTTTGCTCTTAAAATAGAAATTCATTCCACACAATTTAACTGACTTAAATTTTCAAATTAAAAAAAAAATGAAATTTAAGGAAGCTCTAAACACTGCACACTAAAGAGTACTTTTTGTAGGGTAGTTTTATTGAGTCAGAGTGATCTGCCCTTAGAAGAAAAATAGAATAAATGGGAATCTACACTTGATGACACAATTTGTTATGAATTAAACTATTCTTAATGTTGTATTAGAACAAGATGAAGTATTTGAATACATCATTTCTATCAATTTTCTCGATGTAAGTAAACAACAGTGATTTCTGTTCACAGATAGTTCCTTGTCTTTGAACATTTTTCCTGCAGAAATAGGACAGGTACCCTATCTTGAAAATGAACTAGATACACTGAATACGTGCACCTTTATATGATATATTTTTCTCAAAGTCCAAAAAGCATTTTCGATTAGTGTTTAGAGCTTCCTTAAGGTAACTCTGACTACGGTAAATCTTAGGTCTTAAGCGCTGAGCAATAGACCCTGTCGATTGCGTTTTTCATGAAAATTTAATACAGTCACCACAACACTTGTTCGGACTTAATACTGAGATGTTCAATTTTTTCTCTCTTAATTCTTTAAAAAGTTCTGTAAATATTAATACTGTTATTGGGGCTGAAAAAATCCCAACTGAATGCCAATTTTAAGCAAGTATTCTGAGATACCTTTAGAAACAGAAACAGTTGCCTCAGACAGCAAATCTGTATTTCTGTCGAAAAAAAGAGAAGGACAGACGCTTTCAATGTTGGAAGGATTTCCTTTTAATAAAGCTTTCACGTTCAACAGCTGTTCAATGTCGACTAAACGCTCTCGCACCAGTTACGTTCATGGATTTTTATGAAGTAGATTTACATGTAGCTCTTTCAAAGGGGCCTGGACACAGTTGCATTGTTTACAATTTTAAATTTCTAGTTTATTCAAAAAATAAACTCAGTTTAATGATTTGAAGTTATATGAATATTCTTAGAATTCGATGACAACGACATTCTTCAAAACATTTGCGTCAAACATCTGTGTTCTTAAACAGGGCACATAATGTTTGTTTTACCGGGTGTGTTCCATTTGTTTACTCTGCACACATCACTGAGCACGGGCTGACGATACTTGTGAGTTGGTTTTGCTTTCTCATGTTTCTACTGTGGATTTTCTGGATTACACTTTCGATATTTTTCATTAAAGAGGTTCGTTCCCGAGCTTTTGAGCGGATTTTTGTCTTGACCTCTATTTAAAAAATTCTGCATACTAGTAATTTTTTGGTGCTTACAATAAATTTGGATTCTACAATGCTAATTAAACTATATTCAATTTAAACCCCATGATTAAATTCCATACCGAAAACATTAGGTGAGGAACTATATTTTATGGCGGAAGCTTTTTTTAAAAAGATAATGATCAGTTTTTCTCTTTCGAAGTATTTACAGTATTGTTAAGTTTGGATTCCTATTTTTACATGCAGCCTGCACAAGAGTTATTTTGTGCACTGAAATGTTTTATGTTGGTCCTAAATTATTTATTAAATTAACTGAATTGAATTGTATCATCATATTTGACAAATATAGCAAGTGTATTGTGAAATTCCTGGAAAAACAATTACCCCAATTTAAGCTTAAATTTAATACTATTTAAGTAATATCTAAAATTTAACATCACAGAGCCCCACTTTTAATTTTCTTTTCTGAATACATAAAATAATTTTAACCATTCTGCTTAAATTAAGAAAAATGTCATTATTTTCAAATGTTTTTATTGCTTGTTAAATTTTCAATGCCAGAAAAATGACATTTGAGTGCAGAAAGGTAAAATATTTGACTATGCGAAATAATTTGAAACTTTTTTTGTTGTCACAAATTTTAATGTGACTATTCAAGATGAAAAAGACTGTATTTGTTCCCATAATTTATTTGGATAAAAAATATCAGAGGAAAAACTTTGAAAAATTGATTTATGTGTTACATGTAGACGTAATTACAGTGCAAAAAGGTCAAATTAAACGCTCCGTAGTGCCAAAAGAAACACATTGACCCCCATTTTTTGTTTTGATTTTTATCTAAGCTATGTGTGTAGATTCTAAAAGTATACTTGATAAAAAATTCTTAATACTTTTGATAACGAATCCAACATCCTTAATACATAACAAATTATCTACTTTTCTTAAGTATGAAAGATAAAGTTTACTTCGTGAAAGTGCAAGGACATGTGTCAATCAAACGCCTACCAAAATTTGTTGTTTTAATAATTTTCAGATAAAAGAAGTTTCTAAATGCGCTTTTATCATATTTCGATGTGAAATGTTCTAATAACATACAATTCATAATATTATACCGAAATTATGAGAAAAATTTAACTTTAAATCTATGTCCAAGCCCCTTTAAATTCAGTCTTTCTGTACCCAATATCTTACTTTTTTATGTTGCCCAAGATTCTACCTCAGTGCATTCGAAAGAGATTCATTCGTTGGTCTTTTTCATAAATCAAAGTAAAGATCATGAATAGCCCAACATTTGTTCTTTTCACATCAATAGATGTTTCAATTTTATAGGCGAGGAAAAATAAGCGCCTATACGATGATAATGAAATTACTATTTTTTCTTGATTAAACACCGATTATGCAGGTTTCATGAATTTCGAGTTGTTACACTCTCAACGAGAATGCGTTTTGATATTTTACTGAAAAGAACGGTTGAGGCTAAAAAAAAAAAAAAACCCAGATGAGACAAGCTTTACTGGAGTGTACTTTTAAGCTTTAAAGTTTACTTGTGTACCAAGTCTATTTGAAATCGGGCAAAAACTGTTGGAAGAGTAATGTTTTGAAAGAATTTAGCAATTTTTTTAATTTTTATTTTTAGTGACCATGGCAACAATTCGTCAAAATCAAAATCCGATTAAGGATTTGTGCATCTTAGTATAGTCTACTTGTGTATCGGATCTTACTGAAACTGGACCAAAACTGTAGGAGGAGTAGCGTTTTGAAAAATTGTCTACAGATAGACGACGGACACCTTATAAATTCATAAGTTCCTCTGGTCTCTGACCAGTAGAGTTGAAAATCATTGTTTTATATTTGTGTTTAATATTTTAGTCACTGTTTACCCTTAATTTCAGGTGACGTTATCTATAAAGCTCTGTCATTAACCTTTTCGTTTGGGGACTAATTTTGCTCTTTTATTAGGCGACCTATTTTTATATGCTTATGACACAGGATTTATTCTGAAACTTAAACTTGAAAGGCGGAAATCTCTTGCTGTGGCTTTCAATTTAGCATTTCGATATATCGACGACGTTAATTAACAAATGGCTATCTTCATTCAACTCAATAATCCCAGTGAACTCGAAATTTAAGACACCACATATTCTGTTACATCTGTTTTATATTTGGATATTTTACTGACCGTAGACGTGAATGGCCAACTATCAATAAAACTATATGACAAACGAGAAGACCAGCTTTTCCACTGTCAACTTTCCCTAATTATATAGCAATATTCCACCATCACCTGTATATGGCGTTTATGTCTCCCAACTGATTCTCTATTTTTAAACGGAGGCAGGCTACTAACAAAAGAGTTGATGTACAAGAGTTTTCAACTATCTGGTTTCAAGTTAACATTTTGCAGACTTTTAGTCGTTATAATGACCTTGTTCGAAAATACAGCTATCGTTCGTTCGTATTTTGACTGACATGTTTCCCATCAATTGTTGGTTGGGCCATGACTGACATGTTTCCCACCAATTGTTGGTTGGGCCATGACTGACATGTTTCCCACCAATTGTTGGTTGGGCCATGACTGACATGTTTCCCATCAATTGTTGGTTGGGCCATGACTGACATGTTTCCCATCAATTGTTGGTTGGGCCGTGACTGACATGTTTCCCATCAATTGTTGGTTGGGCCATGACTGACATGTTTCCCATCAATTGTTGGTTGGACCATGACTGACATGTTTCCCATCAATTGTTGGTTGGGCCATGACTGACATGTTTCCCATCAATTGTTGGTTGGGCCATTGTTTTTATACCATTTTGACTACGTATTACTCATTTTACCTAATCAATATAGAGGGCTCAGGGCGGGTCTTACCGGGGGGGGGGGGGGGGGTTGTGGTGGTGGGGTTGCTTACTCTTGAACATAGTCGTTAAAACTTACAGAGTGCCTGTCGTAAGACAGACCTTCATAACATTGTAGATTTAATTTTTTTTCTTGAGTTTTAATGACAATTGTAATTTTAAGTTATACTGCTAATTAAAATCATATCACCCAGCTTTTTCAAATCAATCAAGGTCAAATAATTTCGTCAAACTTCTGATCTGCATCGCTTCAATGCCACGTTGCTGAAGAGTCGCATGTCCTTGATATTGTTGCCTTCTCCCTATCAAGAGGCGAGCCAGTGTTCCTATGACAGATCCAAGGATTATTCCTGATATATGTTTGCTGTAAAGTTAAGCAGATAGCTTCCGACTAGAGCAACTCGTTCTGTGACTATTACCTCTAACGAAAGATACACCATCCGAAGGTGAAATTCCCTGTAGAAATATCTATGACAAATTAATTGCTGCTTTCATCTAGTTTCGCAGTAGACGATATAAAAGATAAGGTTAAAGGACAATCACGTCGTTGATGCCAAAGCTATGGGGGTAGGTGCTACGCGAGTATTTCCAGTGTTACTCAGTACGAGCATGATTGATTCAAAAGCAAAACTTTCGAAGACTTCTTCCGTCATGGAATTCAAGACATAATGCAGGCTACTATGCGAATATGCTTTGTTTCTTTGTTTCGACTGAAAATAATTGGCATGTACATGTAATTAATCTCTTCATTTTACTCGACACTATAAAAACACTGATTTTGTTACACATAACGTATTTTTTTTATTTCGTATTTCAAAATAGCATTGTTTGAAGATCAAAAGTCTGTACTATAGTTCAGAAAGAAAACAACTGTTAAATTAATGTTCACCAGGAAAAAGAGATACATGTATATACAACTCTTTGAAGTACAGGTAAGTGCCAATTTCAAATAACTTAGTATATTTTTTTGTTCCAGTTAAAATCTATTTGAAATAGTCTTAAAAGCTTCTGGATCTTTTTGAGACAATTTTCTCAGAAAGCACTTTAAAATTTCAGACACGCAATTGATAATTAGCATTCTGTAAATGCAAATGGGAAGCATAAGAATGTTGGAAGTCACCGACTAAAATTTGTAAGTGTTAACAAAGTAAAAATCCACTTAATGATTCTTCACTAATGTGTTACGGTGTTGATGATCCCAACTGACTACTAACATATATTTTGTCACTTTACAACACGTATCAATTGAGCTACATGTATGCTGTAATCAAATACTAATGACTAACACGCCTTCTGCAACGCAATATGTTGAAATACTCTTAGGCTGAATATATTGAATCTGTATTAGTATAGAAGTCTTGTAAATTTAAATTGATGTGAAATTAAATAAAAATCGATTTCTAAATATGTTTTAATGTAATACGTCTAAAATTCCTTTTTATGGTCTGTTTAGAAATTGAATATATACAGCATAGACAATTTCAGAATTGAATTTGATTAACTTTACAGTTGTAACTTGATTCTTGTAATGCTACCAAATACCTAGAGGGAAGAATACAGTACTCTTCTTCCATTGATCCTGGATATATTTTTGTAACTTGGAGACATAGAGCTAGCTTTGAGTGAAAATATCAGGTTGCAATGGCAAACTTAATTTGTTATACAATACATGACAGTACAAAACCTCTTGGAAAAGCGTTTTGCTATTTTTTTTTTTTTACAGACTGACTCTTGAATAAATAGGACATAGTATGGGTCTTCCCAATACTATCCGGAAAATACATTCCTTCAAGGTTCATATTGAATCATATCTTAGCTCATTGTATAGATTCTGCTACAAACAGTTCTACGGAAAATAAACTAGGGTAATAGAATGATAAATTGATTGTATGTTGTTTTACGTCCCGTTCAAGAATTTTTCACTCACTTAGAGACGTCACCAGGTACCGGTAGAGGACTTCAAATTTAGACCTTTACTCGCATTCAGGGCCAATGAGCAGTGAGGGTTCTTTATCGTGCCAACGCCTACCGTAACACGGGGCCTCGGTTTTTAAGGTTTCATCTGAAGGACCCGCAACTTTCACTTCAAAGTGAAGGAACAGCTGCTACCTATTTTTATCGAATTAGGTCAGTCGCGGTCGTGATTCGAACACACGCCCTTCCGATCACGGAGCGAGCGCTCTACCGACTGAGCTACGTGTAATTGAATGAACGCATTTGTTGCCTGCAAAAGCAATGTTCAGAAAAAAAATAATAATTAAAAAAAACTAGTGAAAATATCCAATAAAAAATTGTAACTAAAATAAAACATTCCATTGGATTTAGTCTCGTGAGATACTTTGATTTCGTTACATAATGTTTATCAACTCTGCACAGGGCAATACCACGGACAATATGTTTAAATATTGTCTACAGTTTTTCTTGCTTATTCCAGTTCTTTGTCTATAAAGATGATTTCTTTTATCATACGTAATTTGTTCCTGTTTAATTGGAGAACATATAAAATGTAACACCTACTAGAAACACACATAACATCTGCAAAATATTGGTGATTGACACTGTAACTCCTTTTAAGAACAATTAATCACACATCAGAAAAGCTTTTGAATATGAAAACATCTATCCATACGTGTTCAATGCAAGCATCCCTCGGATTCGTAACTTGATATAGAACGAAGGGGAACTTAAAGGTTAAATATCATGTTCCCCGTCTTCCCTGGACCCAAATGATGAAAGGCTCCAGTCTTACTTCCGAATGACTTCGTCTAACTATATACAGTAGCCGACTTTACTTGAATTACAATAAAATGTAGGCTGGAAAACGACAATGTAGATAACATTTGCATGATGGTAGAAAGTTAAGAGCCCTGTACTGAATGTAAAATTTGTATCCTCAGGTGGATCTAAGGTGACCTTATTTTATCTTTAAATATTTTCTAAACGCAGCTATGAGACCAGCTTCATGCATGCAAAGTGATAGTGTACATAGAGTCCTCAATCAATTGTAAAATTCATGCAGCATTAATCCAAAGTGCCAGTCTCAGGTTGGTTATAGACTCAGACTACTCTTTATCGTCAAGGCCTATATGGGTCTTTTTTTAATTTGGAAAAAATAATTTTATAAAAGTAAGAATTTCACTTGTGTAACAACATATATTTGAAAAAGTAATTTAAAGATGTATGTTGGAGTTTTCATTTATCAATTTCTAAGTGAAATACAGTATCTTTTCCAATGTAGGTATAAATTTATTTCAACTGAGTGTTGAATTGACAGAAGTATTGAAAATTGATTTGTTTCGTTTCCCTTCGTTCCATCCTACCTGATCTATCTTCTGTTCCACAACCAATGATATTGTCTATACATAATGTACTCAGGCACTATAAATACGGCTTGTGATATTACAAGTAGAGCTGTCCTCGTCATGTTTACAAAGAATTAATATGCTACATTTTTCATCATGTTTCCAGGTAAGACTCATTGTTTTGTCATTTTTTGTATTTTTTTCCGATAATTTTCAGTCTTAAATTTCCTCTTTTTTATATGTAAAATAAAGATTTCCACTTTCCATGCAAATCCAATCCAAGTTAATTCTTTTTTCAATATATGATTGTTTATGATGAGTTTATTTTTTCTCAAAACTATGATGAGGGAAAACAGCATAACCGAGAATGATATTATCATAATGCAGGTAATTTAAAAGAACAAAAAATAAATGAAAACTTAACAATAATAGACAGTCTAGAGTGAAGAAAAGAAATAGAATAGATACGAGTAAGTTTTTACAAAATCATCAAAAGGCTTTGATAGGTTGCAGAAAAATGAAATGAGAATAGATTTAGAAAAAATGGCAACTGATCACAACTCTTTAGCCTACTTGTACTGAAGACAATTTCATGGGAAATAAGTTTCAGAATAACATTTACTATGTTTTCATATAAATTGATTTTTTAAAATATATATGTATTTCCAACGATTTTAAAATATGACAAGTTGACTTGCTATTCAAATTTCAAAGATTAATGATTGTTAAAAAAACATATAAAACTAGAAATATCGTAATCTCTGTTGTTGTCCTTAGACCTAGTGACACGGAGATTTTGAATATACTTTCTGATTCTCAGGTAATGAAAATAAGGATGTTTCCCCTGCAAAATTAATTTTATATATATATATATATATATATATATATTTATATTTATATTTATATATGCTGGCAAATCTAATCTTTTGCTTTCATAATAAAATATTAATTAAATGATGCACCAAAGAACACTTCTATCTTATTTCCCGAGCGGTTCTGGCTACCTAAATTAATAACATTGGAAATTGAATTTTTTAATTCATGAAAGACACGACTATCATGCCATGCACTGTGGACAATATGTACGACTTAAATGTAGAATACTTTAAAATTGCTAAAAATTACAGCTAGATTAATTGTATTGCTTTCAGTTGAAATAGAGAGTAATGTTTCAACTCCAGCCTCCTATCCTGAATTTCATGCCGGACGAAATCTGTGGAAGTTTTGTCCACCGATCATGATTGTTTTAGGCACTGTCGGCAATATCATCTGTATCGTGGTACTCCTTCGTAAAAATCTTCGTCGGCACACAACAGTTGTCTACCTTGTAACTTTGTCCTTTAATGACCTCGTAGTCCTCTATACCGGTCTGTTGCGAAACTGGATCAAAATAACCTTTGGCATAGATGTACGCCTATTTGATGAGTCCACCTGTAAATTCCATCTTTGGATGGTATATCTTTCGGTAGACATATCTGCCTGGATTTTGGTAATCGTCACTTTAGAACGCGTTGCGTTGGTGTGGTTTCCACATGCAAGTAAGCAACGCTGCAACAAACACGTGGCGGGAATAATTCTTGGATCTGTTATTGGAATGTTAGTGTTAGTAAATGCTCATATTTTGTACGGTATAGGTGACGTTACAAGAGAAGAGAACAACCAAACAGTTTTTCAGCGATGTTATTACGAAACCAATGTCTATCAAGAGTTTTACGAAGATGTTTGGCCCTGGATTGATTTGGCAAAGTTTAATGCTATTCCTTTTGTTATTATTATGATTGGCAATGTTTGTATAATTACAAATGTCATTAAAACTCATAAGAAATTGAATGTAAGAGTTGGACCTGGAGGAATTCAACAAAAAGCTAAAAGGATCCATTCCATGACAACCACTCTAATAGTTTTAAACACAACATTTCTCATTTCAACGACTCCCATCAGCATTTATTTGGCGAATTACAACAAATGGTCGGAAAATGCTACAAATCAGGAAATGGCGCGTCTTGTTTTGTTATGGGCTGTGACGAATCTGTTAATGTATTCCAACAATACAATTAACTTTTTGTTATATTGTGTTAGTGGAAGTAACTTCAGAAAGGAAATCCGATGTCTTTTCGGACGTAAAATGAAAGTTGGGTTAGATTCCCATCCAACAACTCGTTTACAGGTCCAGCCCACAACTTCACGAACCCTTTCCATAGTAGGAAGATGATTTCACAATTTGAATTTGACAGAATACATTTATGCACGAAGGAATTCTTTGATACTGAAAATATTGTCCATGTTTCAAATACGAAATATAATTTACTGATCTTGGCTTCAAAAATATTTCTTCTACTTGTTGTTTGATGCAAAGCTCTTTAATTTTTTTAATTGAAAATTAATAATGATAAATACCTCAAACTGATTGCATTACCATTCCATCTTTGATTTTCAGAAAGTCTTGTTTAGCAAAAAATGTCACCAGGTCCCCTCGTATTTTTAATATTTTCGCTGCTCATTTTCTCTTAAGTACTGATATCCTTTCAACGAAAACAGAAACAGATATTACATGTATTTTGTTCGTCATTTACATTGTATGATGTTAGTACATGCTTTGAAGTCGATAGAGCATAATTTGTCGGAACGAACACTCCGTCTTCTAGTAAACAAACATCTTAGTTATTGGCCATGACTAATGCATGTTCCAAATTTATTATCTATATCAATAGCGAGTAAGTAGGTGAAACACCTTTCTAACAACTTTTGAAACAATAAAGTATTTGATTATTTATGGAATTAGGAAATTATGGTACTGGTTAAAGGACAAAACACAAAACTTAGGTGAAATAAGTATGCGTTTTCAAATGATCCGTTTCAACCCGGTATTACAACTGACTAAAGACGTTAATGGTCTACTTACAACTAAACTATATGACAAATTGGACGTCTTCAGCTTTTACATCGTCAACTTTCCTTATTTATGTAGTAACACAACCATCACCTGCATATTGTGTTTATGTCTCCCAGCTAAGTCGGTACGCAAGAGCATGGTCTGAGTACGATCAATTTTAAAACCGAGACAGGCTACTGACAAATAAGTTGATGTTACAGGGCTTTCAATAATATCATTTTAAGCCAGCAATTCGCAAATTCTATGGTCATTATAGTGACTTCGTTTGCAAATACAACCTATCTTTGGATCATATTTTTCATGACTGACCTGACACCCCACTCCCCTTTTTCGTAAAAACTTGAAAAATTACAATTTCATTAATTGACGTTTATTGTGAAACCTGTTATACTATGTTATGGATATTGTTCTTCAGATGCTCTTATTTCTTTTCCGTCAAGGATAAAAGCAACGAACATGCACATTTTACTGATAAATTATTTTATTTGGGGGGGGGGGATACATTCACAGGTATCGCTTGGATCTTGGTTTATAAATATGTATGTACCTTATTGATATGTGAAAATGTACTTTACCTTTTTTACGTACATGTATTAATAAGGTACATACATATTTATAAACCAAGACCCAAGTACCTGTGTGAAAATTAGCTTTTAACACCCTATTAATAGGCCGAGTATTTGATATAAAAGACTGTATTAAAAAAAAACAACAATAAAAAACAAACAAACTGAAATGTATTGATTAAAGCACAAAAATTTACAGCTTTGATTTTATTTGAACAATACCGTACGTATTCTTTCATGTAAGGGATGCTTACTCCTTCTGTGCACTTAATCTCCAGGGGTCCGTGTTTTCACAATTTGTATTGTTAACTAGAACTCAAAAGGGACAAATACCCCCCGCTGGGTTTTTCAGAGAAGGTACCAAATCACGAATGTTTTCTAGATGTGAGAGGTGTTCACAATTTGCTTAAACATTTAAAGTGAAAATTTAATTACACATTATATTTTTTTAATGAATGAAACTAAGGTGCAGCCTAATAAAACATCAATACTAATAATTACAGTGTTTTTTTTTTTATTACATTGAAAAAATAATTTGCAACTATCTATCATCTTTGTGAGACATGACACTCTGCAAATTGATTGTTGAGAAAAAATATCATAATTAATTATACAAAATCAAATTGATCTATCAAACTCATTTTAAAAATAAAAGGCTGGTTCCAGTAACTATGTATTTTGACAGACATAAATTACAATTAAGAGACTTAGACAACAGAGATCTTTATTTCTTTCTGCCCATTCTCAGGAGATATAGATAAGACCTGCTTGATCAGAGATGCCCTAACAGCTTCCCACACTGAACCCATTTATTAATCTTTAACTGGATGCATGTCCACTCATTACTCCCAAAGGACAAATGGATTTACACTATCTGCTGTGTAATGTAAAAAGTGTTTTTAATACTGTGTGATTTCTTTTTAGTTCTAATAAGCAGTTTTAAGCTGTAGTTTACATTTTTGTACAGATGTTCTAGATTCTATGTCTCAAACCTTAGACATGAACCCGAAATGACTAAGTCGATAAAAATAAAAAAAACCCACACCTGTAAAATGCAGAAAAATTATCAAATAATGTTGAAAATACCAGGTGCACATCTTCATATGGTAAATAATAAGTGTACAAATTTTCATACAAATCTATGCAATAGTCTCTGGGAACAGATCCGGACAAAACCATTGCACATAATAAAAATGAAAAAAAAAACCCACCCGTAAAATGCAAAAAAATTATCCAATCATGATGAAAATACCAGGTGCACACCTTCATATGGCGAATAAGTATACAAATTTTCAGACAAATCCTTGCAACAGTTTCCAAGAAATGTTCTGGACAAAATCTCGTCTACAGACAGACGGACATGCTGATTCCAATATACCCCCCCCCATTAACTTCATTTGCGGGGGGGTATAAAAAGAGTTACGAGATCGATTTCTGTTAGTTATCATCACCGTTTTCATGCATGTAATAGGTAGCTGACATAATATGTTTTCCCAGAATGCCGTGCAGTGAACTCGGTCATGCACATTCCAGTAAAAAGACTAATATAGTTGCTAGCGTATTTGCACCATCTCGTATCATAATGTCACGTATAGGAAAGATATTTCAGCATGAATTTGTTACTTTGATGATACATATACATGTATTTATATGACACTGATTTTATCAATACTCCTATTATATGTTGTACGTTAGACCTTGGTAGTCATAATTCACTGTACCAGTGCGGTTTACGATTCAAATGCATGTCCAATGATGTAAAATGATTTTTATCAGCTATTAGTTAATTCCACTGATTATTCCTGCAATATTATTGCAACAACGGAGGTACAGTCTACCTAATATACTGTAAACCAATTATTATTCGCGACATCTTTTGTTTGCGATTCCTCAGTTTGGAATCCATCCACGACTACTAATTTTCGCGACCGAGGCAACATTCTACAATAAAACATAGGTGAATAATTGGTTGAATAATTGGTTCGCGACGAGAAATAAAAGTAAAGGAGGGTCGCGAAACTCGCGGATATTTCTCGCTCGCGAATAAAATTGGTTTACAGTAAGGCATATGTGTAGTTTTGGTATGTGTCTGCTAGGTATAAGGGAAACTGGCCAACCAACTACCCATTTGTATTAACTTGTAGTTATTTTGTTTTTGTTAAACTCCTTCAATTCATTATCTTTCTGGCGGTTTATCATTAGAAATAGCCCTTCTCAGGGCATTTGTATTTATCAAACAGATCTTTTTTATTCTGTAAGTGTTGCTTTTACCGAATATGATTCCGACTTTTTAGTTCCCCGCACTGTGACTCTATCTTTGGAATGTCAAATTAACATATATTCAAATATTTGAATCTTCAAATCAATTGTACCTATCTCTAAACGAATTAAAGATAGGTTTAATTCAATTATACCTGTCTTTAATTCATAGGTACAAACGATTTGAGGATAGGTGCAATTGATTTGAAGATAGGTACAAATGCCATGAATTAAAGATAGGTATAATTATTTTAAAGATAGAAGCAATTGAATTGAACCTATCTATAATTATAAAGACACTGACAATAACAACCACTCCTCATAAAAATGCTTTGTCCGGTTCCCTCAAAGTTCAATTCGCTATTAAAGGGAGTTTTCATTATTTTCTATAACACAAAACGAATTAAACCTAGGTATAATTGAATTGTATCCATCTTCAAATCCTTTGTGGATATGTTTCAATTGTACCTATCTTCAAATCAATTGTACCTATCTTTAAATCAATTGAACTTATCTTTAATTGAATTAAAGACAGGTGTAATTCCATTAAAGATAGGTGTAATTCATTTGAACCTAGGTTTAAGTATTTAGAGATAGGTATAATTATTTACACCTGTCTTTAATTCATTTGTACCTATTTTAATTCAATTGTACCTATCTTCAATTCATTTGGAGATAGGTACAATTATTTGAAGATAGGTACAATTATTTGAAGATATGGACAAATATTTGAATATAATGTATGTTAATTTGGAGTTCCATACACTCTTATCACCACTCCCTGAAACTGATGACGCATTGTATGAGTGTGTGTGTGTTTGTCCGTCTAGATCTTTACGAGACTATTATGAAATGCCAGATTGATCAATAGTACCACTCCGAAGTACGTAACATGTTGTCATTTCAAATAAATATTTTGTGGAACTGAATCTGTCTTGTGTTTATTTGGCTAAAAAATTCTTAATGCAGTCAGAGGAGTTTAGCAATTATATAAGCAATGAAATTAAAACTTAAAGAACATTTATATTCAACAAGCTTTAAAGTGATCTTAATCCGGAAGGTTGAAAGTGCCGGCGTCCTTCACAGTGATTAAGTGGACAATGATTGACTGTATCACTATGTTACTATTCAAAACAATGACAAAGCACACTCAAAGAGAAAAAAAAAACCCATTTATCTATGAATGCAATATCCTTGTTTTTGTAAGTTCAAATATATTTAGTGCAATTTTACTTTCTATTAAGATTGAGGGTACAGGTGAATATTTATCATATCGTTTGATCCCCCTCGACTGAACGGTGATCTGACTCTTTGGATTAGCAAATACTGTAGCAATAGTGCGTAAAATTATCAGTGTTCAGTCAGGTAACTCAACATGTACATCCGCCGTAAATTGTAGATGATTCTTCTGTTTGCATTTCAATATTAAAGCCAAGAATTACTTTTCGCAGATATGAATATGGGCTAGAACCTATGGAACAGAATGTCTATAAATCTCTCTCATTAAATGTATTTAGCGTTCCGTTAAACTAAACATATGGTATATTTTGCAAACTTAAAATACCTTTTTGACTCTGCAAGTATCTTTATTTTTTGTCTTATGACATTTAATCATTAAGTAGAATAGTAAGTTTTCAAAGTACAAACACATTTATTGTAACTAAATTGAGGAGGAAAAACAAATAATGAAAATATTTGTACTACTAGCAAGTTCTTGCAGCAATCTGATTAAAATGAGATCTTTGATTCTCTCCGAAATTTTAATTGTCGCTTTGTGTAGCGACTTTCAAAATTTTGGAGCGAATCAAACATTGATTTTAATTAGATAGGGTCTTCATGCGGATTTCAGATCTTTTAATGATATTGGATGCGGTGTGTTTATCATTAAAATTGATTAAATTGTAGTTCCGCTTAGTTATTGAGCAAAGGTGTTTACCGAATCACGTGTCCTTATTAGGTACAGTGTGTTTGAATAAAACGGAAACATGGGTTGAGTTGCACTAATTAGGCATTGTAGGAAAAGGAAACAAAGTACAATTATCATTGCAAATAAAAATCCAAAATAACATCTTTGTAGAGTACGTCTAATGTCATGATGAGACATATATCAAAGAGCTTACTTTTAGATGCTGATGAATCGCGTAATTTCACATTGATATAATTATAACCATTAAGAACTAGCGTCGATATAACCTTTAGAGGAGAAGCACGTCATTTACAAATTAGATAAAAAAACGATGGGCCACATCGCTTACCAGAGCACATTAGTTAGGAAAAAGCACACATGAGTTCAGTATTGAAAAAGTTTACATGGGGGAGGGGGACTTGAATTTTAAATATCTGAGGATGCTTCCATATCAATATAACAAATGGCTTTGCTGTTCTTGAGCAGCAGATTTTAAAGATTTTTTTCCCTATATATTCCTTTGTAAAAATTTGATCTCCCATTGTGTCCCCTCCCTACCCCCGGGGGGTCTTCATTTGAACAAACTTGAATCTACACTACCTGAGGATGCTTCCATATAAATATGACTAAACATGGCTTTTCTGTTCTTGAGAAGAATATTTTTGCCTATATATTCCTGTGCAGAACTTTGATCCCCCCATTGTGGACCCCCCTAACCCTAACCCCGGGGGTGGGGGTGGGGGTTGGTCATCATTTGAACAAACTTAATCTACACTACCTGAGGATGCTTTTTTTTTTTTTAACTATATATAAGTTTTTCCCTATGTATTCCTATGTAAATCTTTAATCCCTTATTGTGACCCGACCCATCCTACCCTTGAACAACTTTGAATCTACATACCTGATAATGCTTCAATATCAATATTACTTAGCATGGCTTTGTTGTTCTTGCGAAGATTTTTTTAAAGATTTTTTCCCTATATATTCCTATGTAAAACTTTGATCCCCTATTGTGGCCCCTCCCTACCCCCAGTGGTCATCATTTGAATAAAATTGAATTTACACTACCTGAGAATGCGTCCATATCAATATGACTAATCATGGCTTTGCTGTTCTTGAGAAAAAAATTTTAAAGATTTTTTCCTATATATTCCTATGTAAAACTTTGTTCCCCCAATTGTGGCTCCACCCTACCCCCGGGGATCATCATTTGAACAAAATTTAGTCTACACTACCTGAGAATGCTTCCATATCAGTATGACTAAATTAGGCTTTGCTGTTCTTGAGAAAAAGATTTTTAAAGATTTTTTTCCTTTATATTCCTATGTTAATATTTGAACCCCAATTGTGGCCCCATCCTCCCCCCCGGGGGGTCATGATTTGAACAAACTTGAATCTACATTACCTGAGGATGCTTCCATATCAATATGATTAATCATGGCTCAGCTGTTCTTGAGAAGAAGATTTTTAAAGATTTTTTTCTATGTATTCCAATGTACAACTTTGATCACCCTCTGTGGTCCCATTTGGGACATGGGGTTATCATTTGAACAAACTTGAATTTACACTATGTAAAGATGGTTTCCTAAAAGTTTCAACTTTTTTGGCCCAGTGGTTCTTGCGAAGAAGAGTTTTAAAACATGCCACCAAATTTTCGCTATTTCTGAATTATGTCCTCTTGAATGAGGACATGGCCCTTCATTTAAACAAATTTGAATCCCCTTCCCCTTCAGCTAAGGATACTTTGTGGCAAGTTTTGTTGAAATTGGCCCAGTGGTTCTGGAGAAGAAGTAAACAAGCTAATTCTGAGAATTTGTGTCCCTCGCTTAGTTATCCTAATAACTCTCCACATGCCCCTTTGCTAAAAATAGTGCCAAGCGACTTTTAAAACAAGCAATAAAAAAAAAAAACGGGGCGGGACACTTTGAGAGGGGCGAGAGAGGCCATAGGTAGTTATGGTATACAAGCTTATTCAAAGAATTTGTGTCCCCCGCTTAGGGAAAAAAAGAAGAGCATGCGCATTTCGGATGGGGGGGGGGGTCGGAACCCCCCCCCCCGGATTTGTAGAATTATTTAATGTATACATGTATATTGAAGGAAATAAAAAATGCCAATATGGATATAAAGATTTGATTGCTTATTCTTTAATATGTGTATAGAAGATTCTTTTTATATAGAATATTTATCACACTGTAATAATGATTTTATGAGTTTGTACACGCCAGACGTCATTACTTTTTCATTTCACATGTTGAATACTATAATTTAGTAAATAAAAAAAAAAGGATCGTCCGGGATTTGAATCCGGTACCTCTCATTTGCTAAGCAAGAATCATACCCCTAGACCACTGATGCACTTGATTATATTGCAAATTAAATGCAAACACTAGGTCACATATATAATGTTTACATTCACGTTCGATATTGTCAAAATTTTACACAATACATGGTGTCTAATTTAGCCTCTACTAAAAAGTTCTAATAGATGTAATTAGAATATGAAGTCCGCCGACAACCTGTATTATATGTAATAACTCTCCACATGCCCCTGTGCTAAAAATACTGCCAAGCGACTTTTAAAACAATAAATAAATTTAAAAAAAGGGGCGGGACACTTTGAGAGGGGCGAGAGAGGCCATAGGGAGTTATGGTATAAAATTTCATTGCAAAAGCTCAAAAGCTTCTTGAGAGATCGTCCGGAAACGAAAGTGTTACACACAGACGAATGTATGAGTTTACGACCTTGAACTTTGACCTTTTGACCTCAAAATCAATAGGGATCTTCCTCAGGCCACAGGGAGTTGTTATGTACAATTTCATTGCAAATACTCAAAGGATTCTCGAGATATCGCGCGGAAACGAAAGTGTTAAAATAGAGAGAATTTATTGATTTATGACCTTGACCTTTTGACCTCAAAATTAATAGGGTTCTTCCTTAGGGCAGAGGGAGTTGCTATGCAAAATTTCATTGCAAAAGCTCAAAGGGTTCTTGAGATATCGCGCCGAAACGAAAGTGTTACAGACAGAAATACAAACGGACGGACAGACAGACAGACCCAAATTAATATCCCCCACTTTCAGTAAAAGCGGGGGACAAAAATGTGAAAAGTTTACAGACGGACAAACAGACAGCTAGACAGACAGACCACAGACAAAATGTGATCAGAAAAGCTCACTTGAGCTTTCATCTCAGGTGAGCTAAAAAAAAACAATACTGCGTAATGAGGCAATCTCCATGACAATCGTGCCATTTACCCTTTCTAATCATTTTTTGTCCTATTTTAACACTAAACAGACAGAAATCAGGTGTCATGAAGGAGTAAGCATCCCACGTCGAACGGCCAAACCTTCTGTGAACTCTTTGTATTGATCGGTTGCATGGCGTACATTTTATACAAAACTTTATGGAAAATACCATATAATCATTTGGAGTCTCCTGAATTATCTCTATTTCGTGCATGGTATTTCATTTGAACCAAGTTCAATTTTTCTATTAAATGTATAACATAATGTTTATGAATTCATAAACATGCACTGCCTATTTTTAATGTATTGAATGATTTTTCTTACCAATTTTAATTTTTTTAATATACACGTGTTCAAGCACAGTTTGATCAACTGATCGTTCAAAATAGAATATGTTGTAGGTAAACACATGTACAAAAGTCTCATTATGATGAATTCCTCAGTTAAAACTTTTTTGATATTTTTATTCAGTAAACTTTACCACACATTCACAGGCCTTATATCTCAATCGCATGCATTAGATATTTTCCTTCAAAGAAACATGAATTATGATAAATAAATAATATCTACGACTTCATAACTAATGTACTAATAGAGTGTTGTTCTGAGTTCACATTTATACAACCTTTACCAAACAGTTGTACACAAAATTTAAACTCGTTGTCAGATCTAAAAGAAAAAAAAATCTTTTAAATTTGGTGTAATATACATATGATGCAACCTGTTTATATCTTATATCATTTCAATGTGTACTTATGAATTATTTTCTTAAACTATCATATAAAATTAAATTACTGTTATTTCTCTATATAAAACATCTTAAATTTCGGCGCTTTTTCTAATTTTCATCCTAATCTTAATTGTTAACAAGACACTGCACACATACTGTATTAAAAATATTTTCAAAATATTTACCAACCTAATACGATTTTAAAATACACATTAAGAATTTCTGCAGTGATTATTTGTTTATTTCAATAACGACAAAAGGAAAAATCTCATCAAACTTACATTTTACACTCCCAGTCATATTCTGAAATGATACCATCATTTAATCAAAATGTAAAGGATTAATTATTGCTGCAGTCATAGAATACTCACACATTAAGTATTATTGTCACGATATAACCACTCGGTGTCTGGAAAGTCAGTATTTTGATTCCTTCTGGGACCTGTCCCTGTGCAATATTTCCTATGCGAATCGATCCGGATGGTAAAAACTTACTACAATTGTGTATAAATAGTTATTACATTTTCAACAGTGATTATTTTTTGCTTACTTTGATAACCTTTCACACTGTGATAAAATATCACTTTCGTATCCTTTCACACTGTGAGAGAATATCACTTTTATTCAATAAATAAATCACAGTATTTCACTGTTGAAAATGTAATAATACAGATATATACTGCTGGAAAAGTATATGTATCTGATACAAAATACAATTATGTAGCATTTAGAACAGGTTTACATCTGTTAATAAAAAGTTTTTTCTTTGGTTCTTTTTCTGTGGTATTCTTTCGAAATTTGTAAAAAGAAAAAAAACCCGGCAAAATTGGGACTTTTATTCCTGGCGCAGATTCTAATATTTTCACTGACGGGGGATACACTGGTATTTTGGTTCCCAGATTTGCTGTTGGTGTACGGTCATTCTGTTTCTTAAGGTGTCTCCTGTTTGACCAATATAATTTTCACTGCAACCGGCGCAGGTTATCACATAAATAAGATTGGAAGTGGTGCACGACATGCAGGTTATAATAGGAAATTCGCTTCCGGTTTTGAAATTAAATCTAGACCCTTCTGTCAGGTATGGAAAAGTGCTGCATTTGGATTGCATTTACTGAAGACGGGTTGTTCATGGTTGTTACTGGAAAAAGATGCTCTAGTAAGGATGATTTGAGAGAAGGGCTTTGTCGCTTACTTTTGATAATCTGCGAAGTTTCTAATATTTTTTTTCATGTCTCAACCTCTACGATAGGTAGGTTATTCCTAATTATGTTGAAAATTTCCGGATTTCTTGGATTGTTCGTTGAGACGTATTGTATGACATTATGAACGGGTTTATTTTCACTGTGAGTAGATCCTTTCTTTCATGAGATTTCGCTTAGTTTATTCCGTTTTGAATCAATAAGAATTGTATTGGATAATGTCAGTTTAGCAAGATGTCTTTGTACAACAATCTATGATACGGAAATCTTGGACTTTCGTCCCACAGAATTACAGGATCTACGCCTTCATAGACATTATCCAATACAAGATCGTTTGAATCTTTGGCCGCTCTATACAGACAAAGGTGTGTAAATACTGTAGAGCGGCCAAAGATTTTGCGAACGATCTTGATATTCGATAACGTCTTTCAAATTTAGGAAACATACTTGTAAATCAAGGGATATTTCACTCGAATTTAGATGGACGTCATACGTATTATAAAAAAGTGTAGTCATGGTTTAATTTTCTTTCAAAATATAAATTGAATATTGCGTAATCGATATTTTGCAAAGATTAAGAAAATTGCATATTACATAATCCATAAAAACTTCATAAATAGTATATTTATCTTTTATCAAATCTGATTTTTTTTTATCACACTCAGCTATGCTAAGAAATTTCAATTTATTCAAATATAATATTACATGTATGTATTACGTAACAATGTATATAGAGAACAAGTTGTGTTTATGAAACGCAGACCATGTCTGCTCATGGGAAAGGTTTAAGTTTCTTAAATGCAAGACAAACTCCAAAGTCAAGATATACAAAATAGTTATACCCCAGAAAGGTCTTGTCATAAAAAAAAACATCTGTAAAATAAGAAAGCCCTAGCACCAACCGTTCAAAAATTATGGCCAAGGTCAAAGTTTTGAAATAATAAGTCAATCTCCACGGTCAAGGTCAAAATTAATGACGCCCAAGGAAAGGTATTGTCACAAGGAAACCATATGTGAAATATGATAGCATTAGCACATATATTTTTCACAAAGTATGGCCTAGGTTAAGGTTTTTCAAAAGTAGGTCCAACTCCAAGATCAATGTCAAAGGGTCAAAATTGTTGGTACCCAAGGAAAGATTTTGTCACAAGGAATGCATGTACATCTAAGAAATATCACCAACTGTTCAAAAGGTTCAAGTTTTTTAAAGTAGGTTAAACTCCAAGGTCAAAGGTAATAAGGAATATACATCTGAAATATAGAAGCCCTAGCACTAACCGTTTAAAAGTTATTTCAAAGATTAAAGTTTTGGTAAAATTTTGCAAAAGTGAGTCAAACTGCACGTAAAAAGGTCAAATATGTTGGTACACAAGAAAGATTTTGTCACATGGAATACACCTGTGAAATATAAAAGCCCCGTGTACAGCTCCAACCAGTCAAAAGTTATGGACATGGTTAACGTTTTTGAGGACAAACAAACACATAAACAGACAAGACAAATGGGCGGACAGGGCAAAAACTATTATATGCCCCTTAATCTTCGATTATGGAGGCATAAAAAAAATTAAGCAAGAATACGGTGTCGTTTTTCTTTCAATCATTACACTGCGCTTAAGGAGGAATGCTACACCAAAATTTTATTCGATGGATCTTTAAGACATCTCTTTTAAACTATGGTCTCATCAATGGAAGACAGATATTAACTCTTAATTATTTCATGCCGACGGCTAAAGCATATCAGTAGGAATGGTTCTTAATTCAGCAAGAGGCTAACTGGAAACAACGCTAACCTGAGTAACTTTGGTCCTGCTGTTCTTCTTCAGATCCCCCCCCCCCCCATTGTAATACTTATTGTGGCCCCACCCATTTGAATAATATGAGATCTATACTATCTCAGGAAGCTTCCATATAAATTTCAGCTTTTCTGGCCCAGTGGTTATTGGGAAGAAGATTTTTAAAGATTTTTTCTATATCTTTGATTCCCTATTGTGGCCCCCTCTACCCCCTGGGGCTATGATTTCAACAGTTTAGAATCTACACTACCTCAGGAGGCCTCCACGTAAGTTTCACCTTATCTAGCCAAGTATTTCTTGAGAAGAAGATTTTTCCTATATATTTCAATGTACAAAATTGATTCCCTATTCAGGTCCCATCCTACCCCCAGGGGTCATGATGTGAACAATTTAAAATCTACACTACTCAAGGAAGCTTCGACATTAGTTTCAGCTTTTCAAGTCCAGCGGTTCATGAGAAGAACATTTTAAATGATCTTTTTTCCTATATATTTTAATGTAAAACTTTGATTCCCTATTATGGCCCCACCCTAGCAACGGGGGGTTGGGGGTTGGGCATGCTTTGTACAATTTAGAGTCTACACTACCCCGGGAAGCTTCCATTTAAGTTTCAGCTTTTTTTGGCCCAGTGGTTCATGAGAAAAAGAATTTTTAATGACCACCCTATTTTTATCTTTTCTTGATTAACTCCCCTTGGAATGGGGTTTGGTCGTTCATTTAAACAGTTTAAACTCCCCTTTACCCAAAGATGCTTTGTACTAACTTTGGTTAAAACTGGCTCAGTGGTTTTTTAGAAGAAGTTGAAAATGTGAAAAGTTTACAGACGGACAGATGCCGGACAACGGGTGATCAGAAAAGCTCACTTGAGCTTTCAGCTCAGGTGAATTAATAAAAATGTTCTGTAAGAACATAATAGCAAACCTAGTGACATTAAGACTGTAATTGCAAAGAGGGGAGCAACTCAATACTAGATAAGAAAATACCAGTCATGAATGTAAAAACTACAATGAAATTGCAAAATATTTTTCACCATATTTTTGCTTGTCCCTTCATTTAGGAGCAATACATTATTTTTATTCTCAAATTGCGCATGTAATCAGTTAACAAAAGCATGTTAGATTAAAAGAGTTTTTTGAACTCTGTATTAACCTGAAGTGACCCATTGCGTAGAACATTGGTTGTTTATAAAACTCATCTTGTTCTGCATTAACAATAACAGGACTATCTACATAGTTGTGTACCCAGTTGGGACCACCTTCCAGATTCAGGGCTAGATTCCAGTCTGTCCAACCTGTAACCCAGTGTTCCAGATCCTTGTGTTGTCAGGGGCAAATACAGGGATATATAAAGAAAGAAAGAAAACAGCATAAATATGGCACACTGTAAGAATGAAACAATTACTATGGCAAAAAGCCATAACAAAATTAATGATTGTAGACAGAAAAATAAAAGTTATCATGCATGTAAAACAATTAAGATGTTTTGACAGTTTTTTCCCTGATATTATACGTTTGCTTTGATTTTTTAAACAATAACAATCTACCTTTGTACTCCTTTACTTGGAAGGTAAAGATATTGGTATTTCTGCACATTTGGCACACATATGGTCAAACACATGTTCTATAAATAGCAGGTGATATGAAATGTTTTGTTCCATGTTTGTGACGTCACAATGTGAAAATGACGTCAATATATCAGTGACTTGTGACAAAAAATGGTTGACTCAGTCCTACTCGAGCAACGAAGGGCTGTAAAGTTTAAAGTTTATCTTGGAAATCCCTTTGCAGTAACATATAATAATTTGTACAAGGTTTATGAAGACAAAAGACTTGTTAGAAGTTCAATCATTAATTGGATTGATTGTTTTAGTGAAGTAAGGGAGATGGTTAAAAACGATGTTTACTCTTTTGTCCTGTGATTTCAAGCAAGCTTAGGAAGAGAAGTGTCCTTAGTTGAACAATTTGTTACGAAAGATAGCCAAGTTACAGTTAGGAAAATAGTCGAATATTTTAACATTAATATAATTATCAAATCCCTAAAATATTGTTTACTTTAAACTTTAAACATAACACATATGATAAAAAGAAGGCACCCATATTTTATCCACATTGGAAAAACGACGCTCCCAAGACAGAGGACACGGGTTGTGATGGTCACCATGCTCATTCTGGGAAAGGATATCCATATCCACCCATCCTATTGTCGAGATTTGTCCATTTCTGACAAATGGACTGTTTTTGTCATAAAAATAACTCGCATGGTAAGAAAAATAAGACTCGGAAAAATCTTTTAGCTTCTGTGAACAGAACACGTGATTCGCGCATGGGCAGAACGGTGGCAGATGTGCATTAAAATTGGAGAGGACTATTTTAAAAAATAAAGAACACTAAAACCTAATTTTATTTCTTTTATGGAAGTAATTCAATTAGTTCGCGAACTTTTAGATCACCCCTCGTATATATATATATATATATATATATATATATATATATATATATATATATATATATATATATATATATATATATATATATATACACTTGGTACAAATCTAATAATATAATTATTAGGGGATCAATTTGTCAGTACATGTGGTTCATTATTCGAATATTCAATAAAACAAGCAAATTCAAAGAATTGTGGTCCCCCGTTTTCGGTGTCTTAGTGGATGGGATGCCAATGTAACCATCTTGTTTGTCTATGCATTATACAATCAAAGTACTGAAAGTACTGGATTGCGCTAAGCAATGTTTGCAATTTGACATTCATCAGAATTATTTTGAATTTAAATTGCCTATTGTATTGGTATATATAAGTAATATGTTGACAGTGCAAACGCTAGGGGCTAGTACAGTTGCTTGATACACATTTACTTCGAGACTGTGACATCCCATGACGTCGTATATACGTTGCTATTTAAAGTATGTCACTCGTTAGCTTTTAAGAAAAGTTCAGTAATAACCTCTCACTTCAAAACTGTTTATTACGATTTCATTTTCTATAACATATTTGAATTATACAAATTATAAAACATTCAATTTAAAAACTGGCCATAAAATCATAAAGAACAAGATTTATGGGGGACTGTTTCTTGTGGTGGAAAGATATTTAATAGAAAGTTCTACAAATGTACACAATCTAATATCTTGGAATGTTAGCCCTACATATTTTTACTCGGAGCATTTTCCCCGTTATCATACGCTAGGAATTTGAAATGCGGGTGTCAATACGTTTGATTTCCATTAGTGAACTCTTCAAAATTAGAGGCGCGTTTGGTCGTCTGACTGGGACAGCATGGCGTTGCGGATAATACAAAACATGCCAACCTCAATCCAATTTTAAATGTTAAATGTATTTTTCATTCCAATTAAAGAATAGACGAACTAAAAGACATATGTAAGAGAGCGAGAACCCTAAATTTATCACCCATTAATAAAAAATACGACATTTCCGAGGCATGTGTATTGTATTTAAATGTACCATTCGATAAATAGATACATACGATCAACAATAGTAAATTGATATCATTGTCATTTCTACTCTTAATGTATATAAAGTCCACAACAATAAAATTTTTAATCTACATTTTGATATAGGATTTGTTCATCGACATTCAACATATTGTTTACATGTTTATGTTACGTTTGTCCCAGAAATCCCGCGAGATTTGTACATTTTCCGACTTTTTCACAAAAGAGCGCACTGAGAAGTATAACTCTTCAATAGTGAAAATAGAACGTATTAATATTTTTGGAACAAATTTTACATGTTCACTCAACAGAATTTGCCAAAAAATGAACATATATATTTAAAAAGTCAAGATAAAATTCACACAGTTTTTTGCCTGAGCGTCAAATTTACTATCTCTCAGCAAATTCGATTAAAGCAACTTGGTAACTTTTTGTTGTTGTGTTTTTGTTTAATTTATTTATGGCAAGAAAGAGCAATACCACAGTTATGGAAAAACTGTCTATTTGTGCTAAATTGCAATTATAGAAAATGGAGTGTGTAAGATATTTACACAATCGCCGGTATTAATTAATGATAAATAAGACTTAAACTATTACATTTTGTTTTGAATATGCTACAGCTGTGCATTACACATTTTTAACACTTCACATTCATCGCGCTGTGCAACATATCGGCATCAACAAGTGACAAAATCTAGGAAATTAGCACCTGAAGAGTTTTCGTTGTTTTGTCAGAGATAATAGGTATATATACAATTTGAGTATAAGTATATTATATTTGTCTTCTTCGTTTGATGAAAAAACATTCAGTGCTGTTCTTTAATCTTTGACTTTCATATACATGATTTATAATGTATTTGCGTCGAAAATTAGTCTTTTCTGTTGATCTCGCAATATGTGTAGCTGATTTGTAAATATCACATTTTTAAATAAAATTTTTATACTTTTTTCTTCGGAATAAAAATATGTCATTAAAAACTCAAGTATTTTTTTTAACTCTTTCTTGTTAAAATACTTTAAAATGAATTTTTTTTACGGACATTGATGCTTTAGCTTAATCTTAACTTGTTTAGGTATGATATCAACTACCACTCAAAGCATGCTGATAGGAATAAAATAAAATATCCACAGCACTGGTGTGTTCCTTGAAAAGAAATCCTGAAAATAATTGACCAGTAATTTTTGTGCTAGTTCCATGATAAATAATTCAACAACCCAAAAAAGAAAAGATAGTATATTAATCTCAAGTATAAACAAATATGAAAGCCTATTTTCTGATTTTCATGAAGATATACAACATTGTTTCATTCTGTTTTTATTTAGTGCTCATAAAGTTGCTAAGCAGACAAATCGGCAACTCAAACATACCTGCCCCGTTACTGAGAACGTATAAGTAAGGTTTTACATTTTTCGACATATCTTACGCACAGCACACACAAAGCGCCATATTTGTCATCAATATTTCCGAGAAATTAGTTTTTCCTCTCTAAGTGGATTCAGCCACTACGTGTCCTACATGTACGTGCAGCCGTAACCTGCCTTTCCTTGCGAAACAAGGCTGGATTACACGAATATAGACAGTTCATGAATGCATTTACGTCACTCTGTTAATAATTGATACTGAGATGCGAAAATCAACATCATTGATAGCTCTCTGCATGGTGCAAGGGTGATAATAGAAAGACTTGTTTTAGTTACATTGTCTGAAATAAGGATCTAGAAGAAAAAAAAGTTAGTTAATATGGATATAAATTATAAAGATCATAAGAACATTATATATCAATTTTATGCGAAATTTTCCATTAAATGACTTATTTCTAGTTTGAGTTTTAAACACTTATTAAAATCCCATATGAGTTTTAAACAATCACTATATACATGACATATAATAAACCGTTTTTAAGGTATTTGCATCATTGATGGCTTTTTTAATACTTTTTCGATACATATATTATCACTGCAGCAATTGTTAGCTACATGTTATACACAGTGCCGACATGACTTTTTAATGAACTACAGTGTATAGAGATAAGAACCGCCTTTATCCACTAACAGCAGATTTTCGTACAATGTATACTATCTACCTCACTAATTGACACCTATTATTAGTCCCCTACCGGTGAAACCGGAGGGGACTATAGGTTTCCTCTGAGTCTGTCCGTCCGTCTGTCTGTCTGTCTCTCCGTCTGTCTGTCTGTCTGTCCCTCTGTCTGTCTGTCAGTCTGTCCCACTTGGTTTACCGCACTTTTTTCCTAAACGCTTGCAGATATTGAGCTGATTTTTGGTATGTGAGTGTATCTTGATGAGTTACAGATCAACTTTGTATTTCGTTCCGCTTCATTGATTTTTGACGGAATTACGGTCTTTTCAATTTTTACGGGTTTTCCGCAATTTTCTTCTAAACGCTTGTAGATATTGAACTCATTTTTGGTATGTGGCTTTACCTTGATTAGTTATAGATAAAGTTTGCATTTTGTCCTGCTTCATTAATTTTTTACGGAATTATAGCATTTTCAATTCTTAACGGGAACCAGATTACACTTGCCGATAGGGGACTAGTATTGCTAATGCAATGCTCTCAGAATGCTTGTTAGACCTGTGCGTAACACAATATTATTCTAAAATAGCCGAAAGCGAGTTGGGGATTTCCAGTTGCGTGTTTTTAGAAGACTCGGTGGAGTTATCTTACTTGCTAAGTGGCGCTGGATCGCGAACGGAAGTAGTATTAAGATGACAGTAAGCGCTTTGCGCTGCGCTTAGCGCTTAAAAAAGACATATATTATTGAATTGATAACAGTTATGCTTCTCAAAAAGATATCAAACTTCAATATCAAGTCATGAGGTCAAATATAATAATACAATCCGAAAGGTCTTGTCACATGAAATACACATGTGTAAAAATATCAAAAACCAGAGTATACAATCGAAAAGGCCTTGAAACAGGTAATGCACATGTAAATTTAAATGCCATATCTTCTCTCAATCAAAAACTATCAGCGATGTTAAAAATTTTGAAAATTAAGTCAAAGTTCAAGGTCAAGGGCATGAGGTTAAAAATCATAGTACATTTGGAAATGATTGTCACAGGTAATGCACTTTTCAAATATGAATGCCCCATCTTCTCTCATTCAAAAGTTAGCGACATTAATAAAATGTTTGAAAATTAGGTCAAACTTGAAGGCCAACGTCACGGGGTCAAATATCATAGCACAGTAGGAAACATATTGACACAAGTAATGCACTTGACAAATATGAACGCCCTATCATATGTCATTCAAAAGTAATTACCAAAGTTTAATTTTTGAAAATTAGGTCAAACATGAAGGTCATGGGATCAAAAATCATAGCATGCTTGGAAACACCTTGTCACAGGTAATGCACATGCACATGTCAGGTTAAACTTCAAAGTGAATTGGTCAAAAACCATATTATATTTTGAAAGGTCTTGTCATAGTTAAGTACAAATGTAATATGAAATCCCTATCTTTTCTCATTCAAATTTTATTTTATTTAAAGTAATGTTAAGTTTTTTTTTGAAATTCAAGGTCAAGGTAAAGGGGTCAAAAATCAAAGTATATTTGAAAAGGTCTTGTCACAGGTAATGTACATGTGAAATACGAAAGCCCTGTCTCTTCTCATTCAAAAGTTACTGTTATGACCAAGGTTAAAGTCTTTTTTGTGACAGGCAGACTGACAGATAGATGAATGAGATTTAATGTCCCCTCGCTTTCGCAAAAGGGGGGACAAATATTCGAAATATTCGATCAAATAAACATATTCTGATAAAATTACTTCGAATATGAACCATCCTACCATACCCTCATATCAGGTTTTGCGTCTGTATTTGGGAATAAAATTTGTGCAGAATTTTGCAGGTGTACAGTAAAGAATTCTACATTTCATATTTCACGATGGATCTATATCATAACTTTAAAAATATTTTGAAGCTCCAAGTGATTGATATCTTATCAATACGACATTGTTGTATACGGTTCAGTTAAAAAAAAAATGAAATATCTAGCTAATAAGAGATGTAATTATAAGCTTTGATATCATGTTTTGAAAACAAACACTCCATAGACAATTTTCTTAATTAACCAATTTCCCGATAACTGTGCGATCCTTGGATATTAATACTTAAAAAAAGTACTTATGTTAAAAAACCTATTTTTTCACATTCTCTTAATTTTAAATTACTGTTCCTTGATATAATAAGCTTGTCCGAGATTATTTTTTTTTTACTTAAGTAGATATGTGTTGTATTTTTTAATAGTATGTAATAATCATAATGATAATACTTTTTTTCAATATCACATCCAGTATCAGCCCTCAATCAATAACAGGGCTTTCGGTCCTCTTACTGACATTGGTGTCTCGGGCTGATACAATGAAATATGTGGAGATAACGAACAGTATTCGAGCTCAAAAGTCAATTAACCATTACAAAATATAGGAGCAGAGCAAACACGGACCTCTAAGACATCAGAGGTGGGATCAGGTGCCATGGAGGAGTAAGCATCCCCTGCCGACCGGTCACACTCGCCGTGTGCTCCTTGTCATGATCGGGAAATAACAATTAAGATGTAATATGGAAAAGAGTATGTATTGTTCTCTATATATCTCTATTTAGAAAGTAGTGAATCAAATCGGCGAAAATTGATCACTGATACATGTACAAGTATATATAAGAAATATAAATCCGGCAATGTGCCAATTAAATTCATAATAGTTAAATTATTCCTTTTTGTGTTTGATGAAAAAAAAAAATCCCCGAATATTCGATTCTTTAACTCACTTTCAAATATCAACTCATCGAATGAATATGAAATATTCGTTGACATACAAGAATAGGTTGTCCAGTGTAATTTGCATTCAACGAACACCATGAAGTTCAAATTGAAAAATAATTCATGTGTGTTATTAAAAATGTGAAGATTTACATTATTTGCCTAATAAAAATGTAACTAATTTAAACCTGCATGATGTCGTGGGCGTATCCTTCTGCATGTTTCCAGTTTCCAAGGTTCACCGGATGTAAGACTGTGTCATAACAGGCCTCAGTTCCAAATATAAAGTGATCCGAATATTTTTTGTGAATGTAATCTAACTCAAATGTAGGAGATATGGCATCCATATACCAATGCACAGCAACACCAGATATATATTTGCTGGCACCAGGATCCGCTAATATCTACCAATAAATTATGTTGTTATTCCTTTAAAAATTGGTTCCTATATAAATCTATACTAAAAAAAGTCTAACATTTCCAATGTTTTACTGAGCGGTCATAAAAAAATCAATGTTTGACCGCAGAGATATTGGACCCGTCGATGATATTGAACCGCTTTCGTCACACTGTGGGCGGGATCAGCTAAATCTTATTTGGTTGGTGTTTGACAGTGACAGAATTGACCGAATTTCAGTAAAATTACATCACAGAAGCAAGATACAGTGTACATGTATATATGTCAAAATATATTAGATATGACAATTTGAAACATTTATTGACTGTGTTCTTTGGCAAAATGCGTTTTGTCGACCGCTCGAACCAAACTGTTTGTCTTCGGCCTAAGGACATCATGAAAACAGTTTGCATTGGTTCTTGCGTCCGACAAAACGGATGTTGTCCTCGAACCCAGTCAATAGATGTATAATATTCATAAACAAAATTTGTAAACACTGAATGCATGAATTAAACTGCTAGACTTAAAAAAAATTGCCAGCTTGAGCCTTCGACTGACTTACTGAAATATTGGGAAAGAGGGGATGGGGGGATGTATTTTTTTTTTAAAAAAAAAAATTATTTTAACCAATTATGATGGGAAAATAATTGTAAATGTATATTCTAATTATAAAAGTTCTTATATACAGCATATATTTGACCCGCATTTATCTAATTCATTTATACCGTGTCTGCCCAGTACGTGAGAAGAAGCCTCTGGTCGTCCAACATCATAAGCTTAAGGTCTGTATAACCATTGGCATGAAGGGCTGGCCCAAGGTCTTTCGAAATGAAGTCTCGCTGTTGCTCAGGCGTCCAGCCGGTGGCTTGAAATGGGAAATGGTCAATGTTTCCATCTGTAGGCTCATTCTGAGCTGTCAGTCCCCAGAAACTTATGTTGTATTGCAAGTAGGCATCAAGAAATCTGACAAGAAAACATTCCATCAACAAAAGGAAAAACTATCCATGATTTTGATTATATTTCTAGATATCTGTTGAAAAAAATAATTTGAATTTATATAAACATTTCATACTTTTAAATATTCTTTTCATACTTTCAAAATTTAAATAGGACTCATTTCAATGATCTGATTCTATTCATTTGAATCGGCGTTAAGGAAACTCTAAAGAGTAATGAAAAATGTACATTGGACATTGAGAAAACTGTATCATATAAAGTTGTACATACATGTAGTAAGTTTATCTAGCTACATACTTTGCCTGCCATATTTCTTCAGGAAAAGTGTTCAAACACAATGAAGCAATACTGAATAAAAATCACTGTTGTTTACTTACATTCGAAAAATACAGGCAAATAGCCTTTTTGATTACTTTATCCTAGACTAATATAGTGTTAAGAATACTCTAATCTATTTCAAATTGTGTCATTTATTGTAAATTTCAATTTATTCCATCTTACTTCAAAGGGCAGATCACTGTAAATGCATACAACTACCATGGAATTAGAACTCTTTGGTGAGCATTGTTTACAGCTTCCTTAGGCAATGCCCTCGCTTACTGACCAACCTTTTCAAAGCTGATTGGTTGATGGGCGGAAATCAAAGAAACACAGAAACACGAAATACCTATACATGCTATAGTTTTAAATAGATTTTAATTTGTGTACTATTATTTATTAAAAAAGAAACTTCATCTACAGTACCTGACATCAGGGACATATATATACTTTTAGTATATACGTGGGTTGTCCCAGATAAACGCGAACTTTTTAAATATTTCATTAAGTACCTGACCAAAATTATTCATTTTTGGCATAATGTTAGGAAATGATATTTTTGTCATTTTGGCTAAATAATAGAAGGTTCTAATGTCATATGCTTTTATAAACAACATTTAAAGGGTGTTAAATATCGGTGGTCGGCGCACGGCAATTTCTTGACTTTCAAAAATAGCCTTGACAGCAAAATTTTCTTTATTACCAGGCTATTCGGAAATATGTGACAAAAGTTATATGCTTAAAAACTTCATGATCTAGAGTACTCGTGTGTAAAAAATCAATACTCTGACATCATAAATAACAAAAATATGACGTTATATGCACAAAAACTATTAAATAGATATTGCCAAAAACTGCGACGTCGAGCGTTCATTCGGCGCACCAAATTATCACTCAGTGTTGTGCAGAGCGGGGTTTGACTCCTGTTCATACGGAAAAAGAGCTGGGAACGAGGGAACAACATAAATACATGTATCGATCACAAGTGTATACATAGTTAAAGAGGTTCAAAGATGAATGGACTAGTTATTTGGTGGAAGAAGTTGGTAGACCAACAAAAATGACGACGAACTGAAAAGGCTAGAGCTGGACGTCATACAGAAAGAAGAAAACATACTAGATTAACTACAATAACCAAGTTTCTGAATATCTAACTGATATAATCCCAAATTTGCGTTGTAATTTTTCAAGTTACAGTACGAGAAATTCATATAACTATAACATACCTAAATGCAGATTGCAAACATATGTCAACTTTCATCCCCCTTGTTATTGACGAATTGAACTCATTACCTCTTATTGTAAGAAATTCTTCCTCATTGTCTATCATTGTCTATCTTTTAAAAGTCCATTTCTTACAATAAAGCTATGCCACCCTCTTATTTCAGATATACGGGATTCGACGCTTAAATATACTGGGGTATTACATATAAGGCTTCGACACAACTGTGTGTTTAATAGCGATTTTTTTTTCGATGTAATGTAATTTTAAGTCCCCGATGTTCTTGTGGAAGAGTGGAGGATACTCATCATTATTTCTTTTCATGCAAAAAATATACAGAGGCCAGAAAAGAATTTTTTGACACATTTCCGCGAATGGAAAAATTACATACTGTTGATACTCACACTTTACTGTGGGGAGATGAAACGTTAAACGATGTTGAAAATGAATACCTATTTTCCATTTATTAAAAAGTCAGGTTGTTTTGGTTGATACAATTATTACTTTTTACGAATTCTATACAGCTTGTGTATTATATAAGAAATATATTAAGTTGAATATTGTTCCTCTGATTTTTATGCTTTTCTGTGTTTATTTATTTTAAGCTGAAACCCATATATGTATATGTATGTAGAGAAAGGGCGTATTAATATTTTAGAACTTTTGCCCAATCCCATTTGTAAAGTTAATAGACAATAAAATACATTCAAATCAAAGATGCTTTATGGTTTAAAATTTGCTATAAATGATTGCATAATATGAATGTTTAATAAAATGTGTAAAGAGAGGTTAGACAGACATTTTAATTTGTTAAATTAAATATCATTTATGAATATAAAACACAAAATTTGTAAATATTTTTTGTACCTATGGATAAAATCTTCATAAAACCAGTCACAACTAGGGAGAATATGTATGTCGATCACATTTTAAAAAGAAATTGAAAGATAGATAGAGCTAAATTTAAGGGAAAATAATTATTTTAATATATCTGTATTTGGATCAATCCCGGTCAAAATGAAACTGATCCCGATAAAAATTAACACAAATTAAATAAAATACTAATTATCGTCCTCTTTATGTATTTACCTCTAAGAAATCTATTTGACTGTCAAGTTCAATTACCTTTTAATCCGTATTACACCTAAACAAACCAGTATCCTTGTGAAAATGTTATCTATTTCCAGTTATTACAAAGTTCTGGTTGGGATCAGTTTAAATTTCGATCGGAATTGGCCAAAATTTTAAAAAAAAATTCTAAAATTTGGCATTTTCATTTTAATTTCTTTTTAAAATATGATTGTGTCTAGCATATTCATTGTAGCTGTGACTTGTTTTTTGAATATATTATCCATAGGTTTCGAAAATATTCGCAAATTGTTTTCATAAATAATTTTTCAGTAAAAAATTAAAATGTCCAGCTTGCTTTTGTTTACATATTTTATTAGATATTCATTTTCTGCATTTATTAATAGCAAATTTTTAACTCTAAAACATCTTATTTGCAAATAAAATCTTTTTTTCATTTTCTATGAAAAATTGGGGAAAAAATCTTATAAAATAATTGAGAGCTAATATCGGCCTTTTAATGCTGAAACCATAATTTAAAGGCGATGTCTTAAAGATCTATGAAAAAAAAAAAATTGGCGTGGCATTCCTTCTTAAATTCTTCCTTCAGACTTAGAATTAAATGCTTACTTCAAGTGTTTTACAATTTATAAACTTTATCTCTATAATGTTATGTACAGCACATATAGATTGAGGCGGGTTCCTATGTGCGACAGAGGCAACTTTGGAACAATTTTTTAAGCCTACAATTTACTTGACTTTTTTTTTTGATTGAATGGCTCTATTACTTAAGTGAATGATTTTAATTTTCCCAGAAACTTTGCTAGGACCTGTAATAAGGTGAACATTTACTCAAATTACGTTGATAGCCCAACGGTAAATCATTTAACACTGTCCATTCGAAACCGTTTAGCACATGTAGATCTAGAAATCTATGGTTAGCAGAGTAGAACCATGCAACAAGTAAAGATTATACATAGTTTTATTAAGAGTACTTATTTGAACAAACACCAAACGAACGTTTATATGCAATAAGAAAATAAGAAATGCCGGGTAATCCGTAGAACAACGAGTGAGTCATGATGCAAGTGCATTTTAGTTAATATTGAAAGCAACGACGCGATGTCTGAACAAGATAAAAATTATGAAAATATATTAAACTGAAAGCATACAAGGGAAAAGGATAGTGAATGTCAAACCCTTATTACATACTAGATCAAATAAAGGATATTTATAGACCTCCTCTCTGCATGTGGATATTTTAGGGCATTAGCCGCACATCTATTTTTCATAACGGTACAAAAAATAATATCCAACTTAGATTTCAAGCTGATATATGTTCCTTGCATGTTAGTAAGCATATGAATATTGTTTTCCAAGCATATAAAATTAAATGCGCAAACATATAACGCAATGAACAAATTGAGAACAGGGAAGCAGTATTTTATGTTGTTTGAAGTTATCGCCCTTATAATTTTAAATTACATTAATTTTTTTTGCAAAAATAAACAAATTTGCCAAATCCAATTTAAAGTAAAAAGATCAAGAATAAACATTTTATAATTCCTTTTTTACTAACAGTAAGATTTTTTTCTTTATTCTTCAATAAGTATTTTTTCCATTAATTTTATTGTAAATAACTTTGAAAATTCTATGTATTGTGCATATGTATTACTTTTTTTCACAAGACCTAATAATAAATGAGTCAGGCGGTCAAAAAAATAATAAAGAGAGGGGGTGATAGTGGGGAGAGGAGAGGGAGAGTGAGTGGGGAGGAGGGGTAGTGAGTGGTGGGAGAGGGAGTGTAAGGGGGGAGAGAGAGAGAGGTTGAAGAGAGAGGGGGAGATTGAGGGGAGAGAAAAATAGGGTGGAGAGAAGAAGAGTGTGTTTGGGGAGAGAGAGTTGGGAGTGTGTGGGGAGAGAAAGAGAGTGTGGGGAGGGGGAGGAAGGGAGATTCGGGAGGGAAGGGTGTGTGGGGAGAGAGAGTGGGGGAGAGTGGGAGAGGGGAAGGGAGAGAATTATGGGGAGAGTGGGAGAGAGGTGTGGGGAAGGAGAGAGAGGGATAGATGATGATATTACCGTGTATAGACTTTTGTTAAACACCTCTTTGTAAAAAGCCTCATTTTGTGAAGGCTTTGTCGACATCAGCAAACAACAAAAGACACTGGTAAAGATTTTGAGCTAATCACGCTTTGTGTCCCTGATATCGAAGGTCAGAGGCATATTGATTCAGTCCTGTGTGATATTTTTAAGATTTATATATTTCACATATTTAACCTTCCCTATATTTTTATGAGAAGAAGTTTAAGACTTCATTCAGAGAAATTATAAGATAATTATGAGATTAAAAAATTCTTAACAATTGTTATTTTTAAAACTAATTGGGAAGAGTTTTAAAACGTTAATCTTTCTAATAACTTATGAAGAAGAAAGAAGACTTTATTTTGATTTTTTGCACATTTAAATAATTAAAACTGTGGAAACTGAAAACTTTTAAGTTATTATTATTAAGGTATTCCATCCCTAATAGCAAAAGATGCAATGAAATTGAATACATATCAGATGTGTAGGTGTTGAATACTCAGTTTATTTAGACATAATTCCCATTTATTACTATAAGCATGGAAGGATGGGATCTGTCCTAATTTATGACCTTGAATTTTGGTAAGAGTTATCTGTTTTTAATTAATTAAAAATTAATCTTAAAAACTTATCTGGTAAAAAAAAAGTTTTCAATTTTCATTCTATTTCTAATGTTTAATGCATCTTTCTACCACAATATTTATTAATATTATTATTTGAATTTTTAAAAAAAATCTTGTCCCCATAGACTTCAAAGCAATTTTTGTTAATTAATTACTGCTTAGTAAATTACATTTTTGAAACTTTCTCTCGGTAAATCCTTTTGTACTATAAAATGCTTTAAATTAATATCAAAGTATTCTGTACATGATGAACATTTAAGGGTAGAGAATTTGGTCCTATTAGGGATGGAAAACCTTAAATGTGATAAAAGAAATCAAAGAAAGCGCGTATTCTTGTTCTAATAGTCAAAGAATATTATTATAGCCTTGTTAGTTGTTATGTTTTCCTTTAAATGGGATAAACCACCTTGTATTATTTATGTAAAGTATAGTAATACCTTTTAATTTTGTTATTTAAACTTTAAAGCTTTTAGAAATGAACACTTCATATAATAAGACTTTGTGATTTTAATGATCCCTATGTATTTGTCTAACAAAAAATTTCTTTATAAAACCATATTTTATATATATATATATATATATATATATATATATATATATATATATATATATATATATATATATATATATATATATATATATATATATATATATGACAGAGGGTCATTATTCTACGGTGTCATTTTTCTACAACCCACACGGAGAAAAATGACCCAAAGGCCATAATTTCTACGAAAACGTTGGTCATTTTTCTACGTAGAATATTGAACAGGGGGGGGGGTGTCAAATTTCTACATAGGAAAATGATCCCCGGTCAATATTCTACGGGGGTCACTTTTCGTCTTTACACCGGCAGTTAAATCATGAATGATTCGTTCAAGGTATCACACCGGTAATTGACCAATCAAAATGAACTCAATTGTAGTTCCATACATAATAAAGAAATATTTTTTTTATTGTGAGAAATTTTTTAATTTCCCTTATTCTATTTTTACATTTTTGGTATCTGTGCTTAGGATATTTTATGTACTTTGTAAAATATTAAAGGTTTTTGACAGGAACTATTTCTTTCGGGGCATAGGAGGCCACTTCCTGGGGTGCACACAGGATGTTTATAAACACATTGAATACACGTGGTTTTGAGGGTATTCCTGTTTGCGGATGGAAAAAAATCAGAAAATGCCGTGTAGGTACCCTATTTTTTGGTGTCAGCTGATGTGACTGGTAACGTTTAACACTTCCTGCTAAATATTTTTTCATGAATTCGAATACCTGATTTTTAATGATTTTTTATTCTATATAGAATTACATAGTGAAAACAATTACCGGTGTGATACCTTGAAGGTGATTGTGTAAAATCATCTACACCCATATGAAAGGCAGTTTTAAGTTTATAAAGGCATATTTCAACAAAATATGTCATTTTATGAACTTTCTGTGTGAAAGCACATATTTTTAAATTTAGAAGTAGGGTTGACATTAATTTATACAGATTTCTATGTAAAATACTAATAATATGTCATGTTTTACCCTCAAAACTCCAAATTATGACTTTCAAAGTAGGATTATGCAATTCTGACATGTAGAAAGAAGTTAGAAAATGTTGGTTTTTTATTTTAGATGATTTTAAACTCTGTGCACCACCTGACCGCAGTCAATTATAGTGTCTACAGACTTTGTCGTAAAAGCACTTTAGGCTGATTTTTTCAAGAAAAGACTATTTCTGGGTTTGCGAATGAGTTTTCAACAAAAGCGACAACTGCGATAAAATGTGAAGAAGTAAAACATGTTTTTAAAAAGTGTTAAATTTTACAGAGACTGGGTTTACTTTCATTTTATTCACCTTAAGTGATTCATTTATTACTGGAGTGGAGGAATAGAAATAATGAAATGAGTTAAATTTGTCTTATGAAAGTAATGTACAAATAAAATTTATTAAGAATTTTTCAAAAATAAGAAGCTTATGACCAAAATTGCATAAATACTGTCAGGGCATGAGAGTGAATACTTATTCTGAGTCCCAACCATGCATCACACATATAGTACAGAATGTCACTTAGCACCATGGTATGCCTGATATGGTTCTCTAGACTTTTTCCATGCTTTCGCAGCTGACATTCAAGATTTTTCAGTTTGCCGGAGAATGTTTTTTGTCATTTTACCACTTTTATGTAGGTGTTGACCCTCTCTTTTAAATTAAGTCTCAGTCAGGATGTTTATTTTAGCATGATTTGTTAAGCACATTAATGTACTGAAATATTAATAAATTACAAATTAAAGTGATGAAGAAATTTGACATATTTACACAATCAAAATATCAGAATAACCATAATTCAGCTAATAAAGTGCCCTGTTCTTCTTTTGTCACTTCCTATAAATTTTATCAGCAGTTTTTGTACACCCACCCACCTCCAAGAATCATGGAGGATGGCCTGATATTAGTTTCTTTGTTGCATTTATTCACATTTAAAAGTGTTAAGACCCATAAAAATGTTTAAGATTTATATTTTTAAATTTAAATGTTGAATTTTTATGTAAATTTGGTGAAACAAAAAGCTGTAATCTTGAATTAATCATCAAACACCTTTGAAATTCCTGAGTAATTCAATGAAAAGAGGATAATTATGCATGTTCAATTGGAATTTCATGGCTAATTTGTGTCTGCAGAGAAAGCCAGTTACATAAATCACAACAATAAATTACATCTGAATTGTTTTCTCCATTTTCTTATCATCAAAGCAAGTTTAATGGAGTGTCAGAGCTGTTCAGAACCTCCCCAGATGCTGATATCATTTGGACTGCCCTGTGTTACAACACAGCTTTTAGATAAACTTCTGCATAGCAGGTTGTAGACAAGTACCTAGGCTTTATTTGGAACATAAATTGACCAGATGCAGATTTTATTATCAGCCTAATATTTAACAATTTCTGTAAATTCTGTCATTCTTAGGAGGGTAAAATGCAATTTTGTTATGTAATAATTGCATAATGGTCTCAGACTTGTGAATTATTTTTTGTTTGTTGTGAAGAACAGTGCATATACTCTCCACGGATACAAAATTGGTTGCCAGGCTTAGTCTATTAAGGATGAAATTCTGCTTCAAAATATGCACAAAAAACTTCTGTCAGAGTGCTCAGTGTGTATTCTTGACTGCTCTGGAGTAAGGGAGATAAATGCATCATATCTCCAGCAATAATGGGAATTAGATCCCCAGGCTTCAGGATGTTAGTGACAGTTATTTAAGAAATCTCAGGTGCAAAAATGAAAAAAATCTGACAACTTCAAAGGTCCTTCAAGGTATCACACCGGTAATTGACCAATCAAAATGAACTTAGTCAATTGTAGTTCCATACATAATAAAGAAATATTTTTTTTATTGTGAGAAATTTTTTAATTTCCCTTATTCTATTTTTACATTTTTGGTATCTGTGCTTAGGATATTTTATGTACTTTGTAAAATATTAAAGGTTTTTGACAGGAACTATTTCTTTCGGGGCATAGGAGGCCACTTCCTGGGGTGCACACAGGATGTTTATAAACACATTGAATACACGTGGTTTTGAGGGTATTCCTGTTTGCGGATGGAAAAAATCAGAAAATGCCGTGTAGGTACCCTATTTTTTGGTGTCAGCTGATGTGACTGGTAACGTTTAACACTTCCTGCTAAATATTTTTTCATGAATTCGAATACCTGATTTTTAATGATTTTTTATTCTATATAGAATTACATAGTGAAAACAATTACCGGTGTGATACCTTTACCAAAGAGAAAAATGTTATTTATAGAGACATTTTACTGAAATTTCTGTGAATTATTTTAAAAATGTTGATTTTAATGCATGCCAATTTTTAATTTTATAATATTGGTGAAACAAAAAATATTGAAAATGTTCGCGTTTTTCTGGAACATCCCTTGTAGATCCCTGCTGAAATTACAGGTTACTATTAAGGGCTAAATCTAGGTCTTTTTTGGTAGGAGCGTGCTTTAGCGATGAAGAGAGTTGAACGCCTATTATTAGATTTCTTAGCAATGTGCTATAAATAGACGATATGAAGATGTACAGTTATAAGCTCTACTGCAAATTTGATTGTACGGCGGTTCGTCATATCTCCTGCGTAATGCTTACATGGATGCAATTACATTACCGCTACATTTTCAATATAGTCATTACCGCTGCATACTCATTACCCCTCCAAAATAGTATACATTACCGCTACATTTATATTAAATATAAATTACCGCTAAACGCTTCTTCAGTTAGCCAGTGTATTTTGCACGTACACTTCTATAAAGTACATGTACATGCACAAGACCTGTTTAATCTGCTCACGCAGAGCTGAAAGCAGGATTTTGAGAATAATTTTTTCCACTACTATTCAAAATCTTTGGCCATTTCATTTCTTAGACATTTAAAAAAATGTAAATATTAATGAATGAATAATTCTACGTTGCTGCGGAAAGTTACAGACTTCTCAATATCAGTAGCCACGACACTCATGCAGTTACTGGTTGAACTAACTACAGACTCAATGAATTATATTTAATAAAACTCATACTTAATATTTGTACTTCAGCTTCACCTACATTGTGAGTGAATTAGTGAACAGAATTCATCGCAGGTATAGGTAATGAGTTGTAATCGCCAATCGTGTTATTGATAAGATGTAGCGGTAATGAGCACCCGAAATTTAGATGAAGAGTACTCTCTGAGTAATGAGTTGGATTTTTTTTTTTGCAATGTAGCGGCAATGTTGAACTCCCGCTAACATGAAGTTACCCGTTGTCATGTACATGTTCTTTGTTTTCAACCAATCAGCAACAAGGAAGACAGCCAATGAACGAAAATAATAGAATAGAACAAAGGATAGCTCAAAATCTTACGTAATGTTCATCTAACGTAATGGACAAAAAGAAACACCTTGAAGAAACGCATGACAGAACTGAAAGCATAATCGAAACATTAACAAACATTCATTTTGGCAAATAATAAATGTGCCTGAAAGGTTTTAAATTTCAGACTTGTTTGAATATAACGAACAGTAATCAAGCTCAAAAGTCCATTGAAACAATATAAATCGAAAGCAGAGCAAACGCGGATATCTAAAAGCATCAGAGGTGGAATTAGGTGCCATGGAGGAGTAAGCATCCCCTGTCTACCGGTCACATCCTCTGTGTGCTCCTTGTTATGAACGGGCAAACGGAAAAATCCGCAGACAATTCAGTGTGTAAATCATTGCCTAACAATTAGTATGTAAAACATCAGTCAACATTTGACTCAGTGATAGATTGTATTTGCTAACAAAGCCATTGTATCAACCATAGAACTTGCAAACTATTGACTTCAAATGAGTCTGTTGATATCCTTGTTTCATCAGCTTGTTTGTCAATAGCTTACCTCGTTTTAGAAAGAGCATGTTTATGGATATCGAATCAACTGGGAGACATAAACTCCAAATGCAGGTGGTAAGAACATATTGATACATAAATAAGTGAAGTTGACGATAGAAAAGTTGAAGTCATCATAATATAAGGTTAATTGATAAAATGGTAATGTTCAGAATTTTAAAAATAAAATTCCTTCTTAAAAAGCATTCAATCTGAGTTTACAAAACATATTAATTGGTACCATTGTACCCTGGAAATGACAGAGAGATGAGAAGAAATGTAGTTTAGAAAGAAAAGAACTTGTTTTGCGGAGCAAGAGCAATCACGTTTTTATTCTATACTTGCTTGACAAAGTGCAGAGCCCATGTTTTGTGATAGGCGTTGCCTGCTTCCCCTTTTATGGAACCTTTGCCTGTCAAATTGTTGTTTGTCTTCATCCATGCTGGAGCAGTCCAAGGACTTCCAAAGAACGATATATTTCTCTTACTCACGGATATTGCTCTTTGAATTAATGGTATCTTTAAAGGAAAAATATGCATGAAAAACACGTGGTCTAATTGATTCACTCATTAGGATTGAAAGAATTCAGTAGATGTAACTTGTGGAAGTTTAACAAATTTTTGACCTGCCTTCCACTTTACTTAACTTATAATTTAAAATTAATAATCATTTTGATACTGTCTCGATGACAGACTTTTTACTAATTGAACCATACCATGATAACAATATTAGCACCAGAAAAAGGTACAGAGCTTCATTAGTCCTTTCGCTACCATGTTCTTTGTGTTCTTGAATTCATACCCTTTGGGACATATTTTCTCATAAGCAATACCTCGAAGAGTTAAATTCAAAAAGGAATTATTTCAAATAGTTTTAACAAAGGCCATCAGCAAAACTGTATACTACTAGTTACTTTCAGTGACATATTCTATTCTCAAATCGGTGATCTAAAAAAAAACCTCTGTTCTTTACTACAGCATTTTCTCGTTTAGTTAACTTTCCATATATATATAGCGGATATAGTGGCTTTTTAGCAAGGTCGCAAATCTTACAAATATCAGTCGTAAGCAAATAATAACTGGTATAAAATAATCACTATTTCAATCAGTCATAAAAGTAACCTTTAAAGTAATATCTTCTTCTGCAAGCTGAAACTTGGTCAAATTGAAATCCCCGTCAGTATCATCATAAGAATACGGATGGGTAGAAAAATCGCAGCTTCCTATAGGCACGCGGCCAACCGAATATTCGATTCCTATAGAAAAGATCATTAGGCATTGCATTAGAGCTTGACATAATTTTTAATCATTCGGATCCCTTCGGAAGTAATTACGTATTTTGCGTTAAGGAAATACCATTCGAAAGCTGATAGTGGTTGCTTTATACTTATATATAGAAGTTCAATATCCGCCCAGTAACAAGTTACTAATTATCTGCATAACAGTATATATGGCTGATTTTTATGTAACAGGAAGTGATATTAATGAAAGGATACCAAATGATAAAATTTCACGCAATTTGGGTTTAGCTTTTTTTTCGAAAGTCATCCATACTATAGAAGTTCCCGAAGCTCAAGGGGGTTTTACATCAAATGCTCTACACTTGCCTGGTCGAACTGCAAGGAATGTTTCTTGAAAAAGCTTCTGGGGTCTAGCTAACAAAGTCTGCGATTAGAATATTAGTATCGTTCTTTATAAAGTATACCGTGTTAAGAGTATAGTAACTTTCACTTGCCCATTGGCCCATAATATGAGTCTATGACGTGGTTCGCTGCTGTAGTTGACAAGTTGGCAATATTAATCGCTGCTGCATCAGTAAATGCTCCTCCAAAACCAAACAGACGCTGGAAAGTCGTGTTTTTATCTACCCTTATTACAACTAGTCAAAAAAAAAAAAAAAAAAAAAAAAAAAAAAAAAAAAACCCACTAGCATTATAATTAACCTTAATTATGTCAGTATAATAGCGTCAAGTCTGTGTTTCCTCGTCATTCAAAATAAAAAAATCGACTTTATCTTATTCAATTAAAGCAGATTATTATATTAAATTATAACAATGTTACACTCAACTACATTCAATATTTATTATATTATACTGAATGTTTTATACAAATACATATAACATTGAACCTTGCGCGCATAAATTCTGCGCAGTCGCTAATTTTTTTTGGAATAACGTCCGTCATCAAGCAATGTTGACTGTTGCTACGCTGCATGGAGGGCGTGGCTTCATCATTCAGCGGGCAATAGTGTTTTTTAAACAAATATTTCTCGACGAATCAGATTCAAATAATTTACATGAAAGTATAATATTATGAAATATTATTTACACTCGACCGTTTAATAATATTATAATTTCATGTTTACTGTAGCAGCTAATTAACTTTTGTAAAAATACCGATAGATATCAATATACTAAGATAAAGAAAGGCCCATCTCTCAATAGAAGTTTCCTTACCATATAAATTTTCATCATTAACAAATTTCTAAAATTTTGTTTTGCACAGTATAGTGCTAAATTTGCTTGATTTTATTTACAATTTACGTCAAAAAATTGGCATGGATACATAAAATAAAATGGGCAGAGATGTGCTAATCTTCGCTAGCCAAGGAGAGGAGGGGAGCAGATCGTAAGCGAAGATGAGGGGCGTTCGCCCTTAATGCAGTTAAATATTTATAACGGCTGTTGTTTGTTACTGGGTACCTAGTTTTTAAACGATTTAACATTACCCATACATTTGTATAGAAACTTAAAGAGTCCATACCCAATTTGTGGCAAACAGACAACAATGTTGACAAAAACAAACTTTCTCTCAGGGGTTCACGTGTTTTTTTTTTTTTTTTTTACATATATACTTACTTCCTGTGGGAGACTGAGAAATGCTGCCGACAGTTTTATACAAACGTTTGCCGTCTCTTGTCGAGGTGTATTGTGCAAAACTCCCCATGGCCAGAGGTTCTAAGGGGTCAACGGTGTCACAGTATGTGGCGTTACAGCGGCATACAATGTTCCCCTCACCAAACGATACCTGTGAGCAAGGAAGTCCTGAAATCAAGACCTTAGTATGCATTCCCATGATTCTTCATGCATAGCACAATATTATCTGACAAACTTCTATTTTTATGCCCCCGTATCGAAGATTCGGGGGTATATAGTTTTTGCCCTGTCCGTCCGTCTATCTGTGTGTCTGTTTATCTGTTTGTCCGCAAAAACTTTAACATTGCCCATAACTTTTGATTGGTTGAAGCTATGGCTTTCATATTCACATGTGTATTTCTTGTGACAAGACCTTTCTTTGGGTACCATCATATTTGACCTTGGAGTTTGACCCAGTTTTACAAAATTTTTCCCAACTTTAACCTTGGCCATAACTTTTGAACAGTTGGTGCTAGGGCTTTCATACTTCACATGTGTAATCCTTGTGACAAGACCTTCCTTTGGATGCCAACAACTTTGACCCTTTAACCTTGACGTTTGATCTACTTTTGGAAAATTTTAACCTTGGTCATAACTTTTGAACGGTTGGTGCTACGGCTTTCATTCTTCACATATGTAATCCTTGTGACAAGACCTTACTTTGGATACCAACATGACTTTTTGACCTTGAACTTGGAGTTTGACCTACTTTTGATAAACTTTAAACTTGGCCATATCTTTTGAACGGTTTGTGCTAGGGCTTTCATATTTCACATGTGTATTTCTTTTGAGAAGGCCTTTCCTTGGGCACCATTAATTTTGACCATTAGACCTTGACCTTGATGTTTGACTTACCTTTGAAAGTTTTTTTTTACCTTTTCCATATCTTTTAAATGGTTGCTGCTAGGGCTTTCATATTTCACAGGTATATTCCTCGGGACAAGAACTTACTTTGAGTACCAACATATTTGATTTGCATTTGAGAAAGTTTAACCTTTGCTCTAAATTGCCACACGGGGGCATCAGTGTTTCACAAACACTTTTTGTTTTTTTATATTTAGATTGGGCTTTTTAGAGTAGATACAGCATTTAAACGTAGTGTCAAATATAGATTCGTGATCTAGACGCAATACAGACGCAATACAAGTTTCTGGAAAAGGGGGTGCAGAGGAAGTCCTGGGAGGGTTTCCCCCTTCTCTGAGCCAGAATTTTTTTTCATAAATGGGCAATATTTTTGGTTGTTTCTGGTGTATATTGTTAAAGTAATGCTTTCAAATATTAAATAAAATCTAGCATAATTAATGAATTTATTTTGTTTAAAAAATGATACTTTCGAATGTTTCTTTTTGTCACATAATGACAGAGCTTACATGATGTTGCTCCAAACCTCCCTTACTTAATTAACAACAAAACTTCTTTTTGCCTTAAAATTTACAATATAATAAACAGAAATATACATATGTACAACATAATCTGTATCGAAGGTGTCGCAATTGGCTGTCACTGATTGTCCTTAATCCATACGAGAGGCCTCTCCAGACTGAGCTGGAGACACAGCCTCCTATTCCTTACTGCCATGGAAGCTTAGACACCCTCTAAAGTGCCGAGAAGGTTAATGACTTGAGTCTAAGACTAACGTTGAGATGTGACCCGTATCTGGAGCCAGGACATCGATCAGTACTGACTACAGTGAGAAGTGGGATATTTTATATTTCTTTGTAAACATATGGAGAAATGATGTACAGTTTATTCATGAGGTTGCTCCCACGTGATTTACTTCTCATTAATATTCATAAGATCCTGCATAAACTTGAAATATTCCATTTCTTTAAATTTTTATATTAAAACCTGCAAGCACAGTTTGTTTTGTGTTAAGCATCCGTCATATTTATTTGGGCAGAATTTTGGGTTATTAACAGTTGTCAACTCATGAAACCATCTTTTTTGTAATAAGTAGGCCACACTGATGCAAGAAATTGCCGTTTTCAAATTAAAAAGGCGGTCGTAACTCTTCATGAAATGATAAATCATCTGTATTTTATAAAAATAGGTATTCGTCTGCACCTATTAATCGGCGGAAGAACTCTGTCAACTTGCAATAAACACTTACATTTAATCACCAAAAATGATAAAGACACAAATTCTGTGCTCTTTCCTTCAATAAAACATTATACTCTCGCTTCGGAATTTCAAATCAAAAAGGCGGTGGCAACTTTCACTTTGGCATCAACAATATTCACCCGGAACACATCGGGCCTTTCACAGAAAAACACCCGGAAAACCTCGGGCCTTTCACAGAAAAACACCTCGAGGTGTTTTTCTGTGAAAGGCCCGAGGTGTTCCGGATGCAACAATATTGTCATTTCCGGTAGAAGATATCAAGAAAAATCTAAACATCGGCGGAAGAACTTTATCCGAAATAGTTAGTATATAAAAATCTGCGGTTTTTGTTCGCTCTCTATATAAACCTTTATGGAATCTGTCGCCATTGTAGCTCAAATATGGCCGATATGTAAATGAGAAGAATGAACAACATTTCTCCATATGACATTTGATACCCCATTGTGGCCCCTCCCTACCCCCAGGAGTAATCATTTGAACAAACTTTAATCTACACTGCCCGAGGAAATTTCACCATGTTGACTTCATAAGGGGTAATTAATTGTATATTATATTTTGCGTTATTACATTTTGCGTTGATATCGCTTCAAACCTCCCGACAGCCTTGCAAGCCAATCCATTTTCGTTTTTCTTTTGCTATGTACACTCAGATTCCACGGTTTTCAATTGAAAGTTTAAATTAAGTCTCAGTCGTCGATCATATGATTCGAATCACAGCCAGGAGTCGTGCGGCAGTTTTATCAATAAAGGCAATAAAAAATATGTCCAATGAGCTTTAGGAACTCGCTTATCCTCACAACATCAATGAGTCTGTCTACTAGTGAGTCTGTCTACTAGTGAGTCTGTCTGTGACAAACTTGATTCGTTTTATTTTTCGGGCCAGTTTCTCTCATTGGAAAAAAGCAATCAAATTGGGGCCATCATAATTTGACATAACATGTAAACAGAAAGGAAGCAGATGCACATGTTACAAGAAATTGGAAAACAATCTGGATTGCAACTTCCCAAAAGACGTCGCTGCAGTCAGCCCATGAAAGATTAATGAAGTTTTTCAGGGGTCCCACACTGGACTCATAACCTCTGATATTTTGAGGATGGAGTTCACGGGGCTGTTGTTGTTTACATTTGTAGACCTTAGTTGATAAAACTGCCTACTCCTGTGATTCGAACTCACCACCCCTTCCACTCAAGAGTTATAGGTATTGTAGATTCGTATAGCTACATAGCTCCAATAAAGCGTTTAGAATATCAGTTAATCAAGATTGTATACATGAAGGGGTACTATAATGTCTTGCTTACCATCAGTAGCAATTCCTTTCCCTATTAAAAAGAAAGCAATGAAATGTATTAGGAGACGGAAAATTGCAGCTGTTTGCATCCCAGTGTTTGTGAAAGCATACGATGACATTCAGTATTTACAAGAGATAATCGTTGATATATATTCACTATATTTAAAATCTTTATCTCCTAGTGTAAGATTATCACAGTGTTGTTTACAAATAAAGATAGGAATAATTTGCATTACATAAAATTATTGATCCAGCGACAGCGTAATTATGTGTCATTTGATATTGCAGAAAAATTCGCAATCTTCTTCACTAATTTAAAGTACCTTACTTCAAACTGTTTATAACGAATAATTGTTTTTAATTATCATTACAGCGAAATAAACAAAATACAGCAAAACAAAACAAAAATTTCAATTGTCCATGCAAAGGTTGCATTCAGAATTTCAGAAGAAATGACCTATATAGGAGAGAACAATATCCCGAAAAAGGCTAATGGCAAAATCAATGTCCATTGGTTATTTTCTACCGTTTATAATTTTTATTTTTCAAAATTGCATTTCGAACCTAGAATTTTTATTTGCAATTTTAAAATTAACCTTCAAAGATAGCTAAAACAGCATTTTCCACGTTAAAGCACCCGTATTTGCATTAATTTTGGCCTAGAAGTCCTGCCCCTAAATAAAATGATACGTTGTGGTTCGAATCCACCTGGTGCCACAATTTTTTTTAATTCTTGCCTTTTTAAACAGTTTTATTCATTTTTATAAGGGGTGGAGTATTTTTCTTCAGTTATTCACCTTCAGTGAGAGTTCCCAGTTCATTCTTGATATTAAGGATATTAATAAAGAGAAAGCAAATCGTAATCTAATTCTATGTATATGTAACTAAAAGGGATGTCAGTTTTTAAATATTCGCATTCTGACGTCCACGTTGCGGGATCGTGGTAAATTACGTCTATTAAAGAACATACACATGCCAAGAAAATCTACATGAAATGGGGGGGGGGGGGGTGTCAGAAATTCTCATCTAAATAGTCTATAAAAGAATGCAATATGTATGTAAACAACAAATAATACCCGAATCAAGCGACAAAAAAGCAGAGGCGTAAATCGAAGGATATTACAATGTTTGGATCTGTAGCTCTCCGAATTTTCTCAACCACAGAGCTATAGTTCTGTAGCTAATGGGGCGTATATCTCTCTTTTGACTCGATACGCAAGAGCATGCTCTACCTATGAACAATTTCTAAAACGAGGTAAGTTATTGACAAACAAGTTGATGAAACAAGAATATCAACGTCTCGTTTATAAAGTCATCATTTCATATGTTCTATCTTCGAGACAATGACCTTTTCAGCAAATACAATCATCATCAATATACTGACTGACGTTTTTCATACTAATTGTTAGGCCATCATTTACACACTGATTTTTTCCTATATTTTCCGATCATGACAACAGGCATACAGCGGGTTATTCCGAAATAATGCTGACGTGTTCACGATTTTGATATTTTACGTGCCAGGAAAACGTCAGAACCGGCGCCATTTTGAAAAGTGGAAATTCGCCGCCTCCAACCGGAATATAAAGTGTCTGGTGAAAACATTTTATCAAGCTGTTGACATTTGTATTAGATTTCGTGCTTCTTGAAATCTCGTGAGACCTGTATCGAAATTTGGAGTTATATTTTCTTTTAAGCGATATTGGTGAGAACTAAAGGCATTGTGCTACTGATAAGTTGTGAGTTTGACATTTAATTCGATTTGCAAGTATCGAAAATCGAGTTCATAATGGCGCCAGTTCTGACATTTTCCCGGCACGTAAACTATCAAAATCGTGAAAAAGAGCCTGGAAAACGTTAGACATTTCGGACTGACGGCGGGTGTGACCGGTTGGGAGGGGATGCTCACTCCTCCATGGCACCTGATCCCACTTCTGATGTTTTTGGCGGTCCGTGTTTGCTCTGCCCCCGATATGTATTGTTCTAATGGACTTTGAGATAGAATACTGTTCGTTATCCCCATATTTAATTCACGCTGTGTCACTCCATACAGCTATTCTTGTCTACATTGGGCTCAGTGGATTTCTATTGTCTATACATCACCAGAATATTTCCTTTTATTCCGGCTGTACTATTATAAGTACTTGTCTGGGTTATTGAGTTGGAACGTGTGTATACTATGGTATACGCAGTGCTTGTATTTTTTTAGCTAAATAAATTTTACAATTACGTGTACTTTTGAAGTCAGTGGTCTAAATAAGATACCAAATTTTTAAACAGTAGGATTGCATATCAGTAGCTGCACTTGGATTTTATCTATATAATTTGCATACATCAATGACATACAGTATTCCAAATTATTAAGCTGTCTGAGGCTTGGGGCATGAGTAATAACCCCTTGAAAGTTTGGTTAGAATTGCTCGTGTTTCTTGGGAATGAAAAATGTGAAATTTATGTCACACAGCTTACAGCAAACAATCCTTGATTAGAAACACATAGTTGAACCAACTTTGAGTAAGCTAAATGGGTCACTAGCTAAAAGTGATTAGGGTAATTGTCTTATTGATGCAAGTAAGTGCAATATATATGCATGGATTTCTCATTTATACTTAGCTGTATGACCACAGGTGTTCCAGTATTAACATTATTAATCAGGATGGACAGGCCAAGTCATTGAATCTGAGCATTTTTATTGATTATTCATAATACGTATCAATTTTTTAAATATAGGAAAACAGAAGTCTCCAATGAGACTGAAGGTCTACTGGTGTATTTTAGTGAAGTCTACTTGCGTAAAAAGTCTAATTAGACTAAAACTTAGGAGGAGTAGCACATTAAAATAATAATTCGAAGAAATTCTTTTTTGGTAACCATGGCAACATCTTTCATCATATCAAATAAATCAAAAAATGGAACAATGCATCTTTATGTTGTCATACTGTGTACCAAATCTAGACCAAAACTACAGGAGCAGTGTTTTGAAAGAATTTCCAGGAAATTTCTATTTTAGTAACTATGGTAACACCCTTCGTCAAAATAAAAAAAACTGATATACATGTACAGAGTTATGTATCTTAATGTAGTCTACTTATGTACCAAGTCTTATCGAAATTGGATCAAAACTGTAGGTGGAGTAGTATTTAGAAAGAATTTCAAGGAAATTTCTATTTTCAGTAACCATGGCAACACCATTCATTGAAATTAAAAAAAACCAAAGAATAGAATTATATATCTTAATTTAGTCTACTTATGTACCAAATCTTATTGGAATTGGACAAAAACTGTAGGAGGAGTAGTGTTTTGAAAATTTTTAAAAGAAATTTATTTTTTTAGTAACCATGGCAACACCCTTTGTTGAAATCAAAAACCGATTCATAGAATCGTGTATCTTTATGCAGTCTACTTGTATACCAAGTCTTATTGAAATTGGTCCAAAACTGTATGCGGAGTAGCGTTTTGAAAAATTGTTTACAGACAGATGGACGATGGACACCTTACCAATGCATAATCTCTTCTGGTCTCTGACTAGTATAGCTAAAAAGGCAGCACTACTATTCATTTAATATTTTGAACATTTTCAGAAGCAACAAACCATTCATTTTGAAAAATTTCACTGTCAGCTTCAATTTTATCATTCTCCTGAGATGATGAAGGAAAATCATCACTTTCATTTCTTTCACTTTTTTCTTCATTTCTATAATTTTTTACTAAGGCTTGGAGAAGTTTAAGTTTTTCAGCTTCTTTTTCAATAACACCATGCATTTGAACAGTGGTATCTGGAGATTGGCTTTGTTGATCATGGTAGATTCTGTACAGTTTAAGAAACTGCCCTTGAAACCTGCTGACATATCTATTTTCCTTCCTTCCTTTGTCAATATAATGAAATGTATAAAAATCCAAATGGTTATCCTCTTGCTCTCTACTTGGTTTTGAAACTGGGACAGGTAAATTTTCAATTCCTCCAGCATTATGAAGAAGCTTTATTCTCTCAGTCTCTACCATCTGCTTTAGCTCTGGGTCAATGGGACCTCTTCCTATCTTGTAACCTGCCACTAGCAAATGCTGCCACTTTTTTAATATTTTTTTGTCATGTTTAGTAATTTCTGAGGGAGTCAAAGTTCTATTTCTATGTCTCAGAAGTTTTCTGACATTTTCAGCGCTAATAGGGAAGCTTTCTGCTATCTCCTGGAATGACCAGTTTTCTTTGGTACAAAGGTAAATAATTTGTTGTTTTGCCTGCCATGTTAAAAAACTTGGCTCTGGTGTGCTTTTCTCATACTTTCTGCAAAAGATGCTCTTTTTTGTTCTCCTATTTTCATATCTGGCAAACGGAATAGAAAAGACAAATTTTGACATAAATTTATGCAATCTTCTGAATACATAGTCATATAATTTTAACAACCAAATATCTGAATAACTGATCAGTTCTTGAATGCATGACTTACAAGCCTAATTAGGAATATATCCAATATTTACATTTGCTTTGTTTTTCTACCAAGCCAACTGTGAAATTGATTTGAATGCCATATTCATGTATACTCACGCGTAGAAATATGCACGGAGAAACTCACACTAAAGTTCATTTGCATACATGTAACAGTTAATACTTCAGTGTGTGCATACTAAGTGCCTTATGATTGACAATAGATCAAAGGCACCAGAAATTTCATCAATAAGTTAATACTATACATATATTGACTGGGTTCAAGAGCAACATGCAGTTTGTCAAGCCCAAGAACCAAACTGTTTGCCTGTGGCTGTTTGGCATCAGGCAAACAGTTTGGTTCAAGGGGTCACAAATGGTTCCACCCAGCAATTGCATTTTGCCGAAAACACAGTCAACAAGTATTTAGTTATACCTTTTATTGTTTTTTTTTTGACATACATTATCTTGTGCTGGTTTCCCTGACGTAAATTTCCTTTACCCACACTGCAGTAAAACTTGGTAAATTCATCCATGAATGCAAATAATATTAAGCTGATTCCACCCACAGTGTGACATAAGCGATAAATATCTCATCGACAGGTCTAATATATCATCGACAGGTCCAATTTCTCACTCTGCGATCAAACATCGATTTTTTTTTATGACCGCTCAGTAAAACATTTCATACTTTTTTGTACAGTTTTATAAAGGAACCAATTTTTAAAGGTATAATAGTCATATTTATTAATTTTTAGTCCCAATGATCTTGCCTGAAGTGTAGTTCAGTTTGAATTCACCTCAAGATTAATTTCAGTATTTCCCTCTTAATTTGCTAGCATTTTTATTGACTTATCAAATTGCATCTTTGAAAGCATGTATCAAGGTAAACTTAAAAAGAGGCCCATGGGCCACAATGCTCACCTGAGTCAATATGGCTTTGCTGTTCTTCATTAGCATATTTTTCTATTATATATTCCTATGTAAAACTTTGATCGCTATTGTGACCCCACCCTACCCTTGGGTGTCATGATTATAGATGTTTATCATGTAGCCCCATCCTACCCCTTAGTGTCATGATTTGAACAAACTTGAATCTACACCACCTCAAGATACTTCCATATCAATGTGACTAAAATGGCTTTGCTGTTCTTGAGGAAAAGATTTTCAAGAATGTTTTCATACATTCATATGTAAAACTCTGATAGTGCATTGTGGTCCCCCTCCTACCCCAGGCTTGGGGGCCACAAAACTTAGATGAGCTCACTTTTGATCTCAGTCTCACTTTTCCACTATTAATTCCTTTTGTAAAAGTGAGACTGAGATCAAAAGTGAGCTCGTCTAAGTTTTATGGCCCCGAAGCCAGGAGTTCATGATTTGAACAAACTTTAATCTACACTACCTGAGGATGTTTCCATATCAATATGACTAAACATGGCTCTGCTGTTCTTGAGATTTTTTTCAATATATTCCTATGTAAAACATTGATCCCCCATTGTGCCCCCCCCCCCCCTTCGATCATCATGACTTGAACAAACTTGAATCTATACTACCTAACAATGCTTTCATATCAATATGACTAAATATGGCTTTGATGTTCTTAAGAAAAATACACATGTACTCTTAAAGATTTTTTCCTATCAATTCCTATGTAAAACTTTGATCCTCCATTATGGCCCCATCCTACCCCCAGAGGGTCATGATATGAACAAACTTGAATCTACACTATCTGAGGATGTTTTCATATCAATATGACTACACATGGCTTTGCTGTTCTAGAGAATAAGATTTTTAAAGATTTTTTTCCTATATACTAATAGTATGCTAAACTTTGATCCCCCATTGTGACCCCACCCTACCCCTGGGGGTAATGATTTGAACAAACTTGAACCTACACTACCTCAAGATACTTCCATATCAATATGACTCAACATCGCTTTGCTATTCTAGAGAAGAATTTTGAAGATTTTTCCTGCATACTCTGATTCCCCATTGTGGCCCCACCCTATCCCCAGGGGTCATGATTTGAACAATTTAGAATCTACACTACCCCACGATGCTTTCATGTAAGTTTTAGCTTTTCTGGCCCAGTGGTTCTTGAGAAGATTTTTAATGACCCCACACTATTTTTGTCTTTTCTTGATTATCTCCCCTTGTAAGGGGGATTGGCCCTTCATTTTAACAATTTAAACTCCCCTTCACCAAAGGATGCTTTGTACGAACTTTGGTTAAAATTGGCCCAGTGGTTCTTGAGAAGTTGAAAATGTGAAAAGTTTACAGATGGATGGATGGATGACGGAAAACAGGTGATCAGAAAAGCTCACTTGAGCTTTCAGCTCAGGTGAGCTAATAAAAGGGGAGGGGGGGGGGGTGCATTATAGAAGCAAGGTCCTGTCCACAAGTATCAGTGGAAGAGGAGTATTAAAAATCAATAGTCAGTGATTGTAAAATGTAGTCTTATGTTGAAAAACCCATCCCCCTTTATAAAAACACCTTCGTGTTTTCACATATAAAAGAGATGGTAATTTTAAACCCATGCAGATATCGTTGTGTAAGTTATGTTATCTATAGAGCAATCTGATTAAAATCATATCCTCGATGCTCCTTTTTAATGATATATCATTTCAGTGCTACAAAACTATAGCATTGACAAAAATTTCACACTTCTTAACCCTGTGACCTTGTTCATATGAACTTAGTTTAGGCTCAGGTCATGGCAATCTGATTAAAACAGACATGATTCTTAAGTCAAGTGAAAAAAGCAGATTATTAGATGACCCCTAATAGGCCGGGGGTCTGGGGGCCGCCTAGGCTCCCTTAAGCTCTGGGGTAAATGGTGCAAAATCCTGCATTCTGAGCATTTCCTGGCACTTGGTTTTCACTCTGAAATTATCTTTTTAAGGAAAAAAATTACGAATGTTACTTATTACCAATGTTTTACCATAGTCTTCAGGGATTGAAATTAACTTTTTTGACCACTAGCAAAATTTAGCTAGTGGATTTTTTTCTTACTAGCAATATTGAACTTTCACTAGCATTTTTCTTCTCAAAGTAATTAACATAAAAATTATTTGAATATTATCAAAGAAAACTAATACATGTATACACCTTGAAAGCATTTAGGGTGTTTTATACAAGACGTTCTGCACAAGATGAAATTAGCGTAAGCTTCAAAATCTGAATGGATACAAGGGTGTGATATTAAAAAATTCAAGCACTAGCCCACGGACTACAGGCAGCAATAAAATCACTAGTCCCAAGTAAAAAGTTAGTAGCTCAAATGTAGATAAAAAGTAACAACTAACACTGAAAGAAAAATAGTTTATCGTTGCAAAAGTCAGGGTCTTGAGGCATTCTTCTTATTAACATTAAAGTTTAATTCTCACTAGAAAAATTGAACCGTATATAAACCAATAATAACGATTGAAATTAAAAAAAAATTAATTTACATAAATTATCTTCCTTTTTTCTGGTCATTGTACTAGCTCATTTAAATTGAAGCGAAATTTTTTTGTGTGTCATCTTGAACCATTAAATACACTGGAAATATATTTTTAGTAAAACACATAACACTTTTCCTCTAATTGATTGAGTGATCGTACATAAGTTAATGGGATACGTTACATGTATTTACCATAAAAAAAAAGAAATGGAGGAAATTCGGATTAGGAAAAAACGATTGTTTTTGGAAGTAAATAAGTCAGGTAGTAGTGCAAAATGGTTAAGATTATGGAGATTTACGAACTATTGGAGCATGCTACCTAGACATTTTTCATTGTCTGGGAATTTAATCTGTTAACAGCAAAGAAGGAATGAATGAAAATACCTGTAGTGCTTTTCATGTGTATTACATGGTAATAAATTTTTAATTTTTACTAGCCCGAGGGGCTAGTCCGACCCCAAAAAATGGTAGACTCGGGCATGGGGGGATGCTAATTGCACATCCCTGGGATAAACAAAAAAAAAAACCGAAATAGACATTTTTTTAATACTCGCAAAAGTTGGCGACCGCAGGTTGTGTTTAACCCGCAATTTCTGTTTTTAACTCGCATTTAGCGAGTATTTCCCATTAATTTCGACCCCTGAGTCTTTGACACATTCGTTTTATCAACTCACATCATCTTTCATCTGTTATTTCATCAATTTCACCTGTTACAGCAATTGACATTTTCAATAAATCTTTCAACAACTGGCTGAATAAATACTTTGAACGACATCTTTAATGATTTCGATTCTCTAGACTTCTTTCACATTGTACAATTTTCGCATCCATTACCGCGATGGGTGCTTCTAGTAAAACTTCCAACGATTGGTTGAAGTAATGTTTCGAAAATCCAAGAACCAATGAAATTGCACGCTTTATTTAATCAATAAAATAGGAATAAAGTGAAGCAAAAACAGTATAATCAGAAAATACCGAGATTCTTAAAAAAGCGGAATACGAATTTTAAAGCGGATTAAGCAAATTGGAATAGTGGAATTTCGCTTTGTAGTGGAAAAAAAACATGCCTGTTAAAATCAGATCCTTGTTGCTCCTTTATAACGATGTCACTTATGAGCGTTAAAAAAGAGCAACGAGGATCTGATTTTAATCAGATTGATAAGCGTCATATCGTTAAAAAGGAGCTACGAGGATCTCATTTTAATCAGTTTGTATATAGAGGGGTTGGGATTTTGGGGATTTCTAGGCATAATTTTGAGCTACAGACACGTGCCATAAGTATTCGGTCAACATGGCGTCTTGTTTACGTATGAAAACGAAAGTACATACTTTGAGTCTCCAGTTTTTCGAAAATACACGTCATTGATGACGAAGTGTTCCAGATTTAGATTTTTAGTCACATGATGTATCACATGATAATTTGTTGTCGTCTGTAGTTTAGCGTAAGTTGTCAGAATCACGAATTTGAAAATATGGGTAGAAAAGGGCGAGAGCTTGGGATGGAGGCGAAAAATATCATTATAGATTTGATACAGAACGGTCTATCCCGTCACAAGGTCAGTGAAATGTTGAAAATTCCAAAATCAACTGTTATCGATGTAGCAAGAAAGTTTTTTACCACGGGGTCAGTGGAAAACAAAGCAAGAAGTGGGCGACCAGCGAAAGTGAAAGAAAGGGATTATCGTGGTTTGGAAAGGCTCGTGAAAACGCATCGTCGGGAATCATTGACTGACATTACATCAAAGTTTAACGAAGGCAAGACTGAAACTGTAAGTAAGCGGACTATTCAGCGTCATTTACATAAACACGAATACAGAAGGTGTGTGAGTAAGAAGAAACTCGTAGTGAAGGAAGTTAATCGTCGAAAAAGACTTGCATGGTGTAGAGAGAAAAGGAGGTGGACAGTTCAGAATAACTGGAATAAAGTAATATTTTCTGACAAGAGCAAAATTATGATTGGACATGACCAGTGAGTTCACATCTGGCGCAAGAGAAACGAAGGTTGGAGACCCGATCTTGTTCAACCCCGGACATCGCAACCCAGGTACGAAGTAATGATATGGGGCTGTATCTCTTGGAATGGTGTGGGGACAGTTACACCGGTAAATGGAAACATTAATGCAGCAAAATATCAGGACATTCTGGAAGAGAACCTGTGGCCAGTGATAGCTAGACATTTTCCTAGGGGTGGATATTTCTTCCAGGACGACAATGCCCCCGTTCACCGGGCCAGGTCTACCCAAGAATATATTGCTCGGAATGGCATAAACTGCTTAAGTTGGCCTGCCCAGTCGCCAGATATTAACATTATAGAGAACCTTTGGTTACTGGTAAAAAGAAAGCTTCAGGGACGTATATCCTTTATTAAATCTAAAGACGATCTCGTGGAGGAAATTCGGGGCATTTGGACAAGCATCAGACCTGAGTATGTTCAGAACCTAGATACAAGTCCATACCAAACCGCATATTAAATGTAATCAGGCTCAAGGGACATCTAACGAAGTATTAAGAAGTAAGTTTAACATAAATTATTTTTTTATTAGTTTATTTTATTATAGCGAATGTTTGAAAATTGATACTTTCGTTTTCATACGTAAACAAGCCGCCATGTTGACCGAATACTTATGGCACGTGTCTGTAGTAATCTCATTTGTATACGAATAATTCAAAAATCCATTTAAAATATTTCTTTGCAATAAAAAAGATTTAAAACCTTTCATGTTCAAAGGTCTCTATAATTCCCTCTACAGGGTCCAATTCATATCCCTCGTGGTTGAGAGTCTGACTTTCTCTCCTTTCTCTTTCCATCCTTTTCATCATGTCATCCACTCTCTTTCTAGTAAACTCCAAATGTTGTTTTTTATCAGCTGATCGGGACATGTGCCTCATTGGAACAATAAAATTAGCTCTATTTGCAAATTTGAGTAAACTCATTCTTACATATTTGACACTGTTGGCCATCTTTAGAAACTGGTGCCCATGAACCAGTTTTCAATGACAACAGACAAGCGATAAATCTAGTACTCCCGACTCTCACCATCCTCGCAAGCCAGGTCCTGAGTCAACACGTTGCCGTTGGTCCAACGGCAACGTATTGACTCAGAACCCCTGGCTTGCGAGGATGGACTCTCACGGATTTCGGTTTTTCATTGTTGATATCTTTATTATCGATGCACAGATTTTCAGGCACATTTTCTAGGTTGATATAAAAGCGTATCAACAAAATTACGTGTACTATGCTGAAACCGAAAATAGACATCGGTACCGAATATCGAGAAGTGGACAGGCTTTCGCCTACAGGCGAAAGCCTGTCCACTTCTCTAAAGCAAATAACCGAGACCTGAGGCATATGAATTATATATAAGATCAAGTAATTTAAATATAAGGGGAAGACAGTTTGATTCTGAAAAGGGGGGGTCTGGCATTTTTTTTGGAGTCAGATTATTTTATTTTCATGCCAGTCTAGGACAGATTATTTTTATTTTCCTCTCCACTGAAAAAAGTTTGACAAGGAAAAAAAAAAAAAAAAAAAAAAAAAAAAAAAAAAAGGAAATGCTCAAACTCGGAAAACTCTATTTCGTGGAGGGGATGGGGTGGGGTGTATAGCACTACTCAAAGACAGATTGTACTATAGTACACAGCAGAATATAGCTCTTTAAAAACTTTGCACCGAATGACAAAGTAATTGCCCCCCGCTTATACGAAAGCGACGGGACATTAAATCTCTTTCATCTGTCTGTCAGTCTGTCTGTCACAAAAACTTTAACCTTGATCATAACTTTTGCATGAGAAGAGATAAGCTTAAGGCTTTCATATTTCACATGTACACCTGTGACAAGACATTTCCAAATATACTATGATTTTTTTTACCCCATGACCTTGAAGTTTGACCTTCTTTTCAAAAAGATTTGCAAACAAGGCGAGCACAATGCCTATAGTGCAACAAACATGAAGGTGAAAAATCAGATCTCAATTAAAACAAATGTTCTTTGATAATTCATCTAAAATTAAAGTATACTTTATATAAAGTCTCCACAATTTGCAAGAATCTGATGAAGATTGAAATTATTTTCTTATGAAATAGCATAACACACACTAGAGAGGGCAAAAAGGATCATTTTCTCATTTACTATAACACAATTTTTCGATATGAGTGAGTCTTCGCTCCATATATTTCAAAGTTGAGAAAAAATTACATTTTTTGATCAACAAACACATGGAGCAACGACCCACCTATACTTTTATATACATAATACAATTTTATGACACAACATTCGCATCTTTCCGAGAAATACTTGAAGTCAATTTATTCAAGGGACATATCACAAACATGAATTAAATGCCACAGTTTATCAAGAGCTGTGCGTGTAGCGTAGTAGTAAGCGTGTTAATCTCAAAGGAAAATGATTGTCAGGATTTTTATTGCTAGGGTTCGAGCCCCACGAGTACCACATATTTTTAAATAACAGAATACTAGTAATTTTTGCGGAGAAATTTTTTCTCCGAAAAGTTTGTTTATCATAATTTCATAAATCTAAATAATATGAAAACTTTTCTCTAAATACTAAATTCACAAATTGATTGTGATTTTTATATCTATCTGAAGCTATAGGCATTCTGCTAGCCTTGTTCACCCATCTCCTTTAACATTACTTTAAATTGGTCATAACTTTTGAAAAAGAAATATAGGGCTTTTATATTACACATGTATATTACCTTGACAAGACCTTTACTATGATTTTTTAACCCTTGACCTTGAAGTTTCACTTCTTTCAAAAAAATGTTATCTTAATTTGCTTATATCTTTTGATTGAAAAGAGATATATTGCTTTTATTTTTGACATGTGCTTTATCGGTGACAAAACCTTTTCAAATATACTTTGATTTTTTACCCCTACACCTTGACCTTGAAGTTTGACCTACTTTTCAAAATTTTTAACATTACTTGAAATTGTTCATAAAATTTGAATAAGAAATGATAGGGCTTTCGTATTACATATGTACATTACCTGTGGTAAGACCTTTTTAAATATACTATGGTTTTTGGCCCCTTGACCTTGACTTTGAAGACTGGTGTACTTTTCAATTTTTTTTTCTATCTTTCCTTATGACTTTTGACAGAGAATAGATAAGGCTTTCATATTTGACATGTGCATTACCTTTGGCGAGGTATTTCCGAGAATGCTTTGATTTTTGACCCCTTGATCTTGACCTTCATGTTTGACCCAATTTTCAAAATTTAAACTTTGGTGATTACTTTTGAATGACAAATGATAGGGCGTTCAAATTTATCAAGTGCATTACCTGTGTCAAAATGTTTCCGAATTTGCTATGATATTGACCCCGTGACCTTAAACTTTAAGTTTGACCTAATTTTGAAACATCTTATCAATGTCGCCAATTTTTGAAGGATTGAAGATAGGGCATTCATATTTAATACGTGCATTACCTGTGACAAGCGTTCCCGAATGTACTATGATTTTTAACCCATGCCCTTGACCTTGAAGTTTGACCTAATTTTCAAAATTTTTTAAAATTGTTGATAATTTTTGATTGAGAGAAGATATTGCATTTACAATTGACATGTGTATTACCTGTTTCAAGACCTTTTCGACTGTATACTCTGGTTTTTGATATTTTTTTCACAGGTGCTTTACTTGTGACAAGACGTTTCGGATTTTTGACCTCATAACCTTGATATTGAAATTTGATGTCTTTTTGAGAAGCTATACTAGCTCTTTGCAATAACGGTTATCAATTCAATAATTTATGTCTTTTTTGTATAATGCACAGACAAACAAGACAGTTACAATATGCCATAAATAATGGCATCCCAGCCACTAAGGACCGAAAGCGGGGGACCACAATTCTTTGAATTTGCTTGTTTACATGCAATCTAGAGCATTATAGATTAAATATATATTGCTATTTAATTTTAGTCACTTTGATTCGGAATTACGGTAAATTAAAGTCTACCCCCATTCGCTATTTAATTTACTCTCGAAGAATTTTTTTGCTGGGCCGGGATTGTCCGGAATCGGCAGTAGGATGAGTAGTAGTTTTACCGCCTGTCGCAAGATCACGATAACACTAAAATCATTACAGTCGCAAGACTAAAGGAGAGATATGGATAATCACAATATTGCAGTGATTAATTTGTAGGTTCATCACATGTCAAGATGTAGCATAAAATTATGGCCAATAAAAACAATACCTTCAGCTAAAAACTGAAGTTTTAATCAGTAAACAAATTTATTTTAATACCAAGCTTATTATACAATAGACTAAAATATATTTTAGAGTAAAAATATTTAAAAGATTAATTAGATGAGATATCAAAGTATACTTTTGATTTGATGCTTTTAAAAATTATTATTATTCGATTATCCCTAGCATATATAAATAGGATGACCTATACGGCTATATCGGTTGATTAGTCACTTCTGTATTTAACTTCCGGTAAAAACAAAATTGGAAAAAAACATCATAAAATAATATGTTGTTTTATTCAAATATCTCTGTATTTAAGATTTTATGAGATGGATGTAAAGACAGTCAATACGCAGTCACAAGGGTCTTTTCCTATTCCAACATATGTCCTTGATGATTTATGCAGGTTAGCAATTTTGCTTATATTTCGAATTTCCTCGAATTCTTGAACCACTTTCTCAGATACTTTGATGTTTTATGTATTATACTAAGATATTATTTTCTTCCAGTCGATTCATTATAAATATCCCAGATGAAGAAAGACAGGATTTGATCCGAGTGTTCTTTCAGATAGAGCTGGCTCATTGGTTTTATTTGGACTTTTATTGTGCCGAAAATCCAGAGCTCAGAACATGTGGAATTAAAGATTTCTCGGCACAGAATATCCTTACTAATTTTATATGTATAATCTTTATTCTAATTATGAAACAGTCGTGAATTAAATCTAAAGGACATGGGTATAATTTAAAATACATCTTCTCAATCCAAGAGTTTTTGGTCTACAAGCAGGGAGCATATAGGTGACCGAAAGTCATTGGTTTGCAAAGATGGTATCAATAATATATATATATATATATATATATATATATATATATATATATATATATATATATATATATATATATATATAAAACAGGAGAAAAATGCAATGGACCAGACCGGGATTCAAACCCGGGCCCCCTGAATCTCCAGTCAGGTGGTCTACCAACTGAGCTGTCTGGCCACTTGCGATCAAAACTATCTGACCGCCACATTCCTCTCTCCTTAAAGGTCTTCAGTTTCCCCCAAAGACACCAACCCAGGCTCTTCTCTGGCAGGTCTTTCACCTGTCACATCCTGATCATGGCACTAAATTAACTACTGCCAACAACTCCTTATAAGTGATAATATCTGACTTGGGATTTATTCAAAGTCCTACTTGCAGTAATTTCTCCTCACCATTTTGTACTTGAGATAGAGCAGCACCTAATCCTGTCAAACTAGCATCTGTATCTGAGAGGAACTCTGAGGTACTATCAGGATAGGCTATTGATGATAAGAAGTGAAGGAATGTCTAAAAAAAAGCCTCTTAAGTTCATCTTTGGACAGGTCTTGCAATGTCTTAACTTTAGGAGAAATCTTAAGACATGTTTTAACCTTAACTTTTTACTTTTCAAACATTGTCCATTTCTAAGTGGACATGCTGGAGAAGTGGACAAAATCCTGGACAATTGGAAGAGTTATAAAATGAGTGTGCCAACATATGGAGGAATTCTGCTAGATCCAGAGATGAAATACGTAGGTAGCCAACAATATTTTACAAGAAATAGTACATGTGTATATATCTTTATTGCTGATGGAGGGAATTTTACATCTGCAGTAGAAATTAAATGAAATATTACACATTTATCATTTAATTGTAAAATTTGTATTTTTTCTAGTGTTTGCTTGCCCAGGGATTCTGGACAAAAAGCAGTTGGGGATTCCCTAAAGGCAAAGTAAATGAGAATGAGTCTCCACATGACTGTGCTATAAGAGAGGTAAATAAGAAAAATCTTTTCATTTCCTTTTTTTAAAACAAGAGTTATTTTCCATGGTTCATAATTTGAATGAGAAAGCATTGCCAATTATTTTTATACCTACATTTAAATACAATCTTTTCATTTCATCAGATCAGTAAGATGACTATAAATAAATGGGTTGTATCTACATGTACAGTGTATTTTTTTTTATAGGTATATGAAGAAACTGGTTTTGATATCACTCCACTGATAGACAAGAATGAGTTTATAGAGAATTTTTTTAATGACCAGCTGTCTAGATTGTATATCATTACTGGAGTGGGGCTAGACACTAAATTTCAACCAAAAACAAGAAAAGAAATCAAGGTATTTTTATTTCCTGATTAAGAGTAATATTGCTAATAGAATATTTTGAAAATGTACACTTGTCTTTTGACAGACTGCATGGTGTGGGATTTCCTGTTTGTCTTTCCATCTAGAGTGTATCTGTCTCTCAAGTGAAGGCACTTTCATGTATTGGTCATATCTTTTTGTGAGGCCTAGGATCATTAAACTCAGTCACTTTGTGTGCCTTTAAGGGAAGATGTTTCACAATCAAAAAGGAGGTCACAGTGACCCAGTTTGGGATTTTAAGGCTATACATGGATATGTTCAAAACATGTTCAAATCATATCCTGCAGACAGTGAAGCTTCAAATCATAAAATCTTGTTAGCTGATGTACAGTGTATCTTCCATGATGGATTCAACTGTATCAAATAAATCAAGCTGACACTTTGATGCCTGATTATATAGTCCACCTGTTTTTTTTTTGAGATCTTAAGGGACATATTTTGTAATTTTGTAAAGTTTTTGTTAGTACTTTTGATGTAAGAGTGTTTTTCTGTTAATCCCTGTTAAAGAAAACTAAATTTATAGACCACCAAATTTTTGTGAGACCTTATTTTTGTGAGAGAGGTACTTGGTACTTATAAGCGGAACAAAATTTTCAAAAATTATGGTTACTGCTCTATATAAGCTATGCTATTAAAATTATATGCAAAAATGAAATTTTTGTGAGCAGACAGTCTCACGTAATTACGTGAAAATAAAGTTCTCGCAAATAAAAAGTGATTTACAATAGCCTTAAGAGATAGAGAGCAAATGATAGGTGCAGTCATCTTCCATCCTTCTGTAAAACCAGATGATGTACATGTACTGAACTTTGTTAATTTATCAAAATCAAATCATATTTGACCTTTAACTAATATTTCCATAATGTGCATGTGAATCTTCTTTAGTATATTGTAAATTTATAATTTTTTCCTAAAACTTCATACTAAATTCTGAATTAATTGAAAGCATCCCATCTGTGCCATATTTTTGACATTGTCTAGGACCTTTGGCTTCAACAATACTGTAAAGATATTTATTTTAGTTGTACATGTAATTATATTTTAGTGCATTTCTTGCTTCCTCTTGTCTGCTAGTTCAAGTACACACTAATTCGCATCATTTTAAACACTCAAGTGTGCTAATTTATGATTTCACTAATCAGTTAAATAGGGAGATTGTGCTAAATTTTAAGTGAGGAAATTTATGTATATTTACAGTATCTAAAAACTACTGTTTCCCAAATAGCTGTATAAATGTAACCCAGCATGGGGAACTGGTTTATGAATATTTTGATTTTTTTAGAGTCTTCAATGGTTTCCTGTAGATGTCTTGCCAGCTCACAGACGGGACCAAACACCCAAATCCTTAGACATGAATCCCAATAACTTCTTCATGGTTATCCCTTTCATCAAGTAAACTATTTCACACTTATAAATTTTTTTCCTATGGGAAAATGAACAAGTTCTAGCATTATAAAATAATTTGATTTCTCAAATGCAATAGAAGTGCATAGCAACCAAACTTTGTGTGTTAATTATTGTTGCATGCATGATCACTTGTCACAATGAGAAATTACAGGAAAATTCTTAAGTGAGTTTTTAAGTAATTACAGAAAATAACTCTAAGCATCTAATAAGTATGCAGGGGTCATATTTTAGTTTTTGCTTCTTAGACCACTTAGGAAATGGATATCTAAAAAATCAGGACACGCTCATTTCAACATCATGGATGCTGAACTTGATGTAAAGGGAGGCAATATATCGGTGCCTAAACAAATGAAAATGAGAGACCAACCAGAAGGGAATACAAGACAATTTAGTGAAGGCAGGGCCACTCAAAGAGACAAACAAAAGCAGAAACTGCAGCAGTATTTTGCTCAGCAGAATCAAAATGAATTCCAGGAATATATGCAATACAAGGAAAAGAAACAACGTTCTGATTCTCCACGGAAGGAAGCGGGAAAAACACAAGGGATAGAGAACAAATCACCTAAACCTAAAAAACAACAGTATTCTATCTTGGTTTGTATATTAAAAAGTTTTATGGAAAATTTTTATTAATTCCATTCTTTTTTATGTTCATTGTGTACATTTGTAACTTCAGTGTATTGATTGTTATTTACTACATGTAAATATCAATCACACCAACTCAATCCTATCAGTAATTTGTGACTGGAAAGGGCGAGTTTGTTCTGATCCACTAAATAAAATACTTTTTATTTAAAGAACTTTATTAAACATAATGATGAAAGGAAAAAGTTAAGACTTTGAATACTGAGAGAAAAAACTGGAAAGTGATACTGTATACAGGAAATTTTCAACCCTGTTTTATTTTTGCCGCTTTTGCCCTATTCAAAGTTCAGCAATTTAAAAAAAAAGGCGAATTTAAAAAAGGCAGTATAATTTCTTAAATTATGACTGGACGAATTTAAAATGGTGATAAATTGTTTGCAAGTGTGAAAGGGCGAAGATAACACAGGGCAAAAATAACCTTGTATACAGTATGTAAAATTTTAGTGCTGTAAAACTTGTTTATATACGTTGATAATCTATATTAAATGAATTTTAATTAGAATCGTGATGGTACTGTGACTGGTACACAGCCCAGTTTACTACAGAGTCCCCAAGGTCAAAATACTCCATCTGGAGGCCAGTCAAAAAGAAATTTAGGCAGCTATTTCAATAGTCCAGGTACAGTGAATTATTAAAAAGATACATGTAAAAGTCACAAAAAGAGAAAGACTAGCATCTGTAAACTGGTCTCAATCATTTGAGCTTTTGAAGCTGATTATGATGTGTGCAATTACTTTTCAAGTCATTGATAAATGTATATCTAAATCAGGACAACACAAATGGTAACTCATATACATGTTGATATTTGTATTGATGCATCTTTTTAGTACCATTTAAAGGTTGTCTTAATTGGATATTAATTTCAATATTAATCTTTTTTTCTCAGGTAGCTACCAAGGTCCTAGACAATCAAATTTTAACAATAGTGCATCAAAATCTTCCCAAGCAGGAAATGTGATTGAAGAAAATAAATCTGTTCAACAGAGACAAAGAAAGTATAAAAAGATAACAGACCCTGATGGACTAGGATCAGAAACATGGCTAAATTTCCATCTGGACGTGGATGCTATCATGGCATGTCTGCCTTAGATGTATATACATTTTATGTAGAAACAGCATATTTTTATGCTTTCATCAGATATTTGAATTCTTATGTGTTGAGAGTTTTCCAAGGATATGTTGAAGTGCACTTCAATGGCATGAAATTATGCTGCAATTAGGAGTGGCTATGGCTGAAGATTCATTACATCACAGAAACTAGGCAGGAGTTCTGCTCTTGACTCTGATGTTGATGTTGAAAGAAACTCTACAAGAATTTCTTACAAGGTTCAACTGAATTTTTGCTCGTATCTTTTGTAAGGGGAACAAAGAATTTGTAATGTACATGTATCAGTATGAACTTTTCCATCCAACTTTGAGAACTAAGCTAATCAAGAAAAAATTCTTGTTTTTTAAAAACCTTTTTTTTTTTTTATACTTTTATTTATTAAGTTTTTGAAAGGTGTACTTTCTTGATATAAATCTTTAAAAAAAACATTGATGTGATTATTTATTTGTACAATGAAACAGAACTGTGTTTATACCATAGTTAACATGTCCATTCTCAATTTACAATTGAAAACAAATTGAAACAAGCAAATTCAAAGAATTGTGGTCCCCTACTTTCGGTGTCTTAGTGGGTGAGATGCCATTATTTATGGGATATTGTGTCAAATATGAACGCCCTATCATATGTCATTCAAAAGTAATCACCAAAGTTAATTTTTTTGAAAATTAGGTCAAACATGAAGGTCAAGGTCAAGGGGTCAAAAATCAGAGAATGCTCAGAAACATCTTGTCACAGGTAATCCACATGTCAAATATGAAAGCCCTATCTCTTCTCAATCAAAAGTTATATGGAAAAATAACATTTTTTTAAAAGTAGGTCAAATGTCATGGTCAAGCTCACAGGGTCAAAAATCATACTATATTTAGAAAGGTCTTGTAACAGGTAATATACATGTGTAATATGAAAGCCCTATCTTTTCTCTTTCAAAAGTTATGACCAATTAAAGCGATATTAAAATTTTTGAAAAGAAGGTCAAAGTCAAGGTCATGGGGTCAAACATCATAGCATATTTGGAAAGGTCTTGTCACCAGTAATGTACATGTGAAATATGAAAGCCCTATCTCTTCTCATTCAAAAGTTATGACCAAGGTTAACATTTTTGTGACAGATGGACAGATGAAGGCAAAAGCGGAGGACAACGAAAGAAGAGGCAGGGCTTTTAATAAGAGGTGGCAGGAAGCAATTTATTGAAATTCCATTTCAATGATTGAAATTCACTGCTTAATTGGCAAAGTAAACCATAGGGAGTAATTCTAAAACAGCCTCCTCAAATGGATAAATTCAACTTTTCACTGCAAAATTAATAAAAGCCCCAAGAGGGTTATATTGGGAAACCAGAATTGTCAAGTGATAAACCAAAAGTTTATGCCCTTGATGTTGAAAAAAGGAGGGAAAATATTGTTTGTGGACTCTGTCTCTTGGTCTGTCTGTCTGACCTTCTATATCTGTTGCCTTTGGTTATAAATTTCATGTCAAATTAGATATTTTAAGTTTACCTGAGCCAAAGGCTCAAGTGAGCTTTTCTTATTGAAGGGTGTCCAGCATCTGTCTGTTGTCTGAGTAAACTTTTCACATTTTGACTTCTTTGAAAGAACTACTGGGCCAATTTCAACCAAAATTTCAACCAAACTTGTCAGAAAGCATCATTGGGTGAAGGGGATTTAAGTTTGTGCAAATGAAGGGCCAAGTCCTCTTTCTAAGGGAGATAATTAAGAATTAGTGATAATTTAATGGCATCTTCTAAAAATCTTCATCTCAATAACCAGAAAAGATGAAAGTTAACTTATGTGAAAGCTTCACTACATAGTGTAGATTCAAGTTTGTTCAAATCATGACCCAAGGGCTAGGGCTCAGGTAGTGTAGATTCAGTTTCTTCAAATCATGATCCCTGAATGTAGGGTGGGGCCACAATGGGCAATCAAAGTTACATAGGAATATGTATGGGAAAAATCTCAAGAGCAGCAGAGGCATGATTAATCATATTGGTATGGAAGCATCCTAATGTGTTGTAGTTTCAAGTTTGCTTAAATCATGACCCTCAAGTGTAGGATGGGGCAGCAGAAGAGGTTCAAAGCTTACATGGAAATAGCCTCTCAAGAACAATAGGTCTTTGATAAGACATATTAATATGTAAGCATCTTTATGGATGGTTGTACAGATTCAAGTTTGTTTAAGTCAGGGCCCCTGGGTTTACGATGGGGCCACAATAAGAGATAAGATTTTATAAAGAATAAATGTACTAGGATAATAATTCAGAAATCTTCTTCTCAAGAACAGCAGGGCCATGATTAGGCATATGAATATGCAAGGATCATCAGGTAGGACAGATTCATTTTTTCCCAATCATACTCCCAACAGAAATGGGGCCACAATTAGGGATCAAATTTTTATTCAGGAATTTATAGGAAAAAAACGTTAAAAATTTTTCTTAAGAACAGCAGAGCTATAATTAGTCATGTATAATATGGAAGCATCCTTATGTAGTGCAGATTTAAGTTTGTTCAAATCCTGGCCTCTGGGATAAGGTTAGGGCCAAAACAAGAGATAAAATTTTTCAGGAATATGTAAGAAAAATTCTTCTTGAGAACAGCAGGATCATGATATACCATATCCTCAGGTAATGCAGATTTTGAGTTTATTCTAATCATGGTGCTTGGGGAGGGTGGGGTCACAATTGGAGATGAATGAAAAAATAGGAAAAAATCTTTAAAATTTAATTGTTTGCATGGGGTTGTCATATATCGAGATATTTTATATAATGTTCTTTATTTCATTTACTCATGAAATTATAGGGGGAACTGCATAATTTAAATATGATAACTAATAATGAGTTCTCATCGGACTGTAAAGTGTATATGATATAAATCTAAAAGCCAGTTCCATGAGGACCCAATTTTGTCCTAGCGTGAAAAATACTAGTACTTAGGTGACCATTAAGGGCCATGGGTAATGCCTAGGATCATCAAAACTTGTCATTTCATGCATCCTAGGGCCTCAGTGTGTGACAATCAATAGTAGTTCACAGTGATCTACTCTATGAATTTAGACTACTAAATATTATCTAAATTTGGAACTTTATAGCAAAATATTAAATACTAAGACATTTGGAGTAAGTTAACCTTGTCAGTTGATGCATGAAATATGCATGAAATATGGAGATAACGAACAGTATTCAAGCTCAAAGTCCATTTAGACAATACAAATTGGGAGCAGAGCAAACACGGACCTCCAAAAACATCAGAGGTGGGATCAGGTGCTATGGAGGAGTGAGTATCCCCTGCCGACCTGTCACACCCGCCGTGTGCCCCTTATCATTATGTGGAGAATGGAAAAATCTGCAGACAATTCTGTGTGTAAATACATGTAATGGCCTAACAATTAGTATGAAAAAGGACAGTTAGCATTTTACTTAATGATAGGTTGTATTTGCTGATAAGGTCATTGTATCGACCATAAAACTAAAGATGATTTCAAACGAGACTGTTGATATCCTTGTTTCATCAACTTGTTCGTCAATAGCTTGCCTCGTTTTAGAAATTGTTCATACTTAGAGTATGCTCTTGCGTCTCGAATCAACTGGGAGACAAAAACCCCATATGCAGGTCATAAGGGTATATTGCTACATAAGTAAGGGAAGATGACAATTTAAAAATTGAAGTCATCACGTTTATCATAAAGCTTTGTTGTTAGGTTGTTCTGTTAGGTTATCTTGGTGCCTCAGGGTACATGTATGCCAACCTGATAAAAGGTCAGTGACCTACCTTCAGAATTTTACAGCTTATCACTCTGAAATCCTTACAAAAACATATTAATGGTAATACTGTGACACGTAAGGTCATAAAACTATAGACAATCAATTAGTCTTGGGTTCCAAGGGTGTGTCAACCCAAGAGTACATTAAAGTGTCGTACTTTTTTGAAATTTATCACTACTGATTGTCAAATCTATTTCAAGCTTGAATACTAAGAGGGCAAGGATAATCAAACCTTGTCATGTGATATGCCTTTGTGCCCTGGGATATGTTGAATCAAAAGTAGGTCACAGTGACCTCTTTTTGAATTTTACAACTATCTTTGTAGATAAATACATGTAAATCTAACACTATGAGGTTAAGGATCATCAAGAGTTTAAGATTGATACATGTATATCTTCACCTGTATAAACTTAAAGATAGGTGACAATTTTTTCTTTTGAAATTTGGTGGTGAAAATAATCGCCTAAAAATTTGTATGAAAAACGTCACTCAACAATTGACCTAGATGACAGATTGTAACGTATAGCGGGTCTCCTTTGCAAGTGTATAATTTGGCGTTTTGCTTGCTTAAAGGTATGCCATTAATTTTGGTGTAATTTGTTTTAGGACAAAGGATTCCAACACTTTGCAAAAGAACGAAAAAGAATACTGAATATTTTATCGAATGAAATTTTAGCAGGCTACCAAACGCTAAAATAATCCAAAATTAGCACCCCGCTAAATAAACTCGCTATACGGTATTTGCAAACAATGTCATATTGTATTTAACATAGAATTTGCAAAATTTTGGCTTTAAACAAGATTGTTGATATCCCACTGAATAATCAACTTATTTGTCAATAGCCTGCCTTGTTTTTAGGTAGAACAGCTTCTTGCGTATTGAACCAACTGGGAGACAGAAACTCAACATGAAGCTGATAATGGTATATTGCTACAGAAGTATGCGAAGTCATGCGCAAATTTAGAAAGGGGGGGGGGGGGTCTGCACCCCCCTGAAATTTGCAGAGTTATTAAAAGTATATACTGAAGCAAATGAAAAATGACTTTGGACCCCCCCCCCCCCCCGAAAACGTGGACCATCAGCACCACTAAATAGATTTTTTTTTTTACGTTTTGGGAAATGGATTTTACTTTTTTTTCCTTTCTTTTTTTCTTTTTTGCTTTTTTTTGGTTTGTCAAGAGATTTTCTGGGTTTTATAAGTTTGGGAAGGGAATTTATTTTTTTCTTATTATTTTTATTTATTTATTATTAATTTTTTTTGCTTGTCAAGAAATTACTGGGTTGGAAATTGTTTTTGACTGGGGTGGACCCCCCCCCCCCCCCCGGAAAAAATTCCTGGATCCGCGCCTGGAAGAAAAGTTGAAGTCATCACCTTTATCATAAAGCTTAGTTGTCAATTTGCCATCAGTCTCTTTCTCTTATAAAACACCCAGATATGAAAAAGATCTGTTAGACTCTGCGGTGTCTTTTATTATATTTCGAGTTCAATGGGATATATCGAATTAACGTAGGAATATATATAATTTTGTTAATTGATAAAACAATGTTGATGGCTACATATCGAATTGAAATCTACACCAAATAATTTCTTAAAGGCTAAGTTTTTGAATAAATTTTGATTCATATTAATACAAAGAAATCTTAATAAACGTGCAGAATTAGTACCCATGGGAATTCCAACAGATTGTTGAAAGAATTGGTCGCTGAAAACTACAGATATATTGTTAAAGAGAAACTCAAGCATCTTTTTAATATCAACCTTGGAGTACTTGTGTGCAGAATCATTAGAATTATTCGTTTTGATACTTCTGATCTGGTAAAATGTTGTGCTTTCAATTTTCCCCAAAGTTCCTTGGAGTTTTTATAAATGCCCACATCTGATTAACACCACATCTTGAATATGCCGTTGTAGAAAACTACATATATCTATATTTGCTATGTGATGATTTTTTTAAAATACAAGTATGGTAATCTGTTCAAGAGAGCTTCTCTGACTATCTAAACCAGAGAACTAAGTTCGGCAGCTAGTTTTTCTTTTACTATAGACAACATTCGTCAAATTAGTATTTGTGCTATTTTCTGTTGTCTTTTGCATTTGAAACTTCCATTAATTGTTAGACTTACTTTACGTGCTGTATATCATTTCCTATAAAGATCATTTATTTCGTCTCTCATGAAATCTCAGAAAGCTCAATCATCAAGACAGATAAATTCAATTTGTCATACAAATCTGATAGTAAAGCTGTTACATTAGTATTCCTTCAAGGACTGAATAAAGGGTCTAACATGATATGGGGTATACATGTAATATGAAAGAAGACGATTGACAGAAACTCGAAAGAACGTCATTTACTAACAGCTTGAATCATGTAGATGAAATACTTATATCTATTCTCCGTTGAAGAAGTGTCACTGACCTGTATTGCATGGCTGTTGATGTTCATTCAATCGTTTTTGAAAAGAAGTAGCTTCGTCTTAAGTTTTATCAGCTCACCTCGACGAAGTCCGGGGGGGGGGGGCTTATGCTAAATTTTTTAAATAACTCAGCCCTATCTTGATCAAAGTTGCATGAATTATGCAACCAGTATGTTTTATTGTACCAGTCAGGTTTTGGATGCCAATATTTCCCACAAGAATGATCAGATTAATGTTTTTGGGGCAGGTTTACGTTGTAGGAAGGTCTACTTCAAAGTGACTACATGTCCTTTGATAATTAAACTCTGGAAGGATGATGAATATAGGGATGCACATTTGCTTGCTTCCAGACTTGCTTCGGATGCTGATCTGATTATTCTTTCTGGATGAATGAAGAAGTAAAAGTTTTTGGAGCAGGTCCATTTTCAAGTAACTACTAGTATATAAGCCTTATGGTGACCAAAAATTCATGAATGATGCATCTAGGGATGCACACTACCGGATCTGACTTACATTTTTCGTACAAATGACCAGGTTAAAGGTTTTTTGAGAAAGTCTTTTCCTAAGTAATTATAAGCCAAATATGGTGAATCAACTAGCATGGGTGATACATCTAGAGATGGACACTACCAATTATGCTAATATGCTAATGATGCTGGTTCTGACTTGCATTTTCTAGTGGCTGAACAGTTTAAGTTCTTGGAGCAAGTCATTCCAAAGAAACCTTAAATTCTAATCGAACTGAACTTTCATGGGGGTTATAACAAGGGATGCATTCTAGAAGAACATTAATTTGGTGTAATACTTTGCTTTACTTAAACAGATAGAATGTGTCCATGTCAGCCTTGTTTTCTTTGATTACATGTTTAAGACAGCTGAGGGCAGGCCCGTAGAAAGCAGGAGAGGGGGGGGCGGGGGCGGAGGAAGCCGAAACAACTAAGAGAAGCTCGAACTCCCCCAACCCCCTCCACCCCACCCCACCCAATTCCCAACCCCTGAAATATGATTTTGGACAGTTTAGTTTTATTTTTCTTGTCCGACTTTTTTGGGAGGTTCCCCCTTTTAAAACCGTAGCTACGGGCCTGGAGGTAGCGTTTCATTTTTTGCATGCTCACAATCTTTTTTGTTAAATATCTATAATTTAATTTTGTTTGTATTCTAGCCTCTGATTGGTTAATATCCAAAAAGGAACACAAATTATTTCTGTATAACCTGGTTTGGTATGGGGACACACCCCCCTGACAACCAGCTGAATCATCTGTATGCATACAATCCTCTCATTTCCAGTCCTCGGGATTCATGGAAAATTCCAGATTTAATAAATATACCTTTAACTTCAAACAATAATTCGATCTTACCACATGTAAACAAGCTGCTAGGCCTATGTATCAGTTTTTACCTCCCCTCGCTTCCCATCACTTCCGTTACTTCCGTTACTACGGTTGTATTATTGAGCGGCAAATTTGAAGTAATAAAAAGCAACGAAATTTTACACCCATATTTATTTAATGATTTTAAAATTAAATTATAAGGAATGACTCTAATTCTTGGCCAAATTATTCGAGTATAACCTGGTTTGGGTCAGTTTACGCTGTTTTATAATCCGCTTCGCGGATTATAAAGCGTAAACTGACCCAAACCAGGTTATACTCGAATAATTTGGCCAAGAATTAGAGTCATTCCTAAAATAATTCTTACACAGAAAGTAGTTTTTAGTAAATATACAGTAAATATAGTTTTAAAATGCCTATTCAAGAATTCATAGATCAGAATATATTTCCCAAGATGCTAGGAACATGTACTGTAGGTCACATAATATTTGGGACGCCTTATTTTCGTAAGATAATTATTTGCGAGACAAATTTTCATGAATATCGCTTATTATTGTATATAATCTTAAAGAGCACAATTATACGTACGCGACAACAAAATTTTCGCAAGCAGACGGTCTCGAGTTATTTAAGCCGATGGTCGGGCGACCAAATTTTTCTCGTATCGTCGGCTGAAAAGCATGATCGGCCGACACTGGTATCGGGCTATGCGGAGCAGTCACATTAATTGATAATTTTCAAAAATTAAATGATTCTACTAAAGTCGGCCAACAGTCACCTGATCATCGTTAGCTAAGCTGCAGTTTGATTTTCACCGTCGGCTGACATTTACGAAAACCCAATTCCCTATTAAATGTCGACCGACCGACGACCAACTTAATGAATTATCTGCCGTTGGTCGGACGATGATGGAAGGTCGGTCGACGGACTATTTAGCAACTGATTCAGTTGACAAAAATTAAGAGGTCATAATCGGGCAAGACAACAGCCGATGAACAGTCGACTGCCGCCCGAAGAATCCTATTTTTGCCTCAAAAACCGTCGGTCGTTTTTGGAAATGTGACTGGTGTTTTATAACGCAAAAATAAAGTTCTCGCGAATTAAAAATGTTTACAGTACTTGGTTCTTTATGACGTATATGTAATGTTTTGATTAACAATGTGTAAGGGATTGAAGTTATTTTAATCTTCTGTTCAGAGTTGTTTTGACCTTTGAAATATGAATGTTCATAACACACCATTAGGTAATCGACAAAACATAAAAACTTTAGTTTGAATTCATTAGGTATAATCTAGAGATCGGTACACGATCTCAGTATCTCACTGCCCAATGACCCTGAGTTTTGAGATATGACCTTGAGACAACAATACATATTACTCGTTTAGATAATTGACAACAAAATGTTAAAGTTTGCATCAATACCTATGAAGGGTTCGGTTGCCATGACCTACACAAGATTTTTGACGTACATGAAGTGATACGGACATTTTCATTCAATAATAAAAAGTGCATATATCCTGTTTAATGCTGAAACGAAAGTATTGTTTCTTTATTGCAAATTTTATGGTGAACAATAGATTCTATGACAAAACAGTAAAATTTTCCGTAGAAATGTAAGTTTGATGAGTGAATGTAATGCTTCTCTGTGATTGTTCAGTAATTCAACCGTGTTTACGACTTTCCAGTGGGTCCTAGAGGACTCATTGATCAAAAGGTAACATAATCAAGGAAGATTGCTTAAATAAATTAATGTCTCATCCCAAAACAATAATCTCTTCTTTTTTTATTGAAGCCATGCAGTAGGGTTGGTAGCGTCTTTCAGTTTACATTAATTCAGTGTTTAATTGTATTCATTTCTATGCGATAAGGTAAAAACAGAAGGTAAAAAAGAAGCGGGGATTCTAAATCTCTGCAAGGATTAAAATCGAACAAGTCTGTTATCGCTACAGTAGATCTGATAGTCTGCTGTTTACAGAAGATTTATTTATGGATTTCCTAGGTCACCGTAGTAACCTATTTATATATATATATATTTATATATATATATATATATATATATATATATATATATATATATATATATATATATATATATATATATATATATATATATATAGGGTTTCGTCTGCCGTCTTCGTAAACTTTTGACTTTCTATAGCGGTTGAACCAATATCATCAAATTTTGATATAAAACATCTATAGGTAAAGATTGGCTGTTTGTTTTACGTCCATTCGAGAATATTTCATTAATAATGGAACGCCACCAATTTCCAGCGGAGGGAAGTACTCGGCCATTGAGCAGTGAGAGATCGTCTACGGAACCTTGGTTTATACGGTCTCATCAGAAGGACCGGTTTCCAATGGGATTCCAACCCACAGCGTAAGGATCAACTTACTCCAGCTAAATGACTGCATTCTAGTTGGAATAGTGTTTCGTGATCATGATTTTTTAATGAGCCTCTACAAAAATTATGAAATTTATGTGCCCACAGGTCAAGTCCCTAAGGCTGGGGCTTGTTTAATTGACACATCTTTGAAATTGCTTTTATCCATTAACATCAATGGGATGTAATAATAGCATGTTTTAGTCCCTAAAGAAATTTGAAGCCTTTAGGAATAAAAGATGGGCAACTCACATATTGCGCCAGAATGATGACAAGAACAGTCTCAAAATGTAATGAAAATTTGACCTATTTTCACTATTTCACCAGATCCGAAACAGCTTCCAGGCCCGAGCTACCACACAAATTGCAGAGCAACGTCTTTGCATACCAGTCAACAGCAAGATATTGTCTTCCTTTAAATTAAGCTAAATGTCATACCATGAACCCCCGCTTTTCTGAGGAAATCCCGGATGAGTGATTTTTGGCTGTAGAACGTTTCGTTTTTCCAATTCATATCCTATGAACGGCAGTATCGACACTTAAGTGTCATATATCAATAAAATGTACAAGACCATTACTTCCCTCCAAATTCACACATAAATTATTCTACCTATTAAATTACCCGAAATATATTTGTTTGTTTGTTTGTTGTTTAACGTCCCTCTCGAGAATATTTCACTCAAATGGAGACGTCACCATGCACTTGCCGGCGGAGGGCTGCAAATTTATACCTATACTCGGCACTCAAGGTCATTGAGCAGTGATGGATCTTTTTCGTGCCAACACCTTCTGCGACACGGGGCCTCGGTTTATACGGTCTCATCCGAAGGACCGGTCTCCTCGTCCCGCAGTGGATCGAACCCGCGACGTAAGGAGCTACTTCTTACTCCGCGACTCAAGAGCAGACGCTCTTACCACTGCGCCAAGCGGGCGACCCCGAAATATGCATTAAAACCTTAGGTTTTCCTACATTATTCGAAACTATCCTCTGCCACCTTCGCAACCAAACATCGACTGGGTAGCTGAACAGGCAATGACCACGTGTTACTGACACCGCGATAGTCTATATTTTATGGATATACATCTAAAGTGATATGGTCTTTTATACCTTTGCGTATTTTGACATACAAAAATGTCACAAAAATGTACTTTTCTTTCCTTTTTACAATAGTTATGGCGGAATTGCATAATCGAAAACCCTATATCTCATGGGGAAAAAAGAAGAGAAAATAAGATAATAAGAAATACAGTTTGGCAATCTCAACAGCTTTAGCCATATATTGAAACAAAGCAATACTTGAGCACGAGGACAAAACCACTTACAGAAAAAAATTTAGGTATGTGAATAGGATTACAAACAGGTGTCAGTCTACGCAAAATATTGTTGGCTGTCCAGCAAGATTCAATTACTCGTCAAAATGTGTCACATGCTGGTATAAAAGTTTTTCAAGATTAAATATTCGATGAAAATTTTTATTTACAAACGTTCTTGAGTGCATGTATCTCGACATCACTTCGGTCAAACCTAAGAGGTAAACATTGGTTGTCACTGTTCCTTCGCTAAGCGCCCGGCACTAGAAGTGAAAGTCACAGTTTTTTTCGGATGAGACCTAAAAAAAACCAAGACCCCGTGTCACGGTACATGTAGGCGTTGGCACAATAAATGACCCTCACTGCTTAATGGCCCTGAGTGCCGAGTACAAGTCTAAATTTGAGGCTCCTCACCTGTATATGGTGACGTCTCTTATGAGTGAAAAATTTTCAACTGGGACGTAAAACAACAATCAATCAATCGACATCACTTCGAAATAAGTGATTTTTTTAACCTATCTAAGCCATTATTTTTACTAACATCGCATCTTTCAAAACGTATATAATACGAAACATATCAATTTAGGTCATAAAATTGTAATATGGTGTTTATCTGTGTTATTCTTATGAAACTTGAAAGTCATGAACATTAAATATTAATAGCCTTTTACTATGAGAAGAAAAGAAAGTTAAGCGACCAAAGAGAAACTTAAAGCTATATATGGCGTATCTGAGCTAAAAATTTAAAATAAGAGATTGAGTGCAGATGAGCATCATATTTGTTTTTTACGTTCAAATTAAAATTTTCACCGATTTTGAACTTGAATAACCCCACGTTTCTATAGTTAAATTGACTTTAAACTGTGTCTGATATTTAAATGCGGAGTCGGTAAATAAATCGGTTATTGTTTTAAATTTCTAATATCTATGAAACGCGATTGATTTAAATTGTGTAATTTACAGGAAAGTCCTATCTTTATACAAAGTAATAAAATAAATAGAAAGATCTTTTTAATTTTAGTTAGTCTGAACTTATCAAAAATACGCCATATATGACTTTAATTATTGAACCTGTCTACGAATTTTGGGACAACCCTCGTTTGTTATTCAGATATCAGGATCTATTTGTCAGTCGAGTAATTATATTTCACACTCTTTGTTACCAATAAGACATAATAGGAATCTTTTCGAGATATTCACGCCGTGCATCAGCAATAAAACCTGATAAGAAACAATCAAAAGGGCAGGTTTTGTATCTCATCATAGAGCATCTTCGATACATTCCAATAGGGATACATAAACACGATGCTCAATGTAAGATGTCAGTCTCAATGATAAGAAACCGAACACTTTCAGTTCCTAAACCTTGTCTTGCAATAATAAATGACAGGGAAAGATAAAACCCTTAGTGTGAAAGTTATTAAGAAAAAAAGGGTACGTTGGAATCACTTGTAGAACTAATATCTTGTAAAACTTGCTAGCAGAGCACTGTTATTCCATCAGAATACTGCTGTTCTCTACGCGATGGACATTTTTGGAGGTCACTGTTACATCCTAAGTAATCTCACAATGCATTATTCGAAATATTATATATCAGTTGTAATTTTCTTAGTAAAACACGCAGACATTCTGTAAAATTAGTTCATTTACCGTTTCAATTTACATAAGGACACTAAGTGAAGATGAAAGGGATGTAAAAGGTAAGGAACCGTGAGCAATCTCAGAAATCAAGTAAAGAATCGCAATCGTGAACAGGGCAAAAACACAGGCCCCTAGAATACCAGTGGAGGGATCAGGTGCCTTGGGGAGTAAGCATCCTCTGTCGACCGGCCACACCAGCAGTGATCCTGTGTATTGATCAGGTGAACGGATTAATCGTAGATAAAATGGTTAAAAAAAAAAGGGGAAAAAAAGAGCCTAACAATTAAAGGGAAACAAGTGAGGTGTTCAACCAAACAATAGGTTGTATTTGTAGAACTTTAAACGACATACTTGAAAACCCTGATACAACAACTTATTCCTCAATAGCTTGCTTCTGTTTAGAAACTGGTCGTTCTCAGAACATGCTCTTGAGAATAGAATTGGTTGGGAGACGTAACCCATATGCAGGTGATTGTGGAATATTACTAAATAAATAAGGAAAATTGACGATGGAAAAGCTGAGGTCATCCCGTTTGTCATATAGTTTAGTTGTTAGTTGGCCATTAACATCAATATCTAAGTAAAAGCAGACGTGGCAGAATCTTTGATGTCCATTATTTCGAGTTAACTGGGATACTAGTATATCGAGTTAACATATAAATGAAATAACTATTGTTAATTGAATTGAATCGAAAACACTTTTCATGGAAATCAGATTATATTGATCAATGTTTTGAATATTTATTTATTATTTTGCTTAAAGTCTGCGAACTTATTACACGCAAGGGTACATTTACAAGAAAAAAAACCAAATACTGTCAAAAATTAAGAACAGAAATTCAAGTATGACGATGCAATCAATTAATCAGATACACCAGGCACTAGGAGACGTTATATATGACTTCTGACACATCACCGCTCACATCAGAAAAACAAGGTTAATTGGGTTCGGTTGCTTACAGCTAATAAACTGATGAATAATGCATCAAACAAAATGCATAATGTGATCGCGCACTGCGTAGCCATATTTTACATACTGCCCTGAAATAGTAAGGTGGTATAACATGTTCAGCGACATACATGAAACAACAGCGTTTAGTGCATCAATGAAACTTCTAAGATGAACTTGGAATCGGAGTGTGTAATGGCTAACATAGGGCCAAATATTGGTGAAAGGAGAAATGTTATTATTGCCATGGATGGTAGCGATTATGCGGAGGGAGCATTCAAGTGTACGGTAACTCCTGCCTTTTTTTTCCCTATCAAGTTACCCCTTTTCATAGTAAGGTGGATTGAGCGTAACACAACAAAAAATGTCGTAATTCGTTAACATGGTTAATAAGGAAATTTAAAAGTAGTATAATGTAATAAAAGCTCTGATACATTCTTTCATTGCAATTGCAGTTATTTTTTTATATTTATCTTTTCATGTACGGGCCAATGTCCTTGCTTGGAAACATTGCAAAGCAATGTATCAACTAATATTTAAAAAAAATGACTGCGTACTGGTTTTGTAATGCAATGCAAAATTTACTTCCGGAGTATTTCTATTTTGTCAAAATGCGTCATCACTTCTACATGTATATTGCTTTCTTTAAACACTTGGCTCCCAAGTGGAACGTGCGAATGACCTTCAGTTAGAAAAACACAACTTATCGCGGAATATTTACATATGGGGTCATGGTTATAAACAAGTACTGCTTGTGTGAACTAGATGTAGAATTTAAACTCTTCCACAAAATATCGATATAGCCATAACTGACGATTAAAGTAAACTTAGTCTAACAATAAAATAGATATCGATGTCTCAATTCAGTTACATGCAATTTATTTAAATATTAAGATTCATCAAGATGAAAGTAGATTAGTATACCATTAAAAACAAATTAATTAGCAAGAAATCCAATAGTTTTTTTTTCATGATTTGCATTTAAGCATTTGTGATTTATAATTTGTCTGACATACAAACGGATCTAATTCTTGATGTATGATAAATTGAATTCTGATAGCAATTCAGCAGGCGGGCTTAGAATGGCTTATTTAAATAGATCTGAGGATGTTAAAACATTCTACAGAACTCTTGAATTTTTTTTTAAATGATTCTGAAAGACTTTTGATATAAATATGTAATGATAAGTTACTAATGATGAAAATGCAGTTTAGACAAGATTTAAATGCAGTAATGAAAGGATAAAAAGCAGAATATATGTATAAATATTGAAGACAAACTTGAAATTGAAACCCTGAGTTTGGATGAGAAATATTAGACAGCTCAATACGCCTTGCTGTCTCTACAATTTAATTTGCTACTGTCTAAGCTAATAAAAATGTCAAGTTGGGAAGTGAAACTGATTGAAAATCGTAGTCCCGAGTGGAATGGTACGCCAAAAAATCTATCAGAACCCCGAGTTTCTTAACTAAATTCTGAGAGGAACTGATCCTGATGATATATCAATTTATATTTTACAGTTTAGCATTAGCGTTTCTCTCTTGAACAAAAACATCACTTTCGATATTTTTGTGCAATGAAACATAAAGAATCCAACATTTGAACCAATTTATTAATTTTATTAAAGCCTTAACTGCTTGTTGAGATGGAAAATTTGCTATCCTCGGACCAAACTTGGTATAAAAGATATATGGATATGAAATTCATTTCCTCAACAGATATGTTTCCTTTGAATCATATAATTTACGTGTTTATAAGATCTCTTGCTAGACCAGTATTCGAATCAGTTCGACCTCTAGCTTTTTTTGATTCGGATGTTTGAGAAAAGGTGCTTTTCTATGTCAGAAGTCTTAAAATTAATGCGATGTCTCATAAGTGCATGTGGACTTGACAAGAGATACATTTATAATGCATGATTTTTATACGCGTCTAAAGTATAATTTTGATCTAACTATGTAAGAACTGTGTTTTCATTAAGACACAGCTGGGTTTTGACAGATGATTTTCTTCAAGTCCTTAGATAAGCTTAAGGTGCGGTTTTATTCTTTTCTTGTATTTTCACCGAGTTAATAGAGATAGAGAATGACGCTTGTGATTTAGGAGGGAGAAGGCTAGAGTATGTTTTTAAATATCTTTTTTTTGTGTTAGGTCACAATTCCAAAACAAAGAAAAGAAACGAGAGAGAGAGAGAGTAGGGAAATTTTAGGGGAATTTAATGGTACAGAAGTATTATACTTGTACGAAGATACATGTATATACTGTTATCATGCAAACAAACGATCCATCAATCAATCGATGATCTGTATAGTTGCACAATTGGCTTTATATTCAATCACGTTATTACTTGGGGAGAAAAGAATTTATTTTAGAAATCATGGTTTGAAAAACTACTGGCAGGTGGGTACAAAAAGAAAATAATTACTCTGGATAAATATTGAAAATATAAAAGCGGGCTTCTACCTGATATTCATTATGTAAAGAAACGTAGTGTTTTAAAATCAATACGAGTTAGCCTTTTTCAGATAATTATATTACTATATCTGTACTGCTGATATTGGCAAATAAACATATAATGGATTTATATTTCGGCATGACCAGCGATGAACACGAAGTCCAAATTTCCTTGTTAGTCCTCCAATACTTTGTATATCCCTCTCCACTTTGATTGTTTTTCGATTTTTATCAGACTGCATGAAGCCTCTTGATCAAGTGTTCGATGATGCATGTGTGAAGCCCCTAAATGTGAATCCAATTTTGAATGAAATAGAACGTGTATCTTAATTCTCTAGGATAAGAACCTTGCTTTAATACAAGATCGATGCACAATTTCAGAATTACAACTTTAATACCAACGTAAATAAATAAAACACAGTGTATTTCAGAATAAGATCGAATTATCAAAATTGTACAAGTATTCTTTAATACGCAGTAACTAATATTTTATTGCTTGAAAATGACCTCTTTTTTCCTACATGAAAAAGCAAACTATACAAGTATAGACACAAGCCAGGGGAAAGCGACGTTCGATGTAATTTTGAATGGAGAACATATTCATATATTGTCATAATCCTTCAATAGTTCAATCAAACACGACTTGGGGATATTTTCAACCTTGTTGATTTTATAGTATAGAGGGGTAGACCTATGTAGACATCATTTCGTCATCTACAAAGTTACACGTGGAGCGCCTATGGATATTTTAAAGAACATTATTTCCCCCTTTCTTCCCTCTAGCTGGTCAGGAGTATGTGTATTTTTGTATCAAAAGAGCCGTTTGCTTTAATCAGTGTGCGTTGTATTATACTACTTTTACCCTATAGAAACTTTATTGTTTTTTTTCTTTGAATATTTATTTTATTTCATTGTTAATAAAAATAGCATATGTAATAATGACACGTATTTCTGTTTCGGAAGCAGGTCTAGATATGGCCTTATACTTTTTACAAACATTTCACGATATATTTTTTTTAGCAACTTTTAACAAAGCATAATTGTGATTGATAAAAAAAAGTTTGATTACTGGTTCAAATTAAAACCGCTAATGACAGGAATGCATCAATGATATAAACAAAATATTACAAATATTACTACCAATTTTCATTGGCTGCCTTATGATAAATACACGCCTATGTGAAAAGTTGCTTTTGGAAAGTACCGTGTTTTAAAACTTAAAACTGAAATACATTACCTATACATATGCATATGAGCATTTACATTCCAATTGTCTCTATTTATTTCAAATTCACAGAAATTTTCTTAACTCCACATGCTACGACGACGGTTGATTAAATTCTGTCTATTAACTAAGATAATAATAAGATGGCCTCAGTCATTGTGCGTCGTCAATCGTCGGTCCTTTGAACATTCTGGAACCGCTGAACTCATTTCAACCAATTTTAGAATATAGCTATGGGTGAAGGGGAAAAAATTGAATTTCATGGTTTGTCTGCTTCGGGCCTGAGGGATGTGGCCAAAATTATCAATATCAATGCAATCTTCAGAAATCTTTATTCCTGGATACGAACAAGTGAAACTGTTGGCTCTACCAAATTTTATCTGCTCAAGGACAATTATGGGGCAAACTGTTGACGTGATAGGATGAATACCAATTCCTTTACTAAAATTATAAAATTGATACCCCTTGGTCCAGCATTCAGGCCGCAGGGTGGGGCTGAATTGGTTTAATATATTGAAGATACATAACATCTTCGGAAATCGTTTTTTTTTTTTAAATCATGGACACCTGGCTGACAAATTGTTTGCATGATTATAATAAACATTATGATAAGCCCTCCGCTAAAATTGTAAAATTTAAGATCCTTTGACCCATGGTTCAATGGGGCCAAGTTTATAATATATGAAAGTAAATTATATACATGTATTTGAAAATCTTAACTCTTTATTACTCATGGAGCAGGCGAATAGCTTGCATGTTTATTATGAGTAGCTAGCCCTCTACAAAAATTGTAAAATTAATGTTCCTCGGGATCAGGGATCAGGCCCCATGATGGGGCTTAGTTGGTTATTACCATAATATAGTGTACTTTTTCTTCTGGGAGACAATCTGCATGAATATGACATTGATAAAAGAGTCCTTACAACTGTTCATTATTTGTCACGAAAGTTTAGACAAGTTCTCGGTGGTCACGAAGTGTTCAAAACCTGAAAAAACTGATGATACTCAGGTGACCGTCAAGACCCATGGACCTCTTGTATAATGCACTGCATAAGAATACCAAATAGTCACTGACATTTATTGACTGAGTTACAGGGCAAGATGTGTCAAGGGCAGATCCAGGATTTTAATCCAGGAGGGGTCCACATCAACTATAACAGATGTCATACTCGAGAGTCGAAAATTTTTTGAGGAAAAAAAAATCAATAGCAACAGTTAAACCTAAACATCCTTTTCATTGAGTGTGTGTGTGTGGGGGGGGGGGGGGGTGTTGCAGGTTCTCCTGATAGAGACTCTCCTTACTTTTTAAAAGGGGCCCGTATTTCCTAGGGGGCCCAAGGCCATTTTTCGTTAGTTTTACATAGAAATTTAATAATTCTGAATATTCCAGCGGGATATGGACTCCCAACCCCTTCTAGATCCGCCCATGTGTGTTTTCCGGACCCGAGGACCACTAAAGCTTTTTCCCTTAGGCCATTAGCCCAGGTAAACATTTGTTTCGACAAAACGCATTTTGCCCCTGAACCCAGAAAGATATACCAGTGGCTTGTTGACTCGTTCCACCTAAACTAAGTGTGACGTAATAAAATGTCATAGCGGGCGAACGTCTCGCCGACCGGTTCAACGTAATATTTGGGGGATTCAGTAGCAAATATTGGAAATGTGAGACTTTTTTAAAGTAAAGATTTATTAAGGAAACAATTTTTAAAGTATGTCTATGAATAATAGCATAACGGTAACATAAGATAACTTACAATACTTTACTGTATGCAGCTGTTTTCTTAAATTTCAAACTATCTCGTTATATATAACGATTTAATTTTTATCTTGTCAAAAATGATCCTACCCGGCTTTCATAAGAAACAAACAATGTCTTGAAAATCTATTAACAGCGAATTTAAAAATTAAAAAATAAATGAAAAAATTTATTTAAAAAAAACCCACACACAATCAGAATGAATCTTTGATATATACACGTGGGCTACTAGTGTAAAATTTCTGTTAATGCAGAAGGTTGAGGTTTACAGAATCAATATTCAAAAACATGTACGGGAACACTTTCAGTTGTAATTATCCAAATAGTCATGACTATTTTAAAAACTGTATCAGATTCCGCCCCCATATTTTATTGCTGTATTCTGTATCATATCTGGCGATAACATTGAAATAGTTTTACAAAGGCGTCTCAGATGTTCTATTTTTACATATAACTCTTGAAACAATTATTCCTCTTCAAAAGTATCAGTCTAGAAAAGGTTAAAATTTCACTATCCTGCGGATGCAAATCAGAATTAACAAGCCTAAATGCCTATAAATATGGATATTTTATTTTTGTAACTAGTGTCAATGCAAGTTTTGTATATCTGAGCCCCAGTATCTCCGTACAATTCTAAAGATATACATTTTCAATAACGAATATAATGAAGGCAGATTAGTGATTCTTGGGGCCAAACGAATGATTTTTGATGTAGGCTTAATCACGACTGGGTGGTAAAGGATATAAATAGATATACATAAACAATCTTATCTAGGATCGTATCAGTAATGTGCTTTGAAAAAAGTGCTCTTTACATCATATTAATGGCTTTCATTTGACCAAAATGTTATTAACTCAAGAATGCTAGTCTTGTATTTTGCTATTAAATTTTAAACTTTATGTATTTATTGTCCAAATATTCCCCAGATATTATATTAGGATTAAAAATAAAGTTTTCTTGCCGTAGGCATCTGCTTTCTATAATCAACACAAATAAGCATTGAAAAACAATCATTTATGAAGAGAAAGACTAGGAATCGAAAATTTCTTCATATTCTCTTAATCGGGTTCATTCCATCTATAGAAAAAGTAGATAACCATGCTGCAAATAATACTGATTTATCAAAGTACATAAGGTGAGAACATAAGAAAAAAGAAAAGGGATAGAAAAAAAATGAAAAATAGCACTTTTACTATAAACAAAACATACCAGTGTCATCAAGATCAACATAAAACTATGAAATTTGGTCAGTCATAGGAGCATAATACGTCTTCTCAGTTACGTTTTAATCAGAATGAGGAACACAAAGTAACATTGAATGTAGTAAATCCACATATGTGCGAAATCGCAAAATATCAAGACTTTAGCGCCCTCCCAAAAACATCGAACTCTCATACTTTGTGCGTTCATGATATAAGCAATCGTGACAAGATGCAAGTAAATGTAGCTACGAGGAGCGATCTTCAACAGTGCGGTAAAAATTAAGGACTTTGATCATCATTTTGAATATTCTTAAAACTTTTTTTTTGTATTCTAATGTATCATTGAAAATTGTTGCTGGAACATTGATTTCCTCTTTCCTTTAAATTAATTATGGAAGCCGAAGATAACTGTTTTTTCCCCAGTATGTGAATATGTCAAAGACATTTCTCTGGATATCTATGATCTATTTTTTACTTTGTTTATAACAATTCCCTTTAAAAATTCATCAATCAAGAGTGCCACGATGTCTAATAGAGCATTGTAATTAAGAAGTTGTTTCAGCTGAACTCAATCAATATAATCACATCATTCTCTAGAAAACTAACTGCGAACTTGATGGCCTTCTTAACACCCATAGTCTCTTAAAATTCTCATCTAAGCACGTTTAAAGCAATGCTGGTTTTGTTAGAGAGTGGTTCACTATTAATTCAATAATTTGTATAACTGAGTATCACATATATTTATGATAAATTGCTTTTTTGTTCACATGATCTCTTTCCTAATGATATTCATTTTATAAGTCTTGCAGCGTGCATGTTGATGTACAATAGAAAACCATCATATTTATGTTTTACTGTTACAAAAAGCAAATGTTCCCATCAATTAAAGTAAATTTTTCTGATGTATACAGTACTGTTTCTTTACCTTTGCAGGGTATATGGAACATGTACACAGAGCGGATGAAGACCATGCCATTCTGCTTAATGTGACAGATCACAGACACAGTTTAACTCATGGCTGTAAGTGAGTTGCGTGGTTGTCAGTCTAATTTATGGAGATATATCTTGATGAGTAGCTTAGCACTGTGTGTTAAGGATAAGCAAGAACTGAATTAAGAAAATGCAGAATAAGAAGTAGTTAAAATCGGAATAGAGAGGTTTGTTTTCTTGAACACTTAAGACGATTTCGATTTGAATGCTCCCTAATAAACATTATTAAAACCAGATGTTCAGGATAATTCCCATATGTAAAGAAACATCCAGAGACTGACAAAAGAAATAAACAAGAGAATGTTATTGCATTATTAGCTTATGTCATTAAAATAATTTCTGCAACTAAAAACAAAAACGCCAGTGTATATAAAGTGGTTAAGAAGAAAGATCGCAAAAATCATTCAGTCTATGTTACTCCTTTTTAGTCCTCGGTCCCTCCCCAAAGCTGCTTCTTGTTACAAAGGAAATTAATCTTATACTCTACTCGCAAAGAAAAGAAATCACATGGAATAAATAGTGACTTACAGCATTTAAGAGGCGGTTGCATGCTTATATTCGTGTGTACACCGAACCCTCGGTTACATTTGTTGACGCAAATGTTAGCATAGGAAAAGTCGTTCAAGTTTCACTATGTATTCGGTGTATACTACTACTAAGAGGTAAGACTGAAATCATCTCATTGCTTTTCAGCAACAACCATAAGTCCAGACTGTCAGTAAAATGTTTCTTGTTTCCAATCAAACATTCATAGATTAGTGTGGGAAAGGTTTAGTTACTTCATCAGACAAGGAATGGTCATTAAGGTAATTAATAAGAATCTCTAAATTGTATACAGCCAGGAAGGGTCAATATTGTTCGAAGTATTGACAACAATAAACGATGAATTATTTTGTACAGCACAGGGGTCAAAACATTTACGCTTATTCCAGACCGATAGATCGATTCCCTAGTGCATTTTGTAACCAAGATACATTTCCGCTTCCTATCGTAAGTTAGCGGAAACTGAACTTCTTTATTGGCATTAAGTTCATTATTTTGATATTGCATGTAAGGTGGAAAAGGTGAAGACAACGAATAGGGATCAATATCTGAAAACAAATCGTGAATAGAGTAATAACACGAACCCCTGGTAACATTAGAGGTGGGATAAGGTGTCTACGAGGAGTAACCGTCCTTTATCGACTTGTCAACCCACGTGACTGTATTGATCTAATAAACAGAGTGATCCTTAGTAAAATTAGTATAAGAAACTGGCCTTACAATTGGTATGAGGCATTGTCAGTCAAAATTCGACCCAACGATAGATTGTATTTGCAAACAAGTTCATTAAAACGACCACAGAAATTGCAAAATGCTGACTTTAAACGTGGCTGTTGAAAGCCCTGTAACATCAGCTTACCTATCACTAGCTTGCCTCGGATAAGTTTTAAAAATTAATCGTACTGAGGATATACCGAGTAAACACTATTTTTAGAAGATAGTGGAATAAACTGCATAAAAAGGAGAAGTTGACAATGGAAATGCTGGGATCGCCTGTTTGTCATAGAATTTAATTGTTAATGGCCATCATCGTCTATAGACAGTAAAACATCCATATGTGAAACAGATGTTGTAAACACTGTGGTACATGTAAGTTGTATTTCGTGTTCACTGTAATATATGGAGTCGAAATACGGTATAAATGAAAATGAATTATTTTTAGTTCATAAAATGTCGTTGATATATTTTAATGTGGAATTGAAGGCCACTACAAGAGTTTCTTTTCATGCGAATTTACCAATATAGTATGTTTCATGAGAATACAAAACAGGTTGGCCAAAGAAACACAATTTGTTCCCTTGGAAATTCCAGCAGATTGTTGAAAGATCTGGCCTCCAAAGACTGTATAGAAATTATCAATGAGGAACTCCAGCATCGTTTTTAATATCAATTGCAGAGTACATATCTGTAGAATCGGAATTATTTTAAAAGTATTTGTAGAGGACCAATCACAAGATATGAGCATTTCTGAGTTACAGTTTAATGCAGTAGTAGTTGTCTTAAAGTCAAAAAAGAAAAAAAGTGATCTTTAATATATCGTGAGGAATTATATAAAGTGTTGAAAAGTTATACATTTTGATGCTATTGATATGCGGGAAATATAAAATCAAAGTTTCCAAAAAGTTTTGGAGTTTTTGAGAATGCACATTTGATTAATGCCACTTGTTGAATACTTTGTAGCACGGCACGCCCGACGGTTCTTCTCACAGCAATTCATATTTTTGTGTGGAATAAAGATAAGGGCTTGTCGATGATATATACACTCAACAATGGTCTGCTTTGCAAAAGCTTGATTTTATTTTTCAGTACCTTATAAATTTGTTCACAAAAAAAAAATTATTTTTTTGTAAGTTTCAACAAAATAAAAAAAAATTGTTTGTCGTGTCTATGAAACTTACCTGTGAATATTTGATTTGATCGAAAGTTGATCGGAGTATTTACATTTTGGAAAAAAGAACAATGGTCCTCTAATTGTGTGAAGCCTAAGTTCAGAACCAAAAAAATGATAAATGAATTTTTTAATTGAAACGAATTGAAAGAACCCCCTTTAAACTGTTTACATTTATAAGTAATCTGAGTCATCCAGAGGATCTATTGTTCTCCGTTTCCATCTGTCATTGCGCGAGGTGTTCTTGCAATGTGTGTGGTGAACTTTTGAAAATGTTCAGCCTCTTCTCTGAAGTGGATGAGTCAATTCGAACGAAGTTTTGGGATGTTGAATCTAATGCTCTGTTCACACGAAGAATTTAATTCGAATTAAATGCAAGTTACTGCGATTTAAATTTGAACCGCATTCACATGGAGTATTTAATTCGCATTATTTTACTTTGCATTATTCACTGCGAATTAAACTCTCCGTGTGAACAGCGCATATGCATTGTTCAAAATTTATGCAATCTTAAAAAAAAACTTTTCCAGTAATATCCTGGATATCTAGCTGGCAACTGTTTTCATTATTATAAAGAACACTTAACTTTTTATCAAAATTGCTAAGTTTGTGGCCCTTTGTTCCTGGCTCCAGAGTAGGACTTACTTGGTCATAAATATTGCAAAACACAGTACAATTTGTAAATCTAACTTTACTAATGGACTTCAAGAATCGAACTGTTCGTAAGATTTTGATAAGTTGTTAGCTCTCCACCAAAAATTGTGAAATGTGTGTCCCTTGACCTCAAGACTATAAACCGAGAACGGAGTTAAGTCAAAATTTTACATTAGAATAACCTTTGAAATACTTTTGAACATAAAGCAAAACTTTCATCACGTGTTTGTTTTTAAATTCTCTACAAATTTGCGACCTTTTAAACTTAATTTTTCGATAAAAAAAATCAAGATATTGAAAGTTAAATTTTGACTGAACTCAGTTCTTAGTTAATGGTTTTATAATTTCAAGCATTTTGCCGTAAGGTGGGGGCAGATATTGAAAATACATGTATTATATATTTGTAAATCGTCTTCTGAAAACATCAGAGGTGTGATTAGGTGCCATGGAGGAGTAAGCATTCCTGTCGACCGCTCACACCTGCATTGTACTCCTTGCCATGATCGGGCAAATGGAAAAATTCGTAGATAATTCAGTGTGAAAAATAGCCTAACAATTTGTGTGAAAAATGTCAGTCAACATTCGAATGAATGATAGATCGTATTTGCTGATATGGTCATTGTATCGACCACAGTATTTGCGAAATGTTGACTTTAAACGAGACTGTTGATATTCCTGTTTCATCAACGTATTTGTCAATAGTTTGCCTTGCTTTAGAAATTATTCATACGTAGAGTATGCTCTTGGGAGACAAACTCCATATGCATGTGATAATGGTATATTGCTACATAAATAAAGGAAGTTGACGATAGAAAAATTGAAATTACTTTATCATTAATTTTGTTATTTTAGGCTAACATCTTTGTTGTAGTAAAATATCCCAATATGAAACAGATGTGTCAGAACTTTGTGGTATCTTTTATTTCGAGTTCAAAGGGATGTATTGAATAAATGAAGGTATGAAAATGAATATTGCTATTGGATAAAACGTCGTCGATATATCTAAATGAAAATGCATCATATCTTGAAAATCGTTTTTACTCCTGAGGGCATAGGACACAGACTTATGGAATGTTATAATGAAAAAAAAAATTACCAGTTTATAAACTTCATATCAGTTTGGATTAAAAGTTTCAGTGGGAGGGAAGGGTTTGGTTGGTGGCAGCATGGGGAAATCATGAAACTCAGAGGGACATTAAGACTGTCCATCTTTGCCTCTTATTCAGGATACCCTGTACTTAAATTTTATACATTTTTTTTCATTTCTAGAAGAAATTCAAAGCTGGGGAGGGGGGTTTAAAAAATCCGTGTTAAGTTTTTACTTACCGAAGAATCATGTCTTCCCTAAGGGGAGGAGACATTGTTGTCCGACTGTCAGTCACATAATGATGACCTGCTTCACAACCTTGGTGGAAATGGGTTCAAACTTTTAAAATATTTTGTGGTTCGTGGCCTTACGTGTGACAAGATCTTGACACAAGATAATGTCATATATTAGACAATGAGAGAACGGATTGGAATCCTATCAGTATCTCTGAAACTTTTGGATAGGATGTATACGTATCTAGAAAGTATGTTACTGTTGATGATCCACAAGTGTATCATAGTCTGACAAAAAAAAAAAATCTCAAAGGTCACGTCAACTGTACAATGTACCCGGATAATAAGTTTATAGCCCTTACTTTGAATAGATACAAATTTGAGTATGTTGTTACTGATGATCTTGATACAAAGTCATATCTCAGGAGTAGAATATCATAAAAATGATGACCAGGAGTATAGTTGGGACAGAAGGAAAACACTTTTGTAGGTGTTTATCTCACTGGAACCAAAGGCTCAGATGAGCTTTTCTGGTCGATGTTTGTTCATCGTCCGTCCGTCTGTCCAATTAACTTTTCACATTTTCGACTTCTCCTGAATCAATGCACCAAATTTATCACAAAGCATCGGTGGATAAATGGGGTTCAGTTTTGTTAAGATGACGGGCCATATTCTCTTGAACGGAGATATAATCAAGAGAAGTTTAAAAATCTTCTCAAGAAAGGGGTAGGGAAACCACAATAAGATATCCAAGTTTTACATAAGAATATTTAGGAGAAAGCTTTAAAATTTTCTTCTCAATAGCAGCAAGGCCATGAATAGTGAAATTACTATGCAAGTATCTTCAAATAGTGTAGATGCAAGTTTCATATCTTGGCCGTAGGGGGTAGAGTGAGACCACACTAAAAGATCAAAGTTTTACATGGACATATGTAGAGAAAAAAAATCCTTCTCAAGAACAGCAAGGTCATGATAGGTTATATAAAAATGTAAGCATTCTCAGACATTGCAGTTTCAAGTTTGTTTAAATCATGGCCTCGGGGCTAGGGTGGGGCCACAATAGGATATCAAAGTTTTTTCATGGAACTTGTTGGAAAAAATAATTAAAAAGATTCTTTCCATGAAAAGCAGGACCATGATTAGTGAAATTACTATACAAGCGTTTTTAGGTAGTATAGATTTAAGTTTGTTCAAGTCATGACCACAGTGGGTAATTTTAGATGGGGCCACAATAAAGGATCAAAGTTTTACATGGGAATAAGAAAAAAATCTTTAAAAATCTCAAAAACAGGAGAGCCATATTGGTCATATATCCTCAGATAGATTAGACAGTGTACAAGTCATTGCCCCCGGGGGTAGGGTGGGGGCACAATAGGGTATCAAAGTTTTACGTAGGAATATACAAAACAAATCTTTAAAAGCCTTCCTTTAAAGAACGACAGGACCATGATTAGTCATATAAAAATGCAAGCATTCTAAGATAGTGGAGATTCAAGATTCATTTGTTAAAATTGTACCCCCTCCCACCGGGGGGTAGGGTGGGACCACAATAAATTATCAATGTTTTACTTGAGAATTTAAATGGGAAAACTTTTTAAATCTTCTTCTCGATTTCAGCATCAGCATTGTCATGATTAGTGATATTAAGATGCAAGCACCCTCAAAGAATGAAGATTCATATTTGCTCAAAACAAGGTCCTGTCTGGGGGGGGGGGGGGGATAGAGGTACTGTACTGAAAACAACAGGACTAAGGTGACTCAGGTGAGCGTTGTGGCCAATTGACCTCTTGTTCTTTATATCTTGTAGCTGCCTGGATGACGGCTGATCCCAAATTGGTCGAGCATGCCATCCATGAAGAGGAAAGAAAGGCCAGAGAAATGGAGAAAAAGCTTGAAGGATATCTTATTGAAACAGGAGTAAGAATTTATTGTCCTCTGATTTTTTGTAAACAATTAATGATATTGGCAGAACATGTTCATTATAAAAAACCTAAGTTACAAATGTTTCAGTGTTTGTAAATTTCGAACGCAGTATATTAACATATCAGGTAAAATGAACATTTATAGATTTTCTACTCACACTCAGATTTCTTAAGGACAAGAAAAAAAATTTGCAATGACAAGTGATGAAATCTTCTTTCTTAACAAAATATTTTGTTCACTTTCTAATTTCACTATGCACGATCTTACTTACAACTCATGTACTATTTCAGATAGAGGGACAGGTTGTGATGGTGAAGGGTGACCCGGGGCCTACTGTAACCAAAGTGGCAGAAGAATATAATGCAGCCTACATTGTGACTGGAACAAGAGGTCATGGAAAAATTAGAAGGACCATATTAGGAAGTGTTAGTGACTATGTAGTGCATCATTCTCCGGTGCCAGTACTTATTTACAGACAATAGAAATATTCTACCTACGCAGAAAACCATAAACGAACCCAGTTTCTTGGGCTGAAAGACGAACAACCTAGACGTTCACGCTATAGCAATCTTTTGGTGATATATATAAAAAGTAAGAAGTATGTTATCATACTTCATTGTTATCTAATGTTGAATTCTTGACTGCTTATAAATGTATGAATATACATGTATTTCGAACAATTAATCTAACCTTGTTATTATTTTGATACGTAATTTTGCCTTTACGCAAACATAACGATGTGTACAAAAAAGTTTTGTTTCCAAGAAAGCAATTAATCAGCTAAGTATGATGTAAATGTGTTTGATAAATTTTTCTTGATGTATGATAGACTAATTTCAATGTTAGACTCATTTCAATGTTTTAGATTCGATGTTTGTTTATCAATATTTTATCAATGACGCGCATTATGTATTAATGCTTTAAAGTTTCACATGTTTTTGACATTAAATGTCATCATATATATTTCAATCAAAGTTTTGTACCTAAGAAATTATATCAGTTTTATAGTTCAAATAAACGAAAAACAAAAAAAAAAAAGATGTTTATTTTATTTGAAGGCTTAGTCCAGGTCATACATGCATAGCTGTGAAAAGTAAAAATGTAGGATTATTTGATATATTTTTTTAATTCTTATAAGGAAATTAAAGTTACTTTTTTATCAAGAAAAGTGACAAAAGCTTTCCCTAAGCACAATTTTTTTCAGACCTGAATCTTCAAATTCGATTATTAGCTTTCATCATCCACTGTTCATGCAAATGTTTGAAAGAACTAGATATCACCTTCAATTTTATTTCAAGATATCATTTTCTCTTCTAAAACTTTGTAAACGACGATGAAACTTTACTTTTAATTTTCTCTGAAGTGAGTAACTATAAAAACACAATAAAATGCAGAAGCAGCGGCGTTGGTGGTTAACTTTCTTGGGGAATTGACCAATTTCATTACACAGCACGGGAGAGCTGTAAAGGCATTGACGCCGGCAGTTCAATGATCACAAAAACCATTGGGATAATATGATAAGATTAACTTGAAACACTGAACAATCATCTGTATTTCTCTCCAACAGATCACCAATATAAAATAAAAAAAGTTAACCTCCCACAACCACGCTGTAACAATACGAGGAAATAATATCACAAGTGCCCTTTATAATTACAAATGAGCATATGTTCATGAATACTTTGAAACCTGTTCATATCTATGAGTAAATTTAATATCCGAGATTGTGGGTTTTTTTTTCAAAACAAAAAAGGTGACCGTTAAGCATGCGATTTTCAAGACGAAACCGAAAAGTTGATGTTCAAGCTTTTGTAAATGTGAATGTTATAGTACATTTAACTAGATTCCTCCCTCTGTCGAGGTGGACAGTATATTTTATCGTTGTCAAAGCAGGTTTAGATTCTGTCTACCCCTTTAATTTGTGATTAAAATTAAAGTGTCTGCAAATTTTGTGTAATATTTATTCAAATAAAAAGTATTGGAGTACGATTAATTTATTGGACATTTCCAGCTTGATAATTCCTCCAAATGAAAACACATTTTCTTTTATGCACGACAAAATGCAAATAGATACGAAAGAGAACTTTCTGATATTATTTAACAAAATTGATATTCGTAGTAAAATAAGTTTCTTCCAAGAAACATAATAAGAATTGAGCTAGGAAGAAGAAATTAATTGTCATTAAAAAAAATGAAGTCTTAGGAAATCTTGATTTTTGTGCGAGACAATTATCGTTAAGAAGAAAAAAAGTATTCCAAAGGCGAAATGAACAGTAGGATCATCTGAATTCATTAGCATGAGGTTCCCCGTTTTTTGACCTATTGATGCGGAGTATATGGATTTCTCTTTTTATGTAGCGAGGAAATGGCCTTGTCAATGTTACTTTCCCTGATCATATTTCCAGAGGTTGAAAATGGTTAATAATGGTTGAAATATTGATCTACACACAACACTAATCATCTATAAAACATGGCATGCTCGTTAATTATTTTCATTTCAGAGTTTTTTGTTTGTTTTGATTCTTTATTTTGATAGTAAAACGTTTTGATATCATAATGAGGTCGTTGAACTGCTTTATAAATTTTTAGCAATTAATATATAATCTTCAATGGTGGTTGTGCATTTTGGTACAGTTATTGGGTAATAAAGTGCTTGCAAAAATGTAACATTAAGCACAATGCTAATGAACATCCGGGCCATTATTTTCCAAATATCTGTTTTTCCGATCGGGAAAAATGAATTTGAATTTAGAAATTTATTCTCTTCATGTAGATTCTTGCAATATTTCCTACATCCTCATAACAATATTTTTCCCCCTCTGAAAGTTATTAGCTATTTCATCAAGAATATCGATTAAATACTCTATGAAACAAAGCCATATTAAAGCATCTCGTTTCTTTAAGCTAAATTTATTGAATCAATTTTTGCCCCCTGTATGAGAGTTATTTTTTCCACAGATTATGTTTGCGTGCAAGATAATCATCTAGATAAATATGCAACCTATTTATGTCAACATGCATGATTGTTATTTAACATACAATATTATATAAATACTGCATGTAGTTAAGGGTAATACTGAAAATTTTCGCCCCAAGAAAATCTTTGTCAACCGAGGCTGCTTTCATACTTTTGACAATAGTGAAGAATGCTGCTTTATTGTACACCAGTTAACTGGCTATAAGTAGAATAACAACTATTTCCCGAGGCGCAACCTTGGTTGACAATGGTTTTCTTGGGGTGAAAATTTTCAATGTTACCTTTAACTACATTCAGTGTTTATTATATTGAATGTTTTATACAAATACATATAAAGGCGTAGTGCACGCGCATAGATTCCGCGCAGTCAATAATATTTTTTCGAATATCACCCGTCTTCAAGCTATGTTGACTGTTGCTAAGATCTATCGCGCTGGAGGGCGTGGTTTCATCATGCAGAGGGTAACAGTTGTTAACAAATGTTTCTTGACGAACCAAATTCAAGCATTTACATGAAAGTAAAATAACAATATATTCTGAGATATTCTTCGTTTAAAAAGGAAATAATAGAAATATGCACAGATTAGATCAGATTTGCAGGATGCAGCTTAAGTTTCTTTATAGGATATTTTTATTAATTGCTTATTTGTGAGATAATTATGTATTAAGCAACTTAGTTACGTAGATATCATAACTTATTTACGTTAATATATATATATACATGAAATATTTTTATTTAAGGAATGAATTTATTAGCTATTAAGGAATGAATTTATTAGCTACCCAATTTATTTGGTATAAACTGGGTTGGGGCAGTTTGCGCTTTATAAACCACGAAGCGTTAAATTCTTTCCTTATAATTTAATTTTCATTCATTTAGTGTTAGAAAATAAGATGATTGCCCTTAAAAATGACTTTAAATTGTGCAAAATTTAAATGTAACCCCATGCGCATGTATAAATTTTTGACGCAAGTCATTGTGACGCAGGCAACACAGTTTATACGATATTAATTAAATACTTTTTTATCCAATCAAATGGCGCGTAACAACCCAAAATTAAATTAAATAATATCAGCATGCAAATAATTTATGTTGACATAATTTCAACATGCAACGTATTTATTTCAACGTGCATGGTAATGATGTTATGTTATACTACGGTCAAACGCTGCATATATTTTGTATTAAAGTCTTTTTTTTATTAGAAAACAATCTTTTGTATAAAAATAGAGAGTTAAGCATAAAAAGAGTGGATGTTCCAGGTCATACTCAGTTAATTGACTTTTTGAAAACTTTGGTTTATTTCAAATTTCACAAAATTAAAAAAAAAATATTTTCACGTATACTTGATATTCAAATATATGTAACTATGTAGAAGGTCAACAGTCTTAGTTGCATAACGATATATTTAAGTTGCAGTTAAGTTACATATCAGCATACATGTAATAAAGATGCATGTCAACATTGTTCAGGTGCATGTCAAAATAAATAAGTTGCATACTGGCAGAGATAAATTGCATTTTAACACAATTTTCTTGCACATCGACATAATAACGTTACACCTTGAAAATAAAATATATTACATTTTAGCTTTTCTTAGTTATTTTGCACCATGACATAATCAAAAAAGACCTCGCAGATATAGGGGAGAAATATGTCATTACATAAATTGCACTTGAGTTTCAGATAACTTTGTTCAAATCCTTGAAATAACAACCAGGAACTTATATTCAGCATTGTTTAATCGAATATATGGAACAGGTAAGTTGTCAAAGTCAATCAAAACATAAAAGATTTTGCAATCTTTGTTTTATTTGAAAAATTTACTAAGTACTTATTGAGCCTAGCAGACCTATTTTTATATTCACATGAAGCAGAATATTCAAAACCTTCTACATGAAAAGAAGTCTTGTTTTGGCTTTCAATTAAACATTACGATATATTGACGACGTTTAATCAATTAACAATATTCATTTTCATTCCTACGTTGATTCGATATATCCCTTTGAACTCAAAAAATACCACAGAGTCTGACTTCTCTGTTTCATATTTCGATATTTTACCAGAAAAAGACATTAATGATATCCTAACAATAAAGCTTTATGATGAACGTGATGACTTCGACTTTTCTATCGTCAACTTCCCTTCTTTATGTAGCAATATACCATTATCACCTGCAAATGGAGTTTATCTCTCCCAGTTGATTCGATATGCTCTATATACGAACAATTTCTAAAACGGGCAAGCTATTGAAAAATAAGTTGATGAAATATGAATATGAACATTCTCTTTTAAAGTCAAAATTTGGCAAATTCTATGGTCGATACAGTGACCTTGTCAGCAAGTGCATTTTATCATTAAGTCGAATGTTGACAGATGTTTTTGATACAAATTGTTAGGCCATTATTTTAACTATAAATTGTTTACGGATCATGAAAAAGAGCACACGATGGGCGTAACTGTGACCTGTCGACAGGGGACGCTGACTTCTCCATGGCACCTGACCTCATCTTTGATATTTTTAGAAGTCCGTGTTTGCTCTCCTCCAAATTTGTATTGTTTCAATAAACTTTTGAGCTTGATTACTGTTTGTTTTCTTCTTTTTTCACGTGAAACATACATCAGTAAAATGATATAAATAATATTGGAAACTTTTGGTTGATGATACCAAATAAACCTTATTTTTGGATTCATAGGTATAAAATTTTGAAATGTGGTTCAGGAAAATTAAGAAATTATTAACTGGTTTAATATATATATATATATATATATATATATATATATATATATATATATATATATATATATATATATATATATATATATATATATATATATATATATATATATATAAACCCCATATGCCGGTGAAAAGGGTATATTGCTACATAAGTAAGGGGAGTTGATGATTGAAAAGTTGAAGTCATTATGTTTATCAGAAGCTTTGTTGTTAGTTTACCATTAACGTATTTATCTAATAAACTAAATATGAAACAAATGTGTCAGAATCTGTGGTATCTTTTATTTCAAGCTCACTGGGATATATCGAGTCGACATATGAATAAATAAAAGTAACTATTGTTAATTGATAATGCGTCGTTGATATATCGAAATGTCGAGTTGAAGGCCACAGCAAGTGTTTTCTTCTTCTCATGTAGAAATTTTTGAATAAATTCTGCTTCATATGAATACAAAAGTAGGTCTGCTAATAACGTGCAATTTGTACCAATGGGACTCCAACAGATTGTTGGAAGACCCGATCTTCAAAAACTACATTGACATTGTCAATCAGAAACTCAAGCATCTTTTTAATGTCAACTTCAGCGTACTTGTGTGTACAATCAGAATGCTTTTTAACAAAACAATTCTGCAAATGACCATTGACAAGGTAAGTATATTTACGAGTTCCATTTTTATTGAAAAAGCAGCTGTCTATGATGTCAAAAAGCCTGGACTTCAATTTATCGTGGGGAATGGTTGTAAAAAGTGTTAAATAAGACGATCAAAAAATCTTTCTTAAATTCCGACTAAAACACGAATGAAAATGTTTCTTTTTCTCTTATATTTTGCATTGTAAGCAACTCAGAAAATGCATGAATGAAAATCAAATATCCATGGAAAGCTCAGCAAATGATGATCACAATTGCAGATCCTTTATAATTTCTTTCTAAGACAGTATTTTTGTTAATAACAGCAACTAGCTATAACAATACACAATTACTGTCTAAAATTTGAATTCAGGCAGAACAGATTATATGCCAGAAACAAGTGGATGGGCAATTAACACATGCTCAACGTTTTCATCAATCTCTAACAACTGTTTTAAGAATTTACATAAGCATTTTGTAGAAGAGACAAAAGAGCTGAGGGCTATAAATGAAAATTATGTTTACGATTGAAGACAGTAAAGACAGTAATGATCAATGGGTGCGTTTGGTATCAGCAATGAAGAAAACAACATGTTCAATCTGGGTTTTTTTCTTCATGTTTCTGTAGGCTGATTGGATATATCTCGTTTATGCTACATGATCCTATTCCTAAATTTGACAAATGAAAGCAGTGGTGGGCTCACTCATTTAGTACCCGTCTTACTTTAAAAGCTTAAGAGTTTCCAACTTTAAAATTATTATCAAACTATTTAATAAAACTTTTTCTGACTATTCGTTTTGACTATTCGTTATCCATCCACTCCTCACTCTGTAGGTTTCAAATGAAATGTATTCCCAGGTAGAATTTCCAGGCGTCAGTGTTTTATGCCCTACTCAGAAATTTGTATTGTTTAAAGGCTTTTTGAGATCGATCACTGTTCGTTATCTTCGCCTTTTTCTTTCTTTGGACTTCTGCAGGTCGCCATTTCTGCAGGTTGCCATTATATTTGAATTATCCATCAAAGATACAGGCAGAAATACTCATTGATTTTATTAAATTACAAAAGAAAGCTCAAACACACACACATATCTGAGAGATCATGATACATGTATATATAAATACGTTTTGCATTTCACAATGTTTCCATGTAACAATCTAAAATTTTATATGGAACGTATGCATAACCTATTCTATCAATTGACAAACTATTGCGATCCTCCCATATCTTATTTTTTATCACAAAGAAAAAGCTTATTCTAAGGTTTAGTCCTTAAATTTCTTTCCAAGTAGGCAAAACATGAAGATTGATTCACTCAATGTCACATGAATGTAGTTTAGTCAATAGTTAATCTTAGATTTCTGAGAAACTGCTCACAATTTTCTAGATGAAAAAGATGGGTTTTGGATAGAAATTATTTACCGTAGGACTTCAAATTCCGAAATTCTTTGTATTTGTAAAGTGCAATAAGATTTGATATCCAGAAATCATAAAACTCTTCTAAATTTCAGAAAGGCATAAATCTAGAGTGATGGAAGGTTTAAGATACAGAAAGCATTTTATTAGTTATTCAGCTGTAGGCAATCAATACTAGCATAATCACACCTAATGGCCAACTCAGAATTCAATCAATTCCCTTTGAAACCTACAGTTTGAGTGTTAAATAAAAAATAATGCCATTGGAAAGTAGAAAATCTTTACTAATATGAGCCCATCAACAACTTTCATCGACTGGTACCTTTAAGGTATGTCTCCCATCAGCTTTTGAGAAAATTTTGATCTGAGTCTCTTATATCTTATATCAAAAATATTAATAACAATTCTTAAATTTTTATAACATATAGAAGATCATCTCAAAAAAATCCTTCATATAACCATGACAGGAGTAATATACCTTACGACATTCATTATACTTAGTGAAAAATCAGATTAAATAATACAAATGGTAGATACATTTTATTGCCACATGACAATTCTCCACATATGAACTGAACGTTGAGATTTCCGATTCGCAGCGAAAAATGACTTTGTGCTGTTTTGCTGAGAGATCGACCGTTTTCTCTCACAATCTAAAGAACAAAATCTGTTACAGATAACTTCAGTTGAATACGAAGTCATTTAAATTTCAATGTTAAACCACATACTGTGAAATAAATCATGTCTTTGATAAAAAGACTGAAATATAGTTTGTCTTTTGTGCCATCATAAAAAAAAATCGTCAGGCAATTTGTTTTCTCTTTATAGCTACAGAAGACATCAAGCATTCAGACTGTACACACACAATCTCTGAAGTTGATATTAAAAAAAATGCTTGACTTTCTGATTAACAATATCTATGTAGTTTTTGGAGATCAGATCTTCCAACAATCTGTTGGAATTCTCATGGGTACCATTTGCGCCCCGTTATTAGCAGACCTATTTTTATATTCATATGAAGCAGGATTTATTCACAAACTTCTACATGAGAAGAAGAAAACACCTGCTGTGGCCTTCAACTCGACTTTTCGATATATCAACGACGTATTATCAATTAACAATAGTTACTTTCATTCACATGTCGACTCGATATATCCCAGTGAGCTTGAAATAAAAGATACCACAGATTTTGACACATCTCTTCCATATTTAGATATTTTATTAGAAAAAGACGTTAATGGTAACCCAACAACAAAGTTTTATGATAAACTTGATGACTTCAACTGTTCAATCATCAACTCCCCTTATTTATGTAGCAATATACCCTTAACACCTGCATATGGGGTTTATGTCTCTCAAATGATTCGGTACGCAAGAGCATGCTCAACGTATGAACAATTTCTAAAACGAGGCAAGCTATTGTCAAACAAGTTGATGAAACAAGGATATCAACAGTCTCGTTTGAAGTCATCATTTTGCAAGTTTTATGGTCGATACAATGACCTTGTCAGCACAAACAACCTATCATTGAGTTTCACGCTAATTGTTAGGCCATTATTTATATACAAAATTTTCTACGAATTTTTCTTTTTTTTCCGATCATGACAAGGAGCACATGGCAGGTGTGACCGGTCGGCAGGAGATGCTTACTACTCCATGGCACCTGATCCCACCTCTAAATTTTGAGGTCCGTGTTTGCTTTGCTCCAAATATGTATCGTTTCATTGGACTTTCGAGACTGAATACTGTTTGTTATCTTCATATTTCATTGCAACGTTTAAGTCCAGGTCATATATCACCATCAATGCATTAACACAGTTTGTTTCTTTTGGTGCAAATAGGATACAAATTTTGCGTTCAAAATTATAATGACCTTAAAATTGATATATTACCTTGAATTACCTTGACACTTATGCGTGTATAAATGATGCATGTTTTATTTTTTTTCAGAAAAGCAAAGATAAACTTAAATATTTAACAAACTTTATAAAGACAAATAAAGAGCAACACAAAAAATTTTAAGATATCTTTAAATTATAAAAGTTAATAAATATAAAAACATGGACTCTGTGAAAACTTCTTTCCTTAGAATAAATATATGCACTGTGATCTAACGATGATTCTATCTCACTGATTTTGAACTACAGATAATTCTGTTTTTCTCTTACATAACAAGGCTGATCATTTGTGTATTAAAGCAAACACTGATACTGATTTCACTTTTCCTCTGACAGACGTTTTGGAAAGGAATCGTAAATCTTTATCTTCTGTGAACCATTAATCCAAAGAAAATATATAACCTTCCTTCTAAATCAGGGATTTCTTTTCAAGAAGTTGCGTAAGAGAGGTTTAATTAATTGATAATGACTTAAGCCTTCTGAATGTCGGTTGATCCTTCATTTATTATGTCTTTAAAAGGAAAGAAAAACAAAGGTATAAGAGGGTAAAAATTCAAATAATTATCTCATGAATGCAATTCACAGAATACTGTTAAATGAAATGAAATATATATGGAGATTCAAATGAAATATATATGGAGATAACCAACAGTATTTATACTCATGAAAGTGTTCAATTTTATATTGTTTTCACAAAGGAAAATTGTTCTTTCAAAAACGCTTGCGACCACCTGAAAAATGTTTAAGATAAAAGTATTTACTAGTCTACACTGTACATTACCAATCATTTCAAAGTCTTAACTACTTTGGTTTAAGTGAAGTTTGAATCAGAATTTCCTTGGTCTTTCCCCCCACTCTTTCAAAAAGTCTATTAACTTGAATTTTTTCGATGATCCAGTTATTTTGCTCTTATTTGATTTGAGCCATTTAAAAAAGTTAACACTTTATTTATTTGTGTAATTTCAGAGCTATTAAAATATGAAATAACTGGAACATAACCGGTGATAAAAAAAAGTTGAAAGTTTTTGCGTTTGAAAAATAAATCGACCGGATCTTCAGCACGTTTTGATGTTTAGCATGCGCACTGCTTTCTGCAAGACCATTCATATAAAAAATGAAAGGCTCACTGATCCTCTGGCCTCAAAATTTACCTTTCAAATGCTCTAAAGGCTTATTTTGTACAAGGTTAAAAAAAGAAAAATTTACCTTGCAATAGCATTTTCATTCGTCTTTTGAACATTTGTAGAATACAGACAAATACATCTTGGATAATCCAAATCTCAGTAAAAGATTGAAAGATCTCATTATTATATATACAATTTTATTTAGATGAATGTTGAACAATATAGATAATAAAATAAATAACAGATTGTTACAAAATTGGATTATACAAAGCAATATGTAACGTACAAAACCCATATACACTTTTCATATTCACAAATTAGATCAGAGATTTTCCAAATTAACAACTCTAAAAAATGAATCATGAAATGTGAATATAACGAACAGTTATCATTCTCAAAAATCCAATTAAACAATGCAAACTGAAAGCAGGGCAAACACGAAACCCTGAAAACATCAGAAGTAGGATCAGCGGGTGCCATGGAAGATTAAGCATCCCCTGTCGACGGTCACACCCACAATGAGCCCTCTGTTTTGAACGAGTAGACAAATAATGGCTCAACAATTCTTTTTTAATAACGTTAGTGTGTATTCGATATTACGGCAGTTTTTTTATTCTAAAAACGGTCATTGTACCGATCATAGAATTTGACTTTAAAAGAAATTGTTTCTATCCCCATCAACTTATTTGTCAGTAGGCAGCATCAGATTAGAAATTGAAAGAACATTCCCATGCATGTCGATCAAGTGGGAGACAAAACACGGCCTATCTCAGTTTTGAAATTATTCTTACGTAGAACATGCTCTTTCTTATCGAATCAAATGTTAGACATAAACACCATATGTAGGTGATGATGGGATATTGCTACAAAAATAAGGGAAGTTGACGATGGAATAGTTGAAGCCACAATGTTTCATTAAATATAGTTGTTAGTTTGTCATCAATGTCTCTCTCCAGTAAAACATCCAAATTTGAAACTGGTGTGTGTTGTTTTGTAATGTCTTTTTTTTTTTTAGGTCAGTGGAATATATCTAATCGACATACATATGAAAACAAATGTTGTTAGTTGATAAAATGTCGTCGATATATCTACGAGGGGTGATAAAAAAGTACGCTTGCAAACTAATTGAATAACCTCCATAAAAGAAATCAAATTTGGTTTCAGTGTTTATTATTTTTTTTTAATAATCCCTCCGTTTTCCACGTCCTTTGTCTTTATAAACTTTGTACAATTTTGTTTTAGATATTACTGCAAAGGATTTTCAAGATATAGGTTGAAATTTACAACCGCTCCTTGCTCGAGCACGACTGAGTCAACCATTTTTTGGCACAAGTCATCTACATATTGACGTCATTTTCACATTTTGGCGTCATAAACATGGAGCTAAATATAATTTAACACATACTATTTATAGATCATGTTTATAAATAATGTGTGCCAAATTTCATTCTGATCTGTATTGTGGTTATGTAGATACAGAGATAGTTCGCAAACTTATTGATCACCCCTTGTACATGTGGAATTGAAGGTCACAGCAAGATGTACCCTTGTACGCTTTTGACATTTTCTTTTCAAATTGTATAGCAAAGCCTTAAGTTTAAAAAAGTAAATGTATATTAATTTTCTGTGAATTGAAAGGATAACTATCATTGTAATCGGCAAAAATGAAAGATGCATGCTGGATAATCTAAAAATTCCTTTTTAAAAACGTGAGTTAATTTATAGATTTTCGACATTCTTTGGAGCTATATAATGAAATTTATCTGACAATAGCGTCATAACGTGTGAAATGATAACCATTATATTCAGTGGATGAAAATATATAAAATAATTCTGTATTAGATATTGCCAACAGCTCACTGTCAATCCCCTGTGTTTGCACTGTATAGATTTTTCCATCCATTGCTGCTAAAAAAATTCTGTAATATGAATAATTAACAAGTGCCACACGATCTTTCGTTAATGGATGTTGTATTAGGATCAAATTTTCATCCAATGTAAACAGTTATCATCAGCTAAAAAATATGAACAGGAACAGTGTTGTTGATAAAAGCCTTAACACCCATTGACACTAAACAGAATTCCTCAGTCAATCGTATCGCAAAGGTATACTTAAATTCAATCAGCTGTTATTTTTCCAGGAAGAAAGAAATGACAAGCATAATCATTTCATAACTATTCTACATGATCATATTTTTCATATTCCATCTTCAACGACTTTGGTGTTAACAAACATTTCATGATAAATTGTACCCCTTGATTAGCAGACCTGTTTTGGATTATGAAGAATTGATTAAACATCTTCTACTTGAAAAGAAGTCTTGCCAAAGGTTCTACTTTCAACATTAAAAATGTTTAGAACTAATGATTTTCAGGGAAGGAGATTCTCTATTAATCGACCTAATGGTATCATCCTAAACATGGATTGGAATCATCTGGTAGAAAAGTCTTACTTTAGATAATGAGAAATGATAGAGTTTATGAATAATTGTGTTTGTAAACAAAAATGTAAATAAGAATTTGAACTCAATCGAATAGAATGAAGATGTTGTTAAATGTGCAGATAACTTTGTCTTGCCATTTCTTTCTCCACACAAGCCCTTAAAGTAAGTAATTTTAACTCCTTGAATTAAAGGTAAAATAAGTGTCATAGAATTTCTTTCTTTCTAAAACTGACTTTTTATACAACGCAGCACCGTTACGGCGTACTACGAAGAAATCAACGGAATTTAGACATGCACAAATAGATTCCTTTTTAAACTGAACTCATTTTTGTAAAGCTACTAGTATTTTATTATCACATGACTGTAAAATTATATGAAATACCATAGTATACCCAACTCTGTATTGAATTTGGTTTGGCCACATTATTTGACTGTCACGTGATAAATGCATATAAGGGACCAGGCAATATTTATCACCAGGGCGGGGCCGGTGCAAAGCATGATGGGACAGGTACATTTCTGAGCATTCATAAGGATGGGAAAAGCAGTTTTTTTAACAACAGTAATGTAGAGGGGAAATCAATATTTTTCTTCTAAAAAACCAGAAATTATTGCAATTAAAATAAATCACCAAAGTAATACAATATGTATGGAAAAACCTAACTATCGAACCTAATATTATTTTTTAAATATTCATATCAGTATATTGAATAATGAAGTGAAAAAACACCTCATAGTCATTTATGAATAGTAATTTGTAACCCTGAAATAAACCCTCAAATACAGGTTCCTTCTATTTTCAGCAATCTAGACCTGACCTTGAGTGTGAATCTGTCTTCTGTCTACTTTTTCAAATTGTATGTAAATGAAGATTTTTTTTAGATTTAAAAAGTATAGGCTATTACAAGAAAAATAATTCCAAATTTGCCATATTCTATTGAAAAATAAAAAAAGTCTTGGCCAATTAAGAGAACACACTGACAAATATTCGACTGTCCTTAACATGATGATAGATGCTTTCTATGAAAATTCAAGTCTTTTTACAATATTTCATTTTATATTTAAAAAGTATATGCTTTTACAAGAAAAAATAATACCAAATTTGCCATATTTCATTGAAAAATAAAAAGTCATGGTAAATTAAGAGAACGAACCAATATCGATTCAACTGTTCTTAACATGATGATAGATGTTTTCAATGAAAATTCAAATCTTTTTATAATATTTCATTTTACATTTAGAAAGTATACGCTATTACAAGAAAAATGATACCAAATTTGTCATATTTCATCGAAAAATAAAAAAAAAAGTTAAGGTCAATTAAGAGAACACACCAATGGAGATAGACTGACCTTAACTTGATGAAAGATGCTCTCTATTGAAATTCAGGTCTTCTTATAATATAATATTTACTATAAGATTTAAAAATCACATGCTATTACAAGTTAAACAATACCATATTTGCCTTATTTCCATGAAAAATAAAAAGAATATGGTCAAGAGAACACACTAATATCCACTGACTGACCTTAACATGATGATGCTATGAAAATTCAATTTTCATACAACGTTAGAAACTCTATTTTTCTAAATCAGAAACATTTAGAATTCTTGATTATTTCCAAATATAAATACATATTAAAAATTAAATTAGATTTTCAAGGTTTGTACCAAAGAGCTCAAAGGTTTTCTTCATCTTCCTGTTTGTTAAAATGAAATATGGCTTACATATTCTTCATTCACATGATTTAACCCAAATTTTATGCGTTGACAAGTTGAATGTTATCCAGAATCACACTTAAATTTTCTAAACATTTAGTTCTAAAAAGAAAAATACTAACTTTACTTCACCTAAATGGGTATGTACCTACAGGAGGTAGTCATCTACCCTATCACATCTCTCTAAATAGCTGATGCTGATTTTGGTCATGTTATAAATTTAGGAATATTAATTTGACTTTTTCAAACAAAATGAGTATGGGACATTTACTTTTTTTCATTCAGTAAGGTGTGGGACCAAGACTTTTTTTTTTTTTTGCACCGGTCCCGTCCTATCCATGGGGTCATGATTTGAACAAAAATACATTAGTCAAATAAGAAGTCATTCAAATAACATTTCTTTAAACAAAATATAACATGTCTACAAATTTTCAAATCTCTAAAAGTTAGCCCTGAAGATTGTGCATTAAGAAAAAGGCAAAGAAAAATATAAAAAAAATGCCCTGCTTCTTACCTCAACAAAAGCATGTCAACACTGTGGATCTTGAAAGAAAATATATGCTTAAAAAATTTGTATTTTTATGCTTAATATTCAAAGAAAGCTAATCCTTATATAAATAAAGAAATAAAAATGAAATAAACTAAGATAATTCGTTTAATAAACAGTTTGAATATAAGAATTAAAAATTTGCAAGGATTTAAGGCGGAAGAAGTCTCATTACAGTAAAACTCTAGATAAATAGGATACAGTAGCATAGTTGTAGTATTAGATGTTTAAAATGTTTTTATTTATGACTGTTTAACCCTTTCTTTGTCCTAAGGAAAGGACAAGTGTTGTCCGGAAAATTTGACAATTTTTATTGTTAGTGACGTTGATCTTCGTTAGTGCTTTATACAAATTTGGATCCTTGGCCTTGTATGAAAAAGGTGAAGATAACGAACAGTGATCGATTTCAAAAAATCTACAAACAATACAATTCTGTGAACAGGGCATAAAACACATACACCGGAAAATGAAACTCCAGAGGTGGGATCAGGTGCCTAGGAGGAGTAAGCATCCCCTGTCGACCGTTCATATCCACCATCAGCCCCAAGTATTGAACAGGCAGACAGAATATTCCGTAGTCAAATTAGTTTCTATTTCGCAAGTTTATGGTCGATACAATGACCTTGTCAGCAAATTAAATCTATCATTATTTAAACACTGAATTGTCAACGGATTTTTCCGTTTGCCCGATCATGACAATGTTTACTCCTCCATGGCACCTGATCCAACCTCTGATGTTTTTTTAAGAGGTCTGTGTTTGCTCTGTTCTAGATTTGTATTGTTTCAATGGACTTTTTAGCTTGATTACTGTTCGTTATTTCCATATAGTATATGTAAAAACGGATTTTTCAGCATTGCTCATTATTCTGCTTTTGATTCAGAAAAGTTCTCATTCCTTTTATCGGAATTAATCCTGTGAAACTCGATAAAGAAATAAAATAAAATCACATTTCATTATCAGATTACCCGAAAGATTACAAGCAATGTTCATAGTTTTTCCTTGGATTTGATAAGTTTCAGAATGCATTAATGAAAAAAGATGAAGCATTGTACGCAATATTATGATCACGAAAACCACAGGAAATCATTATCTTAAGATTTCCTGATCCAACAGGCATGATACATTCTACAAAAACCTGAGAGAGAGAGAGAGAGAGAGAGAGAGAGAGAGAGAATAAATAAATTAACCTGTTAAATATGTGTGTTTCCTTTATACTGATGTAGTAATTTAGGGAATTTACCAATCTTAAAAGCTACAATTGTTTTAATACATTCTGTATCGATTTATAAAAAAACATATCTAATATGTTTTAATAAAAAGTATAAGTAGATCCATATTCAATGCATAATGTTACACCTTACCAATGATTACAGAACATCACAATTATAAATAAGAGTTGGATCCCCCCCCCCCCCATAAAATCAAGTCATACACTGTATTAGCTATTGTGAATTCAGCACTATTCTTGTTTTATAGTATTTCCATTTTTAGAAACATCAAGTCAATATGCATTTCAGAATCTTTAAATAGTAACACAAGTCTATATTCTGTTATATACCTGATCAAGTGATCAAGTTTTTGCCAATCAGGGAGCTTGGAATAAATGAGAAAAATATTATTATATATTATTATGAAGAAATTATTTATTTTCAAGAAGTAATAAATATACATAAGATTGCATAGCAAGAAGCATTTCAATTATGTAACAATCACTGCTTTTGATGTTGTAAACTTGCTTGTAAAGAAATAAAATAATTCAACGACAACTTCTGATTTTCAAGAATGTATTTGACAGCATTCATTATTTATTATTTCATCATATTTACTCCATTATTATAATCATATGTGTTATTCTATTCATGCAATATTGATGTATCCGGGAAATTAAAAAAAAAACGCTAAGTTTAACATAACAGAATAAAAAAAATTAGATTTTAGAAAAGACTTTACAAACGATTATTTACTAGTATATAAATCTCATACCTGACTCCAAAATCATAAAACAACCCATTTTTCTATAAGGAAGGTTTATTTGAGCTTTTAACTTTAAGTGTTAGTTTATCATGAGATAAATTCTTCAATTATACTTAGTTTTAATCAGTAATGTGTACTGAAGCTAATAATTATAAGAGATTGTCCTTTTTCTTGTGATTTATGTTTAAAAAATATTGACCATATCAAATGTCGTAAAATACAGATCTAGACTATCTTGATAACAGCAGGGATTTTTTTTTTGGTACAAGGGGGTTCTAGAGGGTACATGAGCGTTACACACCCTATCTTGTTAAAAATGTAGTTGTTCTTAGTGTTTTTGTGCTTTTGAAGAAAACAAAGTATTTTCTAACGTAAATCAGTGCAAAACATGGCAAATTTAACACATACATACTACGATTAGGGACCTCCCGACCTAGCTGTTGTCAATGAGAAACTCCAGCATCCATTTGATATCAACCTTAGATTATTTGTGTGTAGAATCAGAGTGACTTTAACAAAGTAACTTTGTAGATGACCAACAAAAAAAGTATGAAAATTTCCGATTTCCATTTTTATTGAAGAAGCAGTTGTCTAGAACATCAAAAAGTATTTAAATAAAAGAAATTGTTGTACAAAGCGTAAAAAAAAGTCATACGTTTTGATATAACTGACTTTTGAAAAAAAATTGTGATTTTAAATTTTCTTTAAGTTCTTTGGAGTATTTGAGAATCCATATGTGATTGACACAACTTCTAGAAATACTGTAGCAAAGTACATGTACCTCTGAAGTTTCTCCTTTACAGCAGTCAATATTTTTGTGAGGAATAAAGAAAGGGGCTTGGTAGAATATTTGCTGGACCTTGCAATTTTTCTTAGCAATCTTTGTTTGTAAGGATCTTTATGAAGTTTAGGAATCCAGGATAGGTAGGGTAAATCGATCTCTCTTTCGTTGACTTGAATGTTAAAAGTATTAAAGACTAAAATGTGATGTTGAAGAATTTTATCCTGTGAAAGTGAACAGTGTGTATAAGCTGGATTTGCAGATGTAACCATATCATGTTTTTCAATGATACAAGAGGCCTATTGCAAAGGTGATCTAGGAACTTTACTATAGAGCTGATAAACAGTCAGCTAGGGGTCAGTGATCTAGAATCAGTTGCTTAACTTGTGACCCACAGAGGGAATATATACAGCTGTAGTCAGGCAGTAACGTTAATAATGCCCAAGCAGAGGAAAAAGAAACATTATACATTTATTGACTAGGTTCGAGGGCAACATGCATTTAGTCGGACCCAAGAACCAAACTGTTCTTCTTCTTCCCTCTGTGGAGTGAACTCTGAGTGTCAATGCTCCAGTAATTCTGTGGTGAATAGTTAAAAACATATGTACATTTGAAAGGGGTAAAAAGTTAAAAGTGGACAGTTTAGTGGTGTAAAATCAGGGACACGCTGATGGTCTGTGTAGCGTGTCTGAAGGTGTACACTGATGGTTAATTCCTAATTGTGGCAGGTATATTGTTCCATGCTATGATAGTTGCTGGTATAAATGAATACTTGTAGACATCAACCCTGGTGCTGATTTGGCGGATTTTGTTTGCCATAGAACCATGGGTTCTGCTATTGGTGACATGTAGGATGTGATGTACCGGAACTTCCACAATGTGATGGTAAATTTTGTAGAACATGATCACTCGGTTTCGGGCCCCTCCGATGTTCTAATGGTTCCCAGCCGAGTTGATATAGCATGGTGGGCACACTTCCTGGATCCCTTGATGAATAATCACCGGTGGCGAACCTTGCTGCCCGGTGCGGAGCATCTTCTAGGTGTTGAATTAGATGATGTTGGTAAGGATCCAAAACCACTGACGCGTACTCAAATTCTGGACGTACTAGGGTTGTTTATGCCTTGCTCTTGATAGCCTGTGGGCAACTTCTGAGGTTCCTTCTTAAAATCCAATTGTTCTCGTGGCCTTGGCAGAAGTTGAGCTGATAATCTCGCGCCATGACAGGTCTTTACTAATTGTGATTCCAAGGTATTTACCACTTTGGACATCTTCCAGGGTATGGTTATGCAGTTGGTATGATTCTTTAATTGGATGGCGTTTTTTAGAAATGTGGATGGTGATACACTTCTGAGGGTGAAAAGCCATCTGCCAGTCATTTTCCCATACCTCAAGTGCACATCAGTCCTGTCGAAGTTGGACTGTGTCATTGATTGATTGGATTGTCCTGTAAATGAGGCAGTCGTCTGCAAATAATTTTACGTTTGATGTTACCACCTCCGGGAGGTCATTGATGTAGGCAAGAAATAATAGGGGACCCATCACTGTGCCTTGAGGTACTCCGGAGTTCACATCTGCTATGTTGGAGGATATCCCTTCAACCAATACTCGCTGTTTTCTGTCTGGTAAGAAACTTTTTATCCATTGTAGAGTGCAGTCACGAATCCCATAATAATTCATTTCCCGGAGGAGACGTTGGTGTGGTACTTTATCGAATGCCTTGGCGAAATCCAGTAAGATGACTTTTCAGTTTATATGATTAAATTATCCCATGCCCAAAAAGAAAAACTATTTTAATTAGTGTTAAGGATTTCTTTAAGTCAAAGAAGCATCATGTTCCGTGAAGACTGGAATGACAATTTATAACAATTATGTAAGAATAAAATGTTATAACCAAGAAGTACTTTTGAACATATTGCTTTTTTATTACCAACCTTTTCGATGAAGATTAGCTGATCAAATTCATGCTTTCGAATTTCAATTAAATGTTTCATTTTTTTTTTACTGAATTCCGTAAAAATATCCTTTGAACATTCAACATTTGAATCATCTTTGTTTCCAGTTGTATGTATCCAATCTGACTAAGAGGGTTTGGGAATAATAAAAATTTACTGTTAAAAGATATTTTCTTTGAAAACAATCCAACATTTATTTGATATTGTTTAAAATGTCGTGAAAGCAATCATTTTGACTGATGTATAAATCTAATCGTTAGCAAAGTTTTTCTTAAATTTGCTACAGTAAATAATCCACTAGAAAAATCTAAAAAGTAAGGATGTCTCGTACATGTATAGTTTTTTTAGAATGAAAAGAAAAGTCATCTGCAATATGCCATATACTATGTATTGTTCAGGTGGGACCAAAGTTTGTGGATTTCGTGGAATAAGCGTTACCCAAAAATTAACATTCCCACGAACGATTACTTTGTCAACATATCAGTTCACTGAATCTTCTGTATAAATAAGTTAGCCATGAAATTACATCTCCAAGAACCTGTATAATGTTGGTTGCCTATGAACATAAACCCCCACGAATTAAAATGATTTCACACTAAACATGAGACTCAGAGTATTGAAAATTTACACAGGAACGAGCACCTAGACATATACATTTATGCAGCACGCCGCCTGGTGTAGCCTGAAATCTAGGCAACATAAAAAAAATCCACACTTCTGTTGATTTATTGATGAAAGTTTTTTTTTCTCTATCAGTAAGAGAGTATATCACACAATTAGACATCTAACCCACAATAAGAAATCTAACTGTTCATATATATCAATTAACAAGAAGGATAAAAATTTATTTTATGCTTAAAAAATATGGTTCAATGCATTATCAAATAAAAAAAGTCAAATAAATCTAATAAATCATTTCAGCTCAGTGGGGACGAGGATATTTATATAATGCCAACAGACGGGTTATGTCCTTGAAAAGAGCAATTTCCCTGATTATATTTCCGAGTAAAAAAGTGGATTTTACTGGAGGAAAAATTGGTTTATAACACGATGAGTATTTTAAAGGAGAATGTGAAACACTTGTTAATTATTCATAAGAGTTTGGTAGCAAAAATGGATGTAAAAATCTATATCGATAACTACTCTAGGGATTCTCCGTTGACAAGTTTTTACCCATTTGCACCATATACATCTAAGTTGAATTTTTTCATCAATAGAATTACCAGACCTGAACATGTATAGATTCAGTAATTTTCAGAAGATATGAAATTTGAGACATTATTGGAGGATGTTACTAAGGAGTTGTTGAGGATACAATTTCAATTTTTTGGATATAGTTTTTTTTTTAATTTTTCATATTTATAGCCAAATTCATTTGATGAATACAGTAATATAAGAATTTAATTTCCCTGACTTTTTTTATATTCTTGAGCACAGCATTTACAGACTTCCACCAAAATTACGATATCTAGTTTTTGATTACGAGTTGGTTTTGATCTTTCGTGACAAAGAAAGGAGGGAAGCCAAAACCAAAACTTTATTCATATTCACAGTAGTTTTTGAACTTTATGATCAGTATTGTAAAAAAAATTAGGTCTTATGCATCAAGAGGTCTGATAACAATAATGATAAGTATAACATACATGTAACACAAACAATAGCCTTAATGGCAGATCATTCACTTTAAAATGGGAAAAAAGACGGGTAGTATGCATCGAAGTTGAAAACCAGAAGATGCTTCATATAGTCAAAGAATTTCATGTCATGTGACCAAAGAAAAATTTGAAGTTATGAGATAAAGGTTTATAAGATAAATACAATAAAGAGAAAATAAAAAATGTATTGTGAGAAAGCGATATTAATAACGCCAAAGGCCCATACATGTGTACCTTTGACTGCAAGAAGCATAACAGATGTCACTCCGTTTCTTGTGATAAGGTTGGTGGAGTTATCGTTTATAATTTATGTTTGGCGATAAGTCATTGCATTTTCCATTTATTCAATTACAACAGAAAAAAGAACATTTGATTTCATCACATTCGATATTTTACTTTTCAAGTACATTCAGCATTAGGGCTCAGTCACACCTTACCAGATAGCACTAACGGACGTCAACCGGATGGCAAAAATTATCAATCTGTTCTCTCCATTTGCTTACGTTTCATTCGGCAAGTACGTTGGATGTCCGAAGAGATTTAGTGAAGTTCATTTTATCCGCCAGAAAGTTTTGAGATTGTTCAAAACTTGGAACGAAAACCACAGAACTATAGTGTCCGCTTCAAGTTTGGTAGGTCCGTTAAATGTTCGTTAGATGTACGTTTGCTTGCGTTTTGTGTGGAACTCATGCGCTTCTTTCCTGAACTTGACCGGTCTGCTTTCCTTGATGTCCGTTAGACATGATTTGCAAACGCAACTTGCAAATTTACTTACCTTGTCATTAGTCGTTCTCAAAATTATTTCGTTAAAAAACATTCTGATTGTACACAAGAACTTCGAAGTTAATATTAAAAAAATACTTGAGTTTTTATGTAATTTTTGGAGATCAAGTCTTTCAACAATCTGTCGGAATTCCCATAGGTAAAATCGCCCCCATTATAAACAGACATATTTTTGTATTCATATGAAACAGAATTTATTCAGAAACGTCTACATGAAACAAAGAAATCTTTTGCCGTGGCATTCAATTCAACATTTAGATATATCGAGGACGTGTTATCAATCAATAATATTCATTTTCATTCCTACGTTGATTCGATGTATGTCTTTGAACACGAAAAAAAGATACCACAGAGTCTGATACATCTGTTTCATATTTGGATATTTTACTAGAAAAAGAGGTTAATGGTAATCTTACAACAAAACTTTATGATAAACGTGATGACTTCAACTTTCTATCGTCAATTTCATTATTTATGTAGCAATATACCATTATTGTCTGCACATATATGGAGTTTATGTTTACCAGTTCAATCGATACGCAAGAGAATGCTCTTCCTACAAACAATTTCTACAACGAGACAAGCTATTGACAAATAAGCTGATGAAACAAGATATCAACAGTCTCGTTTGAAGTCAACATTTCGCAAGTTCTATGGCCGATACAATAATCTTGTCAGCAAGTACAATCTATCAATAAGTCGAATGCTGATTGACGTTTTTCACAGAAATTTATAGGCCATTATTCACACACAAAATTGTCTACGGATTTTTCCGTTCGCCCGACAAGGAGCTCAAGGGTATGACCGGTCGACATGGAATGTTTTCTTCTTCATGTCACCTGATCCCACCTCTGATGGTTTAAGAGGTCCGTGTTTGTTCTGCCCCAAATTTGTATTGTTTCAATGGAGCCCTGAAATGCAGTGGTGGACGATTTTCATCAACATTTTACCAACGAATTGTGTTCTACTGCTTTTTTTCTCATCCGTTTGACGTCTGTTTGAGCAATTCGGCAAGCTGTGACTGAACCCTTGACTTCAAATTCCATTAAATATATTATTGTTCAACTTTTTGTTGCATCATTTTTATTTAAAATAAGTTATTTCATTCCCTTAAAAACAATGTCCATACTATTAATATAATTAGAGACAAAATTCCTATTCCTCATTTTAATATAATTTTCTCATTAGTATATTAGGTTTCTTGTATGTAAAATTCAATACTTTGCAAAATAATAAGAGGCATATGCGCAGAAATGTGTAGGTGTAGGAGATACTTGGCATTAATCACTGATTTTCCCCATTCAATAACTATATGTAATAACTCAAAAAAGAAGGAAATTTTTATTGGTAAGCTGTATGTTACACATATATTCAAAATACTTTTTATATGAGCTTAAAAAGAGAATAGGTGATTTTTTTTTTCACTGGAAGCAGAATGTAAGCTTTTGAACGCAGTAAATAATTTCAGTGAAAGCGTAATGATTGGCATATTTTAAAAGATTTTTAAAATGCTAAGAAGTGCTAACATAACATAAGGTCTTAACATATCGAGCGTTTATAATGATAACAATCTCAATAATTGACATTATTGTAGACATGAATTCTTGATATATTAGACCAAATTTATGTCATATCATAAAACATATTATTAAAATATAGAGACATATTCGAAATAACTTTTTTTTCTTCTTGCAAATTGATTCGGCTTTAAATATATTCAGTTTGATTTTAAACTGAGAGAAGGTAAGAAAAGTTTTCAGATTTCTCTGCAAAAAAGATGTGTTTGTGAAACGTTGATGCCCCCTCCGGCAGCTCAAGCCAAGATTTAATTTTTTTACAAATGTAGGTAAAATAGCAAGGTTAAGAGTTCAAAAGTGTTGGTATCCAAAGAAAGGACCTGTCAAAAGAAATATACAAGTGATATATGAAAACCCTAGCACCAACAATTAAAAAATGGAGAAGATTAAAGCTGTTTGCTCCTTGTCATTATCAGGCAAACGGAAAAATCCGTAGACAATTCATTGTGTAAATAATGGCCTAACCATTAGTTTGAAAAACGTCAATCAGCATTCGACTTCATGAAAGATTGTATTTCCTGACAAGATCATTGTATCGACCATAGAACTTGCGAAAAGTTGACTTCAAACAAGACTGTTGATATCGTTGTTTCATCAACTTGTTTGTTGATGAAACTCAAAGCCTTTTGATTTTTTCCCAATAGATTGATCCTTTTAGACTTTCGTAAGGATTAAATATTTAGTTATTTTCATAAAAGAAATAATTCGAATAACTTATTTTGTACAAAGCAATTAATAGGAATATATAATATGTATGTAAAATACTTTTATCAATTCTAAATCTTAAGTAATCAACACAATTTCAGGCCTAATTTTGCGTAAAAGACAAGGGAAAATAAATAAGAGGGCGCTTTTAAAATGAATCCTTCCCTATCTCATTAACATAAGATCACAAATCTGACAAAATGTCTTACGGGGTTGTATGATTTTCTAGGTACCGATTTATTCGAGTAATAATCAATTTTAAAAATGGTTGCAACTCAAGTGTCCCAAAGTAAACATTAATAGCAAAAGATAAGATTTCATCTTGAGAATTGGGGATACATGTGTAAAATTTATATTATTCAGAAAGATTCGTCTCAGATACTTGTATACTGATAAGTTTTTTTGATTGATTATATTTTCAATACCTGCTCATCAGGTGAACTGCAAGTCTTATTTTAATGACTGAGTTTATACAGTCATGTTTCTCTTCATATTCTGGAAAATACGTCGGCTGCTAGACAGGTGTAAAATGAATTAAAACAATTAGACACGATATCTAATGATCTGATGATCATATTTTAAGGCCTTTCCCTTTATATTGGATTAAAATATGTGTGCCTTTCAATATAATAATACATCTAATGATTCAGTCTGTTATATTCATAAATAGATGTCAATTCCTATGACCTAAATAACTTTCACTTAACAATTTCCGTATAAAGGAACAGAAAGAAAGTTGATAGCATAAACTCGAAGCGTAAGAGTAGGAGATAAAATATAATTCAAGAAAAAAATCAAGACAAGTACACAAACTTTGCGTGCCTAGGTACCAAAACATTCAATACCTAATCTTCTGTCAACATTACATGATTCAGAAACCCTAACATATTTATTTTACTTGATAGGAGCGTGCAATTGAACTTTTATCTTGTCCATTTAATATTATATTCGTGACAGTAAGGTTACATACACCACAAATCAGCTTTATCATCTTCTGAGAATCAATAATGAAGGTTTTGATAGCTGTGGATGGAAGTAAATGTTCTAGAGATGCCTTGGAGTGTAAGTAATGCTACTGTAATATTATTATTTCTACAGTACCAATAGATTCAATATTTGTAATATGGTTAAATACATATAATTAGAAAATTCTGAGATTTAGAGACAGATAAGTTTGGCTATGTTGCGATTACCTATAACATATAGATAAGCATAAAGCTTACGTTACTTACCCATTATATCATACTTTTAAATCTATCTTCTATGCTTTAAGGGTACATGAGACACTTTCACTTGAGAGAAAATAAGGTGACTCTTGTTCACGTGACAGATCATCTCCATAATTTTGCGTATAATAGTGAGTATGTATTTTTCGTCAAGAAAACTTCATTGAAGCACACACACACATACCCCCCAGAGAGAGAGAGAGAGAGAGAGAGAGAGAGAGAGAGAGAGATTGCACTGTCCCTGTCATAAGTATATGTCGGTATCAATGTTTCCAAGATAAAGGCGATGCCATACCCAGGAACAATTTCCTTAAGACTCCTTCATATTGGTATTTTTCTCAGTCATTGACCTAATTTGTATTTCTTAGCATCCGTGATACCAGCTGATCCAGAGTTAATTCAATTAGCGTATCAGGAAGAAGAACACAAAGCCAAAACATTAATGGATGAGATGGGTGACTTCCTGAGTAAAAATCAGGTCAGTAGAGAAAAAAAAATTATCACTATGTACATCACTATTTACATGACTGTCAAATTTCTACGAAAACCTGTGAAACAAATAACTAAGCCTAGGAAATCTAGTTTTCATGTAAATTAGTGTATCTTGATACATTGTACTTGCTTATTTTCCTTCATCTATATATCTTTTTAATATTTTCCAATCAATGAGTAGATTGATGGTGAGGTTATTCGACTTTTTGGAAATCCCGGAGAACTAATAGTTAAAAAGGCACATGAAATGAAGGCCACCTTGCTAATCACAGGGAGTCGTGGCTTAGGACTCATCAGGAGGACAGTGTTAGGAAGTGTCAGTGACTTTGTCATACATCACTCAGAAGTCCCTGTTATGGTTTACAAACATTAGGAACCAAAGGACATTTACTTCAATTGTTAAATATTATACTTTGTTACGAAATAAAACATGCCTTTAAGCTGTTTAATTGTTGTCTGACTTCTTTTCTTCCTAGTGTCAGCAAACATTTTGTTAAACTTTTTAAAAACTTTTTTATGCAAAATATTAAGTTTTAAGAAATTAGACAAAACTTCCACACATGGACAAACGCGAAGGAAGAAAACCTAAGGTAGACCGTACCTTAGATTCATTGACAACACCTATGTAGTCTTTGGAGACCGGGTCTTTATACAAATTGTTGGAATTTCAATGGGCACTAATCGTGCTCCCTTATTACCTGACCTGTTTTTATATTAGTATGAAGCAGAGTTTATTAGAAAATTTCTGTATGAAAAGAAGAAAAACGCACTGTAGCCTTCAACTCGACATTCATATATATCGGCAACTTTGAAAAAAAAAACAGTTATTACTTCCATTCATGTCGACTCGATATATCCAAGTGAACTCGAAATAAAAAAAAGGTCTGTCACATATTTTTCATATTTGGTTTTACTGATTATAAAAGAAAAGGGATAAGTAATGACTAAATTGTATGACAAACGAAGTGATTTCAGCTTTTACATTGTGAACTTTCCTTATTTATGTAATAATATTTCGCTATCACATGCATATGGTGTTTATGTCTCCAAAATTATCCGATACTCAGAGGCATGCTCCAAGTACATCAATTTTTAAACCAAAGCAAGCTACTAACAGATAATGATACAGGGATTTCAACAACCTCGTTAAAATTCGCATTTTGTAAATTTTATGGTATTAGCACATTTGACTGAAATATTCTATACCAATTGTTAGACCTTTATTTTTATATTAACTTTGACTACAGATTACTCCGTCTACCTGATCAATAAATAGGGCTCACGGAAGATGTGGCCGATCGACAGGGGATGCTTACTCCTCCTGGGCACCTGATCCCTCCTCAATTTTGTATTGTTTTTCTTCTGTTTCATGTAAGTCCTATACGGTACCAATTTTATGCACCAGATGAGCATTTCGATGCTCATGTCGAAACATTGGAAATCCAAAATATTTTAATAAAAAAAACTTGGAAGAACTGAAAAGGGGAGGGGAGGGGTGTGCCAAAGACGTGAGCCAAATACTTCGAAGGATCAGAGCTACGCATGAAGGAGATAATCCTTAATTTTGAAATAAATTTCAAAATTTTACCACAGCAATTAAATATATATCCGTATTTTCAAGCTTGTACCGACATTTTATCAATAAGCAATATTCATTTTCTTTCAAACGTAGAGATGATATATCCCAATAAATTCGAGAAAAAAAGACACCACAATAATAATAATAATAATAATAATAATAATAACGTTTGAAAAATTTTTATATTTCTATATATGGATGTTTTACCAAAGAAAGACATCCTGTTTACAACGTCCACAATTTATATGACTACAAGGGCTTATCTACTGTTATCTCTGTGAGAATTCTTTGCAGATTACTTTGAGCAACTGATGCTTTGTTGTTCTTTCCTAGTTCATAGTTGTCCAAAGTAAAAATCTGGAACTCCATTATGGCGATCTATTGGGATATGTTTAGCTTTATTTAAAGCTGCACAGCTTTTCTCATATTTGTATGTAGTCTTGCTGTTCTGCTTTTTAAAAAAATTCTTACATGTCTTTGTCTAGATAGGAGATCGTAACCACAGAAAAATAAGAAACTCTGATATTGTCGCCTTAAAAAGTTGCACGTTCGACTGCTGATAGATACTTAGTCATAACAAAAATAAACTCCTCAGTTTTGTGTTTTTGGAACAATTGTCATGAGTTGTCAACTGTTACGATTTACAAGGAAAACCAACAAATTAAAATTCTGGTAATTTGTAATTTGTAGGCAAATTATTTAGTTGACCACATTTCACTGGAACATGTCTAGCAAAAAAACAAAAAACAAAAAAGCAAAAACAAAAACAAAAACGAAACACATACAGTGAAAGAAAATTAAAAAAGATTTGGAAACAAGTTACAAAGCTTCTACTTATCCGTGTCCTTATCATTTATCATGAATGTAAATAACCGACCCTTATCAGGTAGTACAAAATAAATATGTTGCTGGTGTTTTTTTTTTAATAATGCAGAAAAATAGAGTATCAAATTTAACTCACATGTATAGTTTAAATTAAGAAAATAACGCAAATTATTCAATTGTATTTTCAAGGATATTTAACAATGTTTAAAGTTTAAATCAAAGGATTTCATTTTACATTTTCAATTGATTAAATACAATTACTTTTCATCTCAAATTCATTGCTTTAATCGTAAATTTTTGTAAACTAATTTGTTTGAACTGTGGAAATATTTTTCAGAAGTAATAAAACTTCCATGGCTGGCAATCATAATTCCCCCTTTCCTTATCTGTAATGTTATACAGTTAAAGAATGCTAATGAGGTTTATTCATAATTTTGCACTAACCAAAACAACCGTGTCGACCGAGAATCATTCTCATATGATCTTAATGTGAATGTCCTAAAACGTGCATATCAACAGGACGTAGTTCCAAGTTTAAATGGCAATGTGATTATTTGCCTAAGATACGTCAAGAAATTGAGCTTTGACAAACTGCATTGATTACTGTGGATCATAAAAATATATTTGACTGCTCACACTGGATTGTAAACAAACAAAATGAAGGTTTTGATAGCAATTGATGGAAGTAAAATTGCCCGGAAAGCCTTGGAATGTAAGTTTTGTTCATTAAAAGTAGGTAAATGAATTTCAAAATAATAAATGAAATGTAATATAGTGTTACTTAATCTTCAGGGTACCTGCAAAACCTTCACAAAGAAGAGAATAAGTTGTATATTGTTCATGTGACAGACAATAGTTACAGTTTGAAAACAAAGGTGAGTTATTTCTCTTGATTGAGGTGAATGATATAACTGGTCTTTCTTACTAAATATGTTCCATCTTTCCTGACCAAATAAAAATACAACACAATTATGTTAACAAACTTTGTTACAAAAAAGTTTAAAAATGAAAGCATTAATGTGTTCTGCTATTATGTAAAAATGTCATCTTCTTTACTTTTATGTTGAAAATGCTTTTTGGACACATGTAAAAATAGGTGTATCTTTTTCTTAAGTGCCACACATATTTATATATGTAATTTTCCTAATATGGTTACAGATCCAATTATACCAAGTGACCAACACTTTTTTGTTCTGGCACATCAAGAAAAAGAAAAGAAAGCCAAGGAATTGTTACGTGAAATGGAAGTGTATATCAAGGATAATAGAGTTAGTATCACATATCATATATACATAAATGCACCAAGTGTTGTTTTTAGATCAGAGACCATAAACTGAGAACAGACTAAAATTAATTTTTAAATATCTTGATGTTCATTTATAATATGTCTCCAATAAAATTGCAGTTTTTTTTATATTCAAGGACAAACTCGTATTAACAATTTGGGTTAATTTCAAAACATTTCAAAAGTTGTACTAATGGTTGGCTTAATGCAGGTCTCAGTTTATGGTTTTTTCATGACCTTTTTGAACTATTTTAATGCATCTAAAGAGCACTGATTTCAGAAAACAAATAGGAACGTAAACTGTTTTTATTTTAGTCGCAACCTAAAACTGGCTTCATAACTTGAGCATGATTATATCATGTGACATATTTCCACAGATTAAATATTTCATGAAAAAAGCTTCTTAAAACAATAATTTTAATGACATGTATTTAGTTACAGTTAAGTTGCAGTTTATCCCCAAAATTTAATTTGTTATTGTGCTCTGAGCACACACAACTTGGATATTTATTACAACAAATGCTAACAAAAGAGACTCCGCAAGTAGATCGGGCTCTAAATATGTTGGAACACAATAACGGGAAGCTGAAACCATATTGAGGAATATACTTTTGTAATATGGATGTTCATACTTGTATGAACTTTGTTTCCTACAGAGATCCTGGAGTTCCGAATTGAAAAAAAAATATATGTAGTGTTTGGAGACCAGTTCTTCCAAAAATCCGTTAGAATTACTAGGAGCACTAATTTTGTCCTTTATTAACCGACCTTTTTATATTCTTATAAAGCAGCATTCTGGAACATCTGTGTGAGAAAAAGAAAACTTAATGACAATATTAAATTTCATTCTTATGTCAACTCGAAACAAATTGAGGACTATGCTTTTGTAATATAGATGTTCATACTTGTATAAACTTTGTTTCCTACTCCTGGAGTTCTGCATTGGTCTATATCAACGACGTTTATGAATGAACAATATTTATTTCATTCATATGTCAACTCTATATATATATATATATATATATATATATATATATATATATATATATATATATATATATATATATATATATATATATATATATATATATATCCCATACGCTTTGAACTCGAAATAAAGGACACCATAGAGTCTGTCTCATCTGTTTCAATCTCAGATATATTACTGATTATAGACATTATTGGCCAACTTAAAACTTAACCATATGACAAACGGGAAGACTTCCGTTTTTAATTCATCGTCAACTTTCCCTATTTATGTAATTTTTCATAATCACCTGCACATGATATTTATGTCTCCCAGCTGGCTCGATACAGAATAGCATATTCTGAGTACAATCAATTCTTAAACAGAGACAGGTTACTGAAAAATTTTAGTAAGTAAGTTACAGAGTTTTCAACTATGTATCTCCTTTGAAAGCAGCATTTCTCAAATTCTATGGTTGTTATAACGACTTTGTTTGCAATCACACCCTATTTTTGGGTTATACATTGACTGACATGTTCCAATTAATTGTTAGGTTATTGTTTAACAATTTTGACCTACGAATTACTCCGTTTACCTGATCGATACAAAAGCTGAAGACGGGTGTAACCAGTCGATAGGGGATGCTTACTCTTCCTAGGCACCTGATCCCACCTCTTGTATTTCAAGAGGTCCAGGTTTTGCCCTGTTCATGATTCTTATTATTTACTTATGATGTTGATCACTGTTCGTTATCTTCACCTTTTGCATTATATGAAACAAAATTTAAGTCTACATTATTTTATTATTAACAACCACCGAAAATAAAATCTATCGACTCGGAGTTAAACTACTCAATCAATCAATCAATAACAGTGACAGACTTCTTAACGAAACAGATGTTGGTTTTAAGTTGTGTTTTAAGAGGATCAAAAGTTCAAAATCTTACAAAAAAATAAATTGACATAGTTTTTCATCAAGCCTCAGCCCCCTATTCAAAACTCAATTTGATGAATGTGGATGTAAATTTGATTATTTCAAAAATACTAGTATTTCTGACACTGTAAATAAAATTTCTTTTGTTAATTCATAAAATGAATCATTTAATAGCACAAGACTTATGCTCAAGATTCAATTTCTTTGTAATCATATATGTCGAAAAAAACTTTTAGGGCTCTTGACCACCTCCCTTTTTACTATTTGAATTTAGTTTTTATCTGATATCAATCTTTTTGATTTCTCCCTTAAGGAGACATATGTTTCCAAATCTGCCGCAAAATATGTATTTGGTAGAGAGAGATACCGTAGTAGATTGTAAAAATTATATACAGTACAATTCGATATGCATGGTGTAATAAATAACATAATACATCTTCATGGTAATTCAATTTAATACCATTAACTATAAAATTATCATATATATATATATATATATATATATATATATATATATATATATATATATATATATATATATATATATATATATATATTGGGGGGAGGTGTTTTCATTTTCACTTTATGATCACATGCTGTAAGTTTTAGTACACATGAGCCTGAGGTTGTGAAACTGCTTTTCTGTCTTTGTCAATCGCTGCCTGAAGTTTATGACATTTCGAACATTTCAGATTTCTTATGAATCTCCTAGCCACTTTCAACCAAACTTCTCTCGATAATCCTAAAGCAGTTTAAGGCAAATGGTCATTTGATATTCAAACTAAGGATAGCGCCTCTTAAAGATAATTTAAAATACAGGAAATAGGAGGGGTTATTTAAAAAATCCTTTTTTCCATTGGATCATGAATGAGAATTGAAAGATTTTTTTTATCTACTGTAGAATTAATTTGTTAAAACCATACCAGTATCATTTTGAACACAACAAAGGTCAAAAGTTTTGCAAAGAAATATAAATGAAAAATTAAATATATTTTTAAAATATTTTAAGGAATTACACGACTGCAAAATTATTGATTTTCTTATAATGTCGAATTTTTAACTGAGCCTAATCGTGTTTTTAATGGTTTTGCCTCTGTGATGTGCAGCAGTACACTGGTAATTTTCAGTATGAACCCTCACTATGAAGAGAGAGATAAAAGGGGTTTATTAGAGATATAAAGATTATCAAGCAATCGTTGGGCATCGGATAGTGGCATTTCTTCTGTTTGCAAGAGATCTATTGCTAACACACATGCTTTATAGCATGACGATTATTTCCATGCATAGGAAATTACTATTGAATGGAAATGATACAAGGAAATATTGATTCGGTTTAAAGGCGAATGATGTCAAAGATTGAATTTTTGTTTATGTATTTTGTTTAGTTATAAACTGGATTGGTTATTACCGGAATAGGCTAGGATAGCCACAACGGCGCTGGTGAAACACTGGTGTGCTATGCACATTCTTTGGCTTAAAAATTCCTTAAAGCGAATTCGTACTGCAGGAATATATGTAAAAGATGAAGATAACGAACAGTGATCAACTTCATAAATCCAGTGAACAAAACGAATCGGAACAGGGCAAAACCACGGTCCATGGAAACATCAGTGGTATGGTCAGGTGCCTAGAAAGAGTAGGGAGTTAATATTCCATGTCGACCGGTCACGCCCGCCGTGATCCCTATGTATTGACGGAGTATTTATATGTCAAATTTAGTTTAAAATCAATGACATAACAAATGGTATGGAACATGTCAGACAAAATACGATCTAACGATATATTGTATATACAAACAAGGTTTCTATAACGACCATAGAATTTTTTTGAAAATTGACTTTAAACAGGGTTCTTTAAGTCCTTGTACATCAGTTTGTTTGTCATTTGCTTTCGTCCGTTTAAAAATTGAGAGTATTCAGAGCATGCTTTTCTGTATCAGATCAGCTGGAAGACTACCATATGTAGGCGATGTTGAAATATTGCTACATAAATATGTAAAGAAAGTTAACGATGGAAAAGCTTTTCATTCCGTTTGTCATACGGTTTAGTTATCAGTTGTCCATTATCTTCTATAGTCAGTAAAACTTGACATATCGAGTCTACATATGAATGAATGCACTTTTATACATTGATAAAACGTCGTCGATATATTTAATGTAAATAATATACGGTACCAATTTTGATGCACCAGATGCGTATTTCGACAAATTATGTCTCTTCAGCAAGCCGAAACGTATGAAGTCCGAAATATTTAAATTTAAAAAAATTGAAGAGCTTGAATAAAGGGGGTGTCACAGACTTGAGCCAAATACGTCGAAGGATAAGAGCTATGCATGATGGAGATAATCCTTAATTTTGAAATAAAGTTCTAAATTTTACCACAGCAATTAAATATACATCCGTATTTTTATGCTAGTACCGAAGTACTTAGCTACTAGGCTGTAGAGACCCTCGGGGAGTTGGGTTGAAAGCCACACACAACACTAATTTTCTTCTCGTGAAGGAGGTTTTGAAAAAAAAAAATCTGCTTCTCAAGAATATAAAAAGATCCAATTTCCACATAATCTTGAATCTAGAATTTAAAATTTAGTTTAAACATTGCCAAAAAAATCGAATCTTGAGTCAACCAAGAAAAGTTTGCTTTTAGGACAATCAAACCTCTCAACCCAATCCAATCCTAACTCCGAACCAAAAATATATAACACACTTCAATAATTCATCTAATGCATGTTTTTATGTTTTTTGAAAGGAAAACTACTCTAACAGCATAATCCAGGCCTTATACAGTGATGTGTCTATGCCTTTAATCTTATAAAATCACAACGGTGTTTATTTTCTGTGTTTCTTGTATTGTAGATTAAAGGAGAAGTCAATAACTTATTTGGTGATATAGGACACGAAATTGTTAAAAGAGCAAATGATATCGATGCCTCTCTGATTATCACAGGCAGTCGGGGTTTAGGTGTACTCACAAGGACGATATTAGGAAGTGTTAGTGATTACATTGTTCACCACTCTGAAGTTCCTGTGGTTGTGTATACAGACAGTGCCAAATGATGAAAAGTAACAGACAGAACACAAGAACCATCGAATTTCAATCTTGTTGAATTATCCATGTGACTGGATTTCTATAAATCGAAGAAATAGATATTCTTATATAAATTTGGGATTTAGCAGTGACATTATAATTATATCATTCAGGATATATGAGATCTTTTAACCACTCAAAAATTGCTCGCCTAGCATTTGAGAGATTCTCAAGGATATTTTTTTTCTATCGACAATTTGTTTTCACGAAAAAGATCCCTCACTGCTCAATGGCCCTGAGTGCCGAGTATAGGCCAAAATTTGCAGCTTTCCCCCAGCAAGTGGTGGCGTCTCCATATGAATGAAAAATTCTCGAGAGGGACCTTAAACAACAAACAAACAAACAAAAATCATCTACAAAATATTAATTATAGTCCTGTGTTTTATTTTTTTTAGCAATTCGAAATGTTTTACAAAGATTGTTATTTTTAAAAGTTTAAACAGAAAATAAATGTGCTATTATTTCTTAATAAAATGAAACATTTTTAATGTCCCTGTCAGTATGCCCAGGTTTGAAAATTTTTGTTTGTTTGTTTGTTTGTTGAACGTCCCTTCGAGAATTTTTCACTCATATTGAGACGCCACCAGCCGGTGGAGGGCTGTAATTTTAGACGATTACTCGGCACTTAGGGCTTTTGGGCAGTGAGGAATCTTGTTCTTGCCAGTACCTTCTGGAATTTTTTTGTAAAAATGTTCTTGGATAGATTTTAAGCTTTTTGGGAAAACAAATCATTTTACGACCACTGAACTTTAATCAATGTACTTGTTTTTACTTTCTGCACAGCCTTTATATCAGTATGCTAATCTTCAAAAGCAAGGTCTATTTTTTCTTTCCTGACATGCTTTATATTTTTCAAATTTAATTTCTCTGAATGTGTAGCACAGCAAGACATCAGAATCTGTATTCCGTCATTGTGCTTCAACACCATGTACACCAATTTTTGGAATTAACGAATAGTAATCAATGTCAAACGTCCATAGAAAAAATTCAAATCAAGAGCAGAGCAAAAACGGACCTCTAAAAACATCAGAGGTGGGATCAGGTGCCATGAAGGAGTAAGCATCTCCTACGGACCGCTCTGGAAAACGGAAGATTTATAGACAATTCAATGTGTGAATAATGATATAACAATTAGTATGAAAAACGTCAGTCAGCATTTGACTTAATGATAGATTGTTTTTGCTGACAAAGTCATTGTATCAACCACAGAATTTGCGAAATGATGACTTTAAAGGAGACTGTTGATATTCCTGTCTTCCTAGCACTGAAAATGATCGCTCTCAGGTGACTCACTCAGGTGACCTATTGCTATCCGTTTTTGTCTGTCGTCGTGCGTTAACATTTGAACATTTTCAGCTTCTTCTCTGAAACCACTGAACCGATTTCAACCAATTTTGGCATATAGCATCTATGGGTGAAGGGGAACAACAATTATGAATTTCATGGTCCCATGGGCTTGCGGGGTGGGGCTAAAACCAAAAAAATTAATGCAATCTTTTAAAATCTTCTTCTTAACTCCTGGGCATCAAGCAGTCAAACTGTTGGCATGATTGTAATAAACGTTGAGCCCTCTCACAAAATTGTGAAATTCATGATCCCAGGGTCATTTAATAAAATGCATTAAATCTTTGAAAATGTTCTCTGCTTCTGGGTATAAAATAAACTAAGTACATAGATTTGAATATGGCTGCCTCTTAAATTCCAAAACTGCTCATGGGTATTAAATAAACTAAGTAAGTACATAATTATGATTAACATGACTGCCTTATCAGAAATTGTGAATTTCATGGCCCCAGGGTTAGGGGTTCTGGTGTTAGGACGGGGCTCTATTGATTATATAGTAAAAATACATTGATTCTTTGAAAATCTTCTTATCTGCTCCTGAGTATTAAATAAATTAAGAATAGTTATGATGAGCATGACTGCCTCTTCCATAATTATGAATTTCATGGCCCCTGGGTCAGGGGCTCTGGTGTAAGGACAGGGCACTATTGATTATATAGTGAAAATACATTATTTCTTTGAAAATCTTCTTCTCTGCTCCTGGGTATTAAATAAACTAACTTAGTGCATAATTATGATAAACAAGAGTGCCTCTTCAGAAATTGTGAATTGTGGCCCCTTCTCAGTGGTTCAGGTGTTCGGGTGGGGCTCTATTGATTATAAAGTGAAAATGCATTGATTATTTGAAAATCTTTTTCTCTGCTCCTGAGTATTAAATACTCAGTAAACTAACTAAGTACATAATTATGATGAGCATGGTTGCTTCCTCAGATATTGTTTATTTCATGGCAACTAGGTCAGTGGTTCTGGTATAAGGGCGGGACTCTATTGATTATATAGTGAAAATACATTGATTCTTTGAAAATCTTCTCTGCTCCTGGGTATTAAATAAACTAAGTACATAGTTATGATGAGCATGGCTGCCTCTTCAGAAATTATGAATTTCATGGCCCCTGGGTCAGTGGTTTTGGTATTAGGGCGATTACATATTGATTACATATTGAAAATATATTAATTCTTTGAAAGTCTTCTTATTTGCTCCTGGGTATTATTTAAACAAAGGAAGTACATGGTTATGATAGCAAGAATGCCTCTTCCAGAATCATGAAATTCATAGCCCCAGGATCAGAGGTTCATGTGAAAAGGGGGGGGGGCTCTATTGATTATATAGTTAAAATGCATAATTTTTTCAAAACATTTTTTCTACTCCTGGTTATAAAGCAAAGAAACAAGTGTATTGTTATGATGAGCAAGGGTGCTTCTTCCAGAATTGTGAGTTTCATGGCCCCTGATGTTAGGGTAGGGTTGTGTTAAATCTGTAGTGAAAATGCATTGTTTCTTTGAAAATCTTCTCTGCTCCTAAGCATACTGGAGGCGAACAGAGTAAAATTTTACTAAGCAAGGGTGTGGGAAGTGGAGACCGGTCCTTCGGATGAGACCGCATAAACCGAGGTCTCGTGTTGCAGTAGGTGCTGGCACGAAAAAGATCCCTCACTGCTCAATGGCCCTGAGTGCCGAGTATAGGTCAAAATTTGCAGTTCTCCACCGGCAAGTGGTGGCGTCTCCATATGAGTGAAAAATTCTCGAGAGGGACGTTAAACAATAAACAAACAAACCAAAAAAATGGCAAGGGTTTTTTCAGAATTTTTTAACATTGGAGCATTTGGTCAAGTTCTTTGGTCCTAGCCAGGACTCTATTAATTAGTATTCTACTGAGCGAAGTTATTCCCCTTTGCAATTCACCTGTGATTATTATTTACTATAAAAATGCATTTGAAATGTTAATATAACAAGAAAATTATGCAAGAATATTTATTGTATAATACAAAAAGTACTTTCATAATGATCAGGTAGACTTGTAATTAATAGATGAATAATAATGAGACAAAAATAACTTATCTTTTTAAATGTTTTTAAAGGCCGAGAGAGGCCAATGTGAGAGGTAATAATATATGGTTAAAAAATAGATATTTTATTAATAGTCTGCATGGTAATAGTGATAAATGGGGGACAGATAGACACTAGACCAATTATTTTGTTGATCCTGATCATACTATTTTTCTTGCTTTTGGGCAACAAAGCTTCACTTATCAGTTTATGGATCCTCTAAATTGTTGTTTTGTACTCAGGTGACCGTTAAGGCCCTTGGGCCTCTTGTTTCTGTTAGCAGCCCGTTTTTGAAATCAGTAGCCGGTTTTCTTGAGCGATTGTCAAAACCCTTCCGTACAAAAGAGGACACAAGTCAGCAGCATTTTATTGTTTACAAAAAATAAGGATTGCAAGTTTTGGGTCTCTCCTGTATCCTTTAAAAGTCACCTTTCTCCTCTTGGGAAAGAACATTTGAGGTCTAATATAGCCAAGAACTAACTGAAAAAGAACAACTGCAAATCGAAACAAGCTTGCTTGATACAATACAATCAATACAATATTTTACTGGCGCAAACACAATTACAATTGGCAAAGGCACAACATATAAGAATCATAAATTGTTCATACATTTATACAATATTCTAGAATGTGAGGATATGCATAAATCATACAATCATTTGTACAATAATTATGTAATACAATCATTTCTAGACATATGGCATTTTTAAATAAATGAATGTGTTATTTTCAGTATTTCAGGGCATTGGCTATTAAAGCAAAGCTTAACTTTTTTAGTATAAGACATATTTGATATTTTTCCTTGAAAAGAATTCATCAAGTTCCTTTCAAAAGTTAACCTATGATTATTGTATTTTTGGCAGCTGAATAAAACATGAAATTCATCTGCAATCTCTCCTGTGTTGCAAATATTACACATAAATCTTTCATCTGTGAGTATAGACAAACATGTATGTCTCCCTTTTTCTATGGCAAGATATGAAGAATTGTCAAACTTGACTCTGACCCTACAGTTTCAAAAGCATTCATTACTTATACGTTGTGTTGAAGAAGAAACTTTCCAAGATCAAATCTCCACTTTTAAGTCATTGTATTCAGTAAAACACTGTTGATTGTTTCTGCAATGTACACTCAAGCTCAAAAAACCCAAGAAAATAATCCGTTTAATTCACACTACCGTTCTGTGTGTAGTAACAAGGTCTGAATCACTTTGGCTCACTAGAAAACATAAATTTCATGTCATTTTTTTTAAGATGAAATTAAGATTAAGGTTCAATTGAATAACATAAAGAAAAATATTTATAGTGCTAGAATTTTTCATTTTTCAATTTACGATAAAAAAACCAAAGTATGTAAAAGACCCTTTGTAACATAATGAAATATCTTCTGCAAATAAAAATCGAATTAAGCATATCATAAAATATTTACAGCATATAACTGAAATAATAAACTCCAACGTAGGAAAAAAATATCAGCATGATCGATGCAGTTCCACAGGCCTCTAAATTTAATGCTAACATTTAATAACAAATAAAATAACAGCAATGACTATATTTTGATTTCATAGGCCTAAAAATCATATTTTAATACATTAAGGTTCTAATAAGACTGCAGCAATAATTTATGTAAGATTTTTCATAATATCTACATAAATCTAGGCCAATATTTTGTAATATCAAGGTTGCAACAATGCATGCAAAGAAGATTCGATACTCTGTAAACATATCGGTCACATCTTTTTCGTAAATCACTCTCCGCACTTAAATATCGACCCCCATCTGAACGCTCACATTCGGGATGCCGATCTTTCCAGAGTTTTCCTTTATGCCCATTCTTTCTTCACGGACTATTAATATGCGCGACTGGCGTAGCCTCAATGTTGTAACGGAAGTCAATGAACTGCATCTTGTTCTATAAATTATATAGAGATTCATTTTTTTTCTTACATTCTGGACTAATCTGTTCTGAGTGCCATGGCGGACAACGGAAACAAGCGGAAAGTAATGATCGCTATGGATGGGAGTGAATACTCCGAGGGGGCACTGAAATGTAAGTTTCTTTTAAAAATACTTTCATGAATAAATGATATGTTTACATGTTTTCTAGGTCATAAGTAATTCAAATAACTACGATAGATTATTCGTGACATAACTTTATATCAGAAACCCTATGTTAAAAATGAAATAGACCTGGATAAACTCGATATTTACACCTCTATTCAAGGTATTTTCTCAATTTTTCTTTTAAATTAGTAATAGAAGTCTACCTAAGGGGTTTGCTTGCTAGGAGTCAAAGCATTTTCTAAAAAGAGTACGAATATATACGCTCAACTTGACGTTCAGTGTTGTTTTCACTCCAGAAGCAAGCCCCTGTAATTTTCTACAAACTAATACAACTAATACCATGTGATAATATGATCGATTGAAATACAAAACTATATGAAGATTGATTTTTTTTTAATGTTACAGCACACATCTTACTTTCACTTTCCTTTCAGGGTTTGTAAAAAATTTGTATAGAAAAAATGATGATGACGTCATTGTACTTCACGTCACAGATCATAGAGACTCCATGTCCTATTCATGTAAGTAGATCGGAGAGTAGGCCTACAGAAAAGTCAACCTAGACAACATATCTGAGCTCCTGATTATTGTCAAACCCATATATTTAAAATGTTTCAATCACTAAAAAAAGTCATCAAAATCAGCAATCTTTCCCTATTTGAAAACGCTAGGCATATATGATTTAAAAGTTAAGACATTGCCTAATAAATACTCGCTGGTCATTTTGCCTAAGTTATTACTACGTTTAAGTTTTCCTTGTGCCTTTTAAACTATTGTCAGAAATTGAATAATTAAGACTAATAGGAATTAAGTTTCTACCTCATAGAATCCACACCAATATCTACTAATTTACACACAACGGTAGTGGGTCGAATAAGCATGCCAGTTAATTAAATGGCAATACACGTACAAACATGCTATAAATGAATTTGAAAGCGATTGTGATTTTTTTTACGTAAAAAATAAACAAAACTATGTAAGAAGCTACAAATGTTTCAATGCTGCAGTCCAAAAGTAATGAGATATATCTTTTAAACTACTGTTTGTCTGCTCCAGAAGGTGTTTATTATTTCTTCTGTGTCCAGAACTGATAATTCTCTGGTTGTCTATTCCAAAATTCAGACTTAGGTTAACTACTGGTCTATAGCTTATCTAAAAGAAATAGATGATTTAAATACTTCAAAGTCGTTAAAAAATTATAATTTTACTGGCTTACTGAATCCATAGTCACCCACATAAATAATTTTGTATCTGACATATATTATTTAACTGATGGGGAATATTCTCATTAGAAATTTGAAATTAAAGCACTGAAAGGTGCTTAGGACGTCCTTAGAGAAAAAAAAAACACAAGTATTTTTTCTTATGGAAGTTCTAAACTTTGTTTTTAATTGCCTTCTTGTACTTATCATATTACTCACTAAGTTGTGAGTGTGTAATCTTAATTTTCCTGTTTCCAGCTGTATATATATATAGAAACATCTGTATGATACATTCTTCAGTTGAAAATTATGGTTACAGAACATATAACCTGAACAAGCGATGAAACATGCATACACTGTTAATATATGTTTTCTCAACTGAGAAACAGAGAAAAGGGAAATATTTTCCTCATTTGTTATATTAATTTTGCAAGAAATCTGACACTAAAGTTCTTTTGTGTTCAAAATGTAATTGATTTGGCTTTATCCATGCACTTTGAAACTATCATTTATAACATATGCTTTGTTCTGAAAAAATAATTTTCAAAGAAGATTATTTTATTTTATGCACCACGAGTATGCATGAATAAACAGTGTACAAACTGCTAAATCTTTAGGTCTATAATAGATTGTACAAACATTCTGCATCGGAGAAGACACACGATTACGGATAGGAATATAAAAAGAGGCATAATGGGAAACACATGGTTTGGAACATTTTCATTCTAAAGAAAGTCTTATTTGATTATTTGTTTGTTTGTTTGTTTGTTTGTTTGTTTTTTTTTTTTTTTTTTTTTTTTTTTTTTTTTTTTTTTTTTTTTTTTTTTAAACTAGCTACTCATTATATCAATATTTCTTTGTCGTATAACGCTCTTCAATTGTTATGGTTTTTTTTTTATACTTGTACATGCATATCATTAAGCGTAGTGTAGATGCCAAAGCACCCATTAATTATATAAATATGTTCATAATATATAATATACGTAGTTAATCATAAGTATGTATGTTTTTTTTTTAATTGCACACCTTTTCAAATAATACTGCTCTCTTTTGGAATAGTTTTGATAGACTGTGTTGTATACATTCTAAAAGTTTGGGAATATCTATAAATTACCTGTTTAAGGATGGGTACAGTATAGATAAATGATACCTAAATCAGTAAAATAACATGTAGCGATGAAAATCGCCAATATAAACAGGGAACCAACTAAAAACACAAAATCTGTTTAGACCGTGTCTTTAATTTGAATATCATTGATTCGTAAATTGTTTACATTCTGCAGTGATTAACCTTTCGTCATGTATTTGAAATACAACATTTTAAAGGTATTTTAACATCTACCTTAGAATTGAACATGTTGAAAGGGGACATATTTAACGATCCCGGGTGAGCTTCATTAGTTTAAAGTCATCGTTTCGTAAGTTCTATGGTCGATACAATGACCTTGTCAGCAAATACAGTTTATCATTGAGTCAAATGCTGACGGACTTTTTTCATACTAATTGTTAGGCCATTATTTACACACTGAATTGTCGACGGATTTTTCCGTTATTTCCCGATCATGACAAGGAGCTCACGGGGGGTGTGACCGGTCGGTAGGGGATGCTCACTCCTCCATGGCACCTGATCCCACCTCTGATGTTTTGGAGGTCCGTGTTTGTTCTGCTCCTATTTTGTATTGTTTAATGGACTTTTGAGCTTGAATACTGTTCGTTATCCCCATATATTTCATTGTACAAAATTATTTTAATTTTTTTGAAACTTTGACAGGCAATATGTTTTGACACATATGTACATTACCAGTCACATTATAGAAGCTTGTTATATTTAATAATAGCCTGGAAGCTGATGGTGTCAATACTAACTCTTTGTTCAAAGTGAAATAAATAATTGAATGTGGAGTTCGAAATAGGACAAGTTTAAATCGACTTAGCTTAAACATCAACGCATTGATCAAGTCGTGAATAATATAGAAACGTTTCCAGATGCCTTCATCTCATTCAAAAATCATTATCAGAGTTTTCTAAACTTTCCAATATTGAATTTATCAATCTATAGCTTGTAAAATACCTTGAACCTAACAGAAAAAAGTATATAATTAGCTCTCATATTTCAACCTGGCTAATGAGCACAAATGACCCCTTAGGTCTTCACAGTAAAGATAAGAGTTGGAGGAGTATCATTTCTGAGTCAATATAATCATGCATGAGCATTCGTTTTCTGTTTTTTTTTGGTTATCACTATGTACAGCTGCAGCTTTATGCTGCTGAGGTTATTTTCATTACTTGTTCTTTTTATGAGATGCAATATTTCATACATATGTCTCTTATCAGCTCCTTGGATGCCTGTTGATCCAGCACTCATCACTCTGGCATTCCAAAAGGAGGAGGAAAAGGCGAAAATCACAATCAAGAAATTGGATGCAATAATTATGGATGCTGGGGTACAATTATTTTCTGTCCATTGAAAATCTTGCAATTGGCTGCTACTGTGTTAGTCCACATATTGTTTAATTGTGCACTTCTTCTTTTTATACTCATCTAAGATCGAAATGTTTTCTGAAGTAGATGTCACTTAAGCAAAATACCATTTCAAGAGGGCAATTATTAAATAAAAATTACAAGTATGATCAATTTCATTTCATGAAAGCAAACAATAACTGTAATTCTCATCTCCTTTAGCTGTCTAATCACAGTGATAAATAGATATTAATGTCACAGCATAATCGAAAACTGTATTTTCTAGCTCCAAGCAAACGTTGTAAGAGCGCACGGCAATCCCGGAGAACAGATAGTCAAAAAGTCTGAAGAGCTTGGAATCACCATGATAATTATCGCCTCGCGTGGACTGGGAACGATCAGGCGGACTATAATGGGAAGTGTCAGCGATTATGTGGTCCACCATTCGTCCATCCCCGTTATTGTATTTCGTAATTAACAAACGGCTTTACCAGAAATATCAGGGATGAACTTTTTTAATGTGTTCAAGACACATACTGTACCTGTGCCATTTTTATCAACATTTTATGTTGGACTGCCTTTTGACTTGGTGTATTGACTAATAATTGAAATAAGGTACTAGACTGATGGGAGAAAATTGAATTAAAGTTTCTAATAATCTACAAAAACAAATTGCAAAGGTATACCCACTAAGCATTAATTTGTATGAATTTGTGAGTGGAATATGTTTTTCAATGAAAAAACTTAGGTCCTCAGTTTCATTTGAAGAACATATCTGTACTGTGGTTTATTTCGAAAAAGTAAAAGCCTTCAAAGTGACTCTGCAGGAATGTGGTACTTTAATAAAAGTGTCTACCGCATTCCTTTATTTAAAAATTTTCTTTTCATGTATTTGTTCCATTTCATTTCTATAACTATTTTTGAAAGGAAGTTTATGTTTTTTTTGTTAATTTGATCTATTTTGATCAATAAAAATGATTACAGCAATCTTAAAAATTTAAAAGTTTAAGGATACTTTTTGTGCTGAAAAAAGTTCAAATGGACTTCTCTGACCTGCAACCTTGTGAAGGTACATATTGTCGTTTTGTACAATTTGTCGTCGGCGATAATATGTACCTACCCTCACGGCACATATTGTCGTCCATCGGTTCATATTGTCGCCGGCAACAATATGTACCGAGACGAGCCTTATTTTCCTCCTGCATAATGGACGACAAAATGTACAGTCAAGCACCAGCACATATTGTCGTCGGCGACAATATGTACAGTCAAGGTCGGCATATATTGTTTTGACCAATATTTATTTGAGAAAGGAAAGAGAGATTGACAAACATACACGCACACGCATGGAGGGGACAGACAGTATTGCTTGCAATTCTGTAGGGAGAAAACTTTTTGGTCGGAAAATTGTGTCCAGGATTGATGTACTTCACTATGATATGTCAAAGATACCGTAATTCTTGAGATATCTGAAAAATCAGCCTTTTCTTTTTTCTTGTAATATATACTTGCAGATTGAATACATGTATTAGTTTTTTTTTGTTCAAAAGTATTTGAAAATCATTTTTTGCGTTATTCTTATTTACAATCATGTGCCGATATAATTGGTGTTGGGGAGTTGATATTTTTAGATCACCTGAACTAGAAATTCAAGTGAGCTTTTCTGATGTCTGACTGTCCCTCTGTCTGTAAACTTTTCACAATTTCAGCTTCTTCTCAAGAACTACTAGGTCAATTTCAACCAATCTTGCCACAAAGCATCCATGGATAAGGGGGATTCAAGTTTGTTCAAATGAAGGGCCAAGCCCTCCTTCAAAGGATTTAGATAAGAATTAGTGATAATATAGTGACATCTTTTAAAACCCTTCTCAAGAACCACTGCGTCAGAAAAGTTGAAACTTATGTGAAAGTTTCATTGTGAAGTGTACAGATCATGCCCATCGAGGGAAGGATGTGGCTACAAAAGGTGATCAAAGTTTTTCATAGAATATTTAGAAAAAATTCTTTCAAACTCTTTTTTTTCAAGAACTACTGGGTCAGAAGAGATGATACTTATGTGAAAGCTTCATTACATAGCGTACGTTCAATTTTGATGTGCAAGATGGCACGAAAAAGATCCCTTACTGCTCTATGACCCTGAGTGCCAAGTATAGGCACCATTCTGAAATTTCTGGATCCACCACTGAGAAACAGCAGTAGGCCCGTGATTAGTGATATTTAAATGAAAGCATCCCCAGGTAGAGCAGAATCAGGTATCTTTAAATGAAAAAGGGCCAAGGGTGGGGCCACAATGGGCGATCAAAATTTTACATAGGAATATATGGGAAAATTCTTTAAAAATTATCTTCTCAAAAACAGCAAAGCAATGATCAGTCATATTAATATAGAGCATTGCCGTGCATTGTCTTGCAACATGTTCTGATGGACGACAATATGCGCAGTCATGGTAGTTACAGATTGTAGCCGGCGACAATATGAACAAGACGACAAAATATACCGTCACAATCACGCTGCATGAAATAGCATACGAGACACGTCAGTGTGATTCACACACGAATTACATTGACAAAACTACCAAAAAACAAAAAAGAAATGTTTAAGCAACAATATCTGTGGGGCGACAAAATGTACAGTGAGGGAGGCACATAATGTCGCCAGCGACAATATGTACATGTGTAACTTTTCAGCCGGCGACAATATGTACCGATGGACGACAATACGTGCAATGAGGGTAGGTACATATTGTCGCCAGCGACAATATGTACAAAACGACAATATGTATCGTCACAAACCTTCTAAAGTCTCCTTTGTGACTATATATCCAGAAGTAAGGAGTGTAATTCTGAAAAAAAGTCCACGATGCGAGGGCCAAATCTTTATATGACAAATGTAGGGAGTATTTGGCAGAGAAAATGTACCTAAGGAAGTACCAATATCAATACAAGGTAGCTTTTTAAAAAAAAATGTTTAAATTTAGCTTTTTTTAAAAGCCTTTAGAAAGTAGATATACAATGAACCTTTTTGATAATACGTCAGAGGCTAGGCCAAACGTTGTTAAATCCAAATCAATACTGACTTACTTAAAATCAGTAAAACTTGCATACGAGATGTTGTTAAAAACCGAATGTTCGAGTTGTTGATAGACTTTGAAGCAGAGATCGGCGATTAAAATGTACTAAATCGAAATTTACAACTCTTTTGTGAGAACAGTTTAGAAAAAATATGGTATTGACAAAAATCAAGGCTGTTGGCATACATTTCTTTTATTCTTCTTCATGTTCATGTTTACAAACATTCTCTGTAATTTGAGGAACATGGTAAAATAAAAAAAACATGATCAATACGTGACAAGACTCTATCCTTATAGCATATTGTAATTAACCAAAGACCTAGACGCGACACAAATACGATTAGATGAGTTCTATATTGTTTTAAGCGTTCTTTGGGTATAGAACACATAACACCTCTGGTACAAACAGGTCAAGATATTTGGAATCTTTTAATATCATATTTAAACGATCAATTATGATTAAAATTCCTTTTATTGTTTTATACAAGATTGAACACTTGTTTTCTTAAAAATAATTCTTTAAAAAAAATGAATTGCATTCTCAATATTTTCCTTTTTCTAAACATTCATTTTTTGGATCATCTAGCAGTTACATTCCGCCAAAATATGGCAAAGATACTACCGACTCTGTGTAAAACAACAAATAATCAATCGATCTAGATTGTCTCGTTTGTGTGTATTTTATTTTTTCCATTGGATTCAATACACAATTCATATAGGAATACAGTTTTAGCTCACCTCGAAGAAGTCGAGATGAGCTTATTTTATACCCCTGCTTTGGAGTCCTGGTTAAAGTTTAATAACGAAGTCCTTGACCGAGTAACTAACTGGCCTATCTGGACAAAACTTAAGAGGTTATATTTACAAAGGTCATATAATCATTGAGTTGATCCTTACGTCGCGGATTCGAATCCTACTGCGGGACGTGTAAGACCGGTCCTTCGGTTTCTGTATAAACCGAGGTCCAGTGTCGCATGCAGTAGGTGCTGGCACAGAAAAGTCCCTCACTGCTCAATTGTCTTATGTGCCGAGTATAGGTCTAATGAGACGTTAAACAACAAACAAACAAACAAACAAACGACCATAGAATTTGCAAAATCCAGACGTTAAACGAGATTTTTGAAAGCTTTGTAACATCAACTTTTTAAACATCAACGGTTTAAAAATTACTAACTTAGAGTATGCGCTTCCGTACCGAAACATCGGGAGACATAAATACTATATGCAGGTGAAAAAGAAACATTACTACATAAATAAAGTTGATTATGAAAGGGCTGAAGTCGTCCTGTTTATTACATAATTTAGCTGTTAAATTAGGTCATTAACGTCTGTAGTCGGTAAAACATCCAAATATGAAAGAGATGTGCTAGACTCTGTGGTATCTTTTATTTCATATCGACTCGACATACGAGAATGTTTTATTCTTAAGCAGATTTACTGGAATAAATCCTGCTTCATAGGAATATAAAACAGGTCGGTTAAAGTGTCTATGTGCAGTTCATTCTATACTGAAAAGAATTTGCTAATTGTAAAAGTTTTATTGGAAAACTACTTTTTTGTAACACAGTTAAAGATGTTGTTGGTTCAAGTGACGCCATGTAGGTTCATATTTGAATACAGGCAAACTTTTTGTAAGTAATATTTTTTGTAACATTAAAGTCTACATGTATTAAATTAATGTATGTTAAATTCATAAAGATATTGCATCTATTGAACCTTTGAAGACATATTAAGCATAAAATTGAAGTTAATACGGTGCTCCATATATATCGCATGACATTTAAAGTACTGCACTTAGAGGTTATGCTGCATGTATGAATGGGACAAGGGAAGCCAGTCTAACAGAGTGCAATGGTCGACAACAACAATCGTAAAGTGTTGATCGCTATGGACGGGAGTGAATACTCTGAGGAAGCGCTGAAATGTTTGTATTCAAACCGATGTCCATAGAACATAATTTTATAGGATTTTATTGATTATGAATTACACGTGAGAAACAGTGTTACGTGGTGCAAATAATTAGCATTACTGTAGTTTTATATACGTAACGTTTCCTTAGATAATTTGGTACATTTACCAGGTACGTCAAGAAATTGTAGCTTCTTTAAAGCCTCTCTAATCGACTTTATAGAGAAAACTATCACTTGTAAATGAATGAATACTACTGCGCAGTTAAACACCAAACAATTTTTAAACATACATAACTTGACCTTCTTATCTATCAAACGGACAGGGGAATTTAAAATTATGATGTTGTTTTATAAATCATCTAGTTTTGTGTACATATTTTAATAATTGAGATTTTTTCATTACGTTCAGGTCGTATGTTCAAGTAGAGGGCAATACATGTATATATAAAATATATAAATATATAAATGTAAATAGAAAGAGATATGACAATAAAAAAAAGTAAGGTGGGGTCGTTTATAGACTGAGTTTTGCTTACATTCTGTACATTGCATACATTTATGAAAAATCCTAATCATCAGGGACGTTGAAACGTAGTGCAGGTTCATTTTAAATTCTTTCTTGCTGTGATTCTCGTGAGAAAGTATGAAAATAATATGAAAAGCTTACACTAGTAATGTATGTTGAGTTACTTATATACATATACTAATATAAGATTATATATATATATATATATATATATATATATATATATATATATATATATATATATATATATATATATATATATATATATATATATATATATATATCTCCAAGATCTCCATATGTCTTCATAATTTTACATAATTTTTCTCTATGGATAGGACCAAAGACTTTTTCGACGTCAGTGAAATTAATGTAAAGTGTAGTTTGCCATTCATTCATTTGCTCTACGATGCTGCGCACTATGAAGATCTGCTGAGTTGTACTTCATCCCTTTCGAAAGCCAATTTGTTCCTTCCGCTGTAAAATTATTCCTTCTCTGATCCTATCAATTATGATTCTTCCTAGGACTTCGCTCACTTGAAGTAGTAGAGTGATACCTTTCCAGTTTTTGGTTTTTTTTTTCAGATTCAAGGTCCCTTAGGTTTCTTTGAGAACTTTATGATAAGTTCCTTCTTGCATGTTTCAGGTATTTTCTACTTATTCCATATCTTGTCAAGACGATTCTTCACCGTTTTCCTGTTGTAAAATAAAACTCTGTATCTGTTTTGACTAGTTACACTGTTCCAGGTGTCTTGCCATTTTGAGGTCTTTGATAGCATTTTTTTTTTAATTTCTGCATATGATGGTTCACTGGTATTTATCTCTGCTATAGGTGATTCTATAATTTCTTCGTCTTCTTGGCTCCTCCCTATTGAGAATCTCCTTAAAATGATAATTCCACCTAGCTTCTCAATGTCTTCTCCCTCCCTATGAAGAGCTTGCCACCTTTGTCTTCAATGTGTGTGGTTCTTTGTTGTGGTCCTTAATCAATACACACATTTTTTTTAAAAGTCCGTATAGTGTGTGCACGTTGTCTCTTCTGCCTGTGTCGCTATGTTTCCCACCACTTGTCTTTTTATTTCTTTGTCTTTCTCCTTATCTTGTAGTCGCCCTCGAAGTCTTTTTAGTGAGTTACTAAAAATTCCTTACTTATGTATACTCTCTGATTTATTATCATCTAGGTTGTTTCGCTTATCCAATGTTTCTTTCTTTTTTCCCCATTAGCATCTCCTTTATTGTCTCTGTGTAGCATTTCTATATGCTCTTTCACTCATTTTCAATCTAATCTTCAGATCATGATTATTTTCTTCGTTAGAACAATGTTTCTTAGTGATAATGTGATTGTCACGTATTATCAATTATTCACACAAGTGCAGATACATTGATAATTTACTGGTAATTTTAAAAAAAAATGCTGTAACTCAGATAAAAATTTTAGACTCTTTCTCTTTAAGGGTTTGCCAGTAAAGTGTGCAAAAATGATGATCACATAATTGTGCTCCACGTTACTGATCATAAAGAATCCCTGTCCTATTCATGTAAGTAGAAATGTACATTGTTAATGTATAACTAGAACTGCTCTTCAGAATATTCAGCAAAGTTTACATCTTCTACCCCAAAAATATTGAAAGATAAACAAACAACAACAACAAAATACAAAACATGAGAAATTTAAACCTGTTTAATGATACTGATATCATGAGAAATTAAAAATGCCTCCTCCTTTACAATGGCATCAATAAGCTTACAAACGAAATTATATTTTGAAAAAAGTATAAATCAATCAGCTACTCAGTTATACAAGACGTGTCAGCAGATGTGCCCTATCATACCCAAAATTTAACAGGTTTACCCTTCAAAACTAGTACTCCCCAATTGCAACCTTAGTGTAAAAATATTTGTAAAGCAATACATGTATGAGCTGCAACTATGATGTCAGATATTTTTGTTGCAAAACTGTAATTTACTATTTCAATGACAGAAAAGAAGAACGTTTATAATTTTTTGTTGTTCATATTTGCGACCGAAGAACTTTTAATAAGCTTAGATTGAAGCAAAATTACATTATTGTCGTCCTGTACAATATTGATTTGTTTAATAATAATAGAATACTATATATTTTATTGTGCAGAATCCTTTATTCTGAAACAGTTATACTTTATTTCTGCCTAATTGATCAAAAAGGTTTAAGTTATATACAAATTTATCATAAGTACACATAAACTTCTGAGATAAACTTCTGAGTAGTTAATAAAGCACAACAACTTTGTTCATTTCTTATTTAAACTCTCGTGCTTGAAGTGAAGTCATATGTACTCACCGACCATCCTATTCATATGAGGTACCAATTTAGACAATTTGATATTCCAATGCATAAGAGATGGTAAAATGGCACTGTTACAACGCACTTTGAAAAATTACGCACTTTGAGAATTTTTTTCAAAGTGCGTTAAATTTGGGACGAAATTAACGTACTTTGAAATAAAAAAAATGTTTCTTTTCAAAGTGCGTTAATATCGACCATATTAACGCACTTTGAAAAAAATGTGCACGGCTTGGTCAATATTCTTGCAAATTATGATAAATAATTATTTGAACCTGTATGGATAACTTTTTGGTGATGACGTCACTTCAGGATCTGAGATATAGCCGTTTTAAAGATTTTTAGGGGTTGTCTAGTTCCCAAAGGTTCTCGTAAATGTTATAAAAGGGAAATGGGTCTTTTATGGAGGAATGATTGTTTAGTAGCACGATTTCGTTTCCTTTTTTTATTTCCAGTCTATAATAAGTTCTGTAGATGTAGGGGTCGATTTATGACTTAAAGCATCGCATTTTTCTTAGGGAAAAGGGAGTAATTATGATTTTTCCATTGAAAATATATTTTCCCGCAGAATGTGATGGTCTTGGTTTTTTTTTTTTTTTTTTTTTTTTTTTTACAGTTCTTTAATTAATATTAAGAGGTATGAAAAAAAATTGCTTTTTATACAAGTTGATTTTGTAAAGCCTCTTTGGCCAAAGTATAGTCAGTTGGCTATTGTTGCTTAGATCAGCGATATGGTCCCTGAACCTCTCTTCTTTAATATAACAGGGTGCGTTAATATATTTTTTTTTTCAGGAAAGCTTATCTCAATTTTTTTCATGTATTTTACGGTAACTCAAATTTATTGAGAGAAAGTATACTAATGTCATACAACGTTATGTAAATACATATATTTGGGTAGGAAAGATAAAGAGTTGGGCTGAGGGATCCTCTACCTGTCTTCTCGTTCTCGACGAGGGTAGATCAATTCATCAGTTTTTCGAAAGAAATATAACATAATAATGATGTCTCTTACTTAAATCTAACTCCAGAATTTTTATTTTATACATTTTTTTTCAAAGTGCGTTAAGTATCTTCATGGTAAAAAAAAATGTTGATGTACACTCTTAACGACTTTCGTACTCGCTAATGACGTCGACATGTTATAACAAAGAAATATTAGAGTTTCTCGTGATTTAACTGATTTTAAGTTACTTCTTTATAAAAGATTATCCCTATTTCAGGACTACATCTACGATATTCGGATTCACTATTTGTCTTCCCTTATACAGTAGCTTGTTCAACACTGAAAGTAATTAAATATTTCAGAAACAATGCCTCTGTTAGAACCCCCAACTGCTGTCCTTTAGCAATAACTTATTTAAAGCTTAACTCTAGAAAACAATAACCAAATACTGAACAAGTGGCGAGATGCATTCGAAAAGAAAATTATATCATGACCGGTAAAACTATAAAACACCAGCAAGACACTTTATGCATGGAAAAAAACACTGACATGATCATTCTTTGCCGGATATCTGACTTTTAGATAGAAAGGGGCAAATAAGGCAAAAATGTGATATAATTTTTTAACGGAAGACGAAGTATTGATTCTATATCATTTAAATGAGAGTAACAAAATAATTAAATGCCATTATGGTTCCAGTTTTTGAAGATTCAAATTAAGGAGGCAGGTACCGCTTCTGAACCAGCAACTGTTATATACCATGAGTCTTTATAGATTGTAGGATAGAAAAAACAGCTGCAAATGCAGTTTCTTCTGAAATAAAATTTATCATGTATATAGATTTTATATTGATAGCTCCCTGGTTACCTGTAGACCCCATGATATTCCAGATGAAGGTGAAAGAGGAAGAAGAAAAGGCCAAAGAGACCATTAAGAAACTGGATGCCTTGATAAAGGATATCGGAGTATGATTATCTAGACTTGTTTGAAGATAACTCATGATGATGATGATGATGATGATATATATATATATATATATATATATATATATATATATATATATATATATATATATATATATATATATATAATACTTGCTGAAGGTCATCCTTATTTCAAAATTTCCAGGTTTCTTTAAAAGAAATATGTATGAAAATAAAGCAAAACACAGTTATTCCCTATAATTTCAGTTCCTCAAGATCAGAATTTCTCAGAACTGAATCAATACTGCAAAAATTTTCAATAATGTGGTATTTTTAGATCAAAGCACACGTCATTCGAGCCCATGGCAACCCCGGAGAACAGATCACTAAAAAGGCTGAAGAACTGGGAGTCAACATGGTGATTATTGGTTCTCGTGGATTAGGAAAAATTAGGCGGACTATTATGGGGAGTGTGAGCGATTTTGTGCTACACCATTCGTACATACCTGTCGTGATATTTCGCCATTAAAGAAATACAAAAACCGTATTAATTATGAATAACTCGTGTCAATAATGCCAATATCTTATGACGAACAGATGCCTTTCAGTGTTGATTAAAAATAATTATGATCATTGCTATAAAACAGAGATAGAGAAGAAGAATTATTTAAAGATTTTTAAGACTTTGTTCTGTAACAAATGTATTGATTTATTTCTGTTAGAAATGCTTGTTGATTTAGGTTACATGGGTATAAATTGTATAGTATATTTATTTGTAACGTTGTTTCTTTTTTACATCACTAACCAAAGAATCTGCGGTATTGTATTTTGACAGTTCGTTTACATCTAAAATAAAATCGTCTAGTGTTCTTGTTTTTCCTTTTCTTTTAACTATAGTCCCGCTGGGCGCGTCATTATTGTTGATGTAAATATGGTTGAAAATCATGACCCAAAAGCTATCATTTAAATGTCTTAAATCTACAGGAAGTCCCGATCTTTCTATTGGCGACAGAACTTCTGTCGAGGATGCGCCAGACCCTAAAGTTTTAGTTTTGGAAGGAAAAAATACGGAATTTCTGGAATTTCATTGTTCTATCGCTGTAATTGGTTTCCGCGTTAACACAAAACAAGCATTTCATGAAATTCTATGTTTCAAAATGGACTTTCATAAAATACCACTTGAGTTGTGCCGTTGGAAAAAAATAAAATAATTTTCCTACCTACCCTATTTTTTTTTCAGGCTGGTAGCAGGAAACAAGACTATTATTTTTTTGGCCTAAAATCAAAATAGATGTACAAATGTCTCTAACAAGACTACTAGTTTGTTATTATAATAAAAAAAGAGAAAATAAGCTCCTTGACTCAAAATTTTATTCTTATAAATAAAATGATTCTTGATTTAGTTTACTCATGTACTAAGTGATATTGAAGTCTGACTAAACCTGCAGGGAGGGTAGTGTCTGGCCAGTAGAAAAATAGATCAGGTTATGTCAAAGTCACGAATAATGATTTCAGAGTCAAACATTAGCATGGTTGAAGTTCTGTCTTCAAGTTGTATGAAATTCAAGGTACATGTAGCAAGGTCAATGCAAAATCAGGTCAAGGTCAATGTCAGAGTCAATGAGTATAATCAACATTAGGAAATGTAATAGCAATGCAATGAATAGGGAGGGGCAACATCACAAAATCTTGAAATTATTGAATTGTGATTATCAAAATTATTTTAATCAGTGTATGATGATAGACAATTATATCTTCGACAGTTTCTTTTTACATGAGCAAAAATGTAAACTGATGGAGGGCAGAAAGGAGAATGGAACAACAAAGATGAACATGACAAATTATATACTGTAAACCAATTTCTATTCACGTGCGAAAAATATCTGCGATTTTCATGACCTATTTTAACTCCCCAATATTAATCGCCGCAAACCATTTATCTTGCTATATATTTGTAAAGGACATTTCCTCAGTCGCGAAAAATAATCGTTGCGGATTGTTTTCAAACTGAAGAGTCGCAAATAAAAGATGACGCGAATAATAGTTGGTTTACAGTAATTTATCATGTGAATCTTTGGTTGTTCCATTCTCCTTACTGTCCTCCATCAAAAAAGGAGAATGGAACAACCACAGATTCACATGACAAATTATATAACCTGTCATGTGCATCTTTTGTTGTTCCATTCTCCTTCCTGCCCTCCATCCAAGCATACTTAGTATGGCAAAATATGAGGCATATAATATTGACTTTCAAGGGGGGGGGGGGTACTGCAAAAAAAGGAAGGAGAAGGGAATTTCCATTGAATTTTATATTGGCAGTTATTGCTTATACATCCATTTATTGTTTGTTTCCATGGAAACAACATAGTGCAAAAACACTCCTGTTGCAGTAATTTTGATATATTTGTATTTTATTAATTTAAGTGTTCGTCTGTGTATGTGAGGGTAAGTACATGATTAGAAGTTGATCAAGCACTGAGTCTCTAGTTTTGTATTTTGATAATATTAACATAATAGGGACTGTTCCTGAACTATCTTAATGTGGTTGCCAAAGCAACTGTTTTTAAAAATGAATTTCTATTTTAATGCAAGTGAAATGACAAGGTTAATTAGCATGATTTATTTTATTGAAGAAGAAACATAACATTCAACGATGTGTACATTGATAATATCAATAATAATAGGGATTGTTCCAGAACTATTTGGTTGCCATAGCAACTGTTTTTTTTAAATTATGAATTGAAATGAAGTAAAATGATAAAGTTGATTAATTTGATTTATTCATTGATTCAGAAGAAGAAATATTATAATGCAATGTGGCTATGGTTATTTTATATTGTTAATATCAATAATTATTTGAATAGTTCCTGAACTTTGTGGTTGCCATAGCAACGTAGTAATTTTTTTAAATTTTAGATTTCTATTTTGTTTAATGTTAAGTGAATTGAAAAGGTAAATTAGTGAGTTATTTTTTCATTAATGATTTAATTAAAGCAGATATGTACAAAAAATCAGTCAAATATAGAATCTTCAAATTAATCCAAATTCTCCATGGCAACCATTTTTGTTTTCATTTTATTTTATTTTAAGAAATATTACCACTCTAGAAATTTTATATTTTGTTGAGTATGGAATGAACTTTTACCTGATGGTGGTCATTTGCTATGGAGTGCCTGCATTTTTTTGCTATTATTTGTAGAAAATGCCCAAAATCTGCATTTTTTAAAATTTGTTAAATTTTTAAAAATTGACACTTTTCATAAAAAGATCATTCATTCATGACCAACTACAGAATTAATTCACTAATTGTGGTAGTTACTCCTATAAATAATGCATCAGAATAGGTAACCGTCAATCCTGTATGAAATGTCTAGAAAATAAAAAATAAAGATGAAGTGGGTACAATTTTAGTAGAATGCTGCTCATTTATGAGCTATAAATGGCGGTTTTGGTAACCATGGCAACCGGTACTCAAATTTGTCTGTTGACCCCAAATATGACCTATACATGGTGTTTCTACATTACATGCAAAATATCAGCCAAATCTGTGATGTACCATTTCCAACTTTTTTCTATATTCTTTGATGCTTACAGAGAATGACTCTTAAAAGGCAATATGCGAACCAAGTATCCTTTTGTTTTCACTAAATCAGTGGTGATAAAATAATACAAAAGACTACATAAACAATTTGCCATTGTTCCAGATGTCAAGGCTTGAAACAACATCTTTTTTGCAATAAGGCTCATTATTATAACTGTATTTTAGAAAAACTTCGTTTTATTCTTTATCTGGAAATCCAACTTTTACTCACAATTAACGTTCTTTGGATGAAATTTTCAAAAATTACATTTCAGTCTATAATGCTTTTAACATTCCAGTCAACCAAGATGTGTTTGATCTACCTTACCTACACTGAATCCCAAAACTTCATAAAAATCTTTACAAACAAAGATATGATGCCGGATCCGCAAATGCTCTACTAAGCCCCTATCAATACTTTTCACAAACTGTTGTAAAGGAGAAACTGTGCTACGTTATATTCTAATATTCTAGAAGTGGTGTTAATAAAATATGGTTTCTCAAAAATTCTAATTAACTTTAGAAAATTTAAAAATGGAACTCTTGTGATTGGTCATCAACAAAATTACTTGGTTAAAAATCTCTCTGATTCTATACATAAGTACGTTGAGGTTCATATTGAAAGGATTTAGAGTTCCTCATTGACAAAATATACGAGTAGTCCTTTTAGACCTACGTCAACCTAAGACTAAACGTAAACTTACGACTTTTTTGGCGCAACGTCAAACGTACGATTTTTTGTGAATAATCAAAATCTTAAGGGAAAAAAAACTTAAATCTTACGTCTACGACTGACCGTAAGATTTTTTGTGAATAGATGTCCAGGTCTTCCAAGAATCTGTTGGAATCCCGACGGGCTCCTTTATTAGCCGATCCGTTTTTATATTCCTATGATGAAGAATTTATTCAAACACTTTTACATGAGAAAAAAAAATCTTGCTGTGACCTTCTTCTCGACATTCCGAGATATTGACGACGTTTTATCAATTAATAATAGTTACTTCCATTCATAAGTAGACTCGATACATTCCAGTGAACTCAAAATAAAAGCACCACAGAGTCTGACACATCTGTCTCAGGTTTTGATGTTTCACTCACTATAGGTGGTAGGGCCAACTAAAAGCCAAACTGTATGACAAATGAGATGACTTCAGCATTTGCATAGTCAACTTTCCTTATTTATGTAGTAATATTCCACTGTCACCATAAAGTGTTTACATCTCCCAATATATTTGTTATTCAAGAGCATGCACTAAGTTCGATCAATTTTCAAACCGAGGCAGGCTACTGACAAGTAAGTTGATAACACAGGGATTTCAACAACCTCGTTTTAAGTCAGCATTTCGTAAATTCTAATGACCTTGTTAGCAAAAGAATCTATCTGTGGGTCGTATTCTGATTGGTACGCAGGTATGTTAAGGCAGTACCCAGATCATATTTCGGCGAATTTAGACTTTTTTCGTAAAATGTAACATTGATAAATCGGAAAAGCCATAGATAAAACATTTACTATAATTATCCATTGTATAGACGTCATTGAGTTTTACGCTAAAAGAAGCACTCCACTACGACGTCATCATGTGACGTCTATAAACAGAAAAATTGCCTTAATGAAAAAGTGAAAAGTTCAACACTACCCCGGGGATAATTCAATTCTTCTTGAGAAAATAATTATGTAAAAACATCACTGGGTCATGAAAAGTGCTGCTAGAATCCTACTCTCCCGACACAGAAAAAATTATTCCAAAGTTTCGCATGAAACCTTACCAAAATTATTACATTTTGTACAAACGATCAAGGAATTGTCATCAATTCATGTTAATCATACGATTCTAGCAGCAGTTTCCAAGTACTATAGAAAACAAGCTTTCGATACAAACAAAAATTATGTCTCAAAGTATGCGGCGTAGTGTTGAACTTTTGCAACTTTGTTGGTATAGAACGACAGAGGAAAGGCTGATCGGGATTTTTAAGCACTGCCTGTGTTCATTATAAGAAAACATGATTAGAATATATCAGCGTACCTGATTCTTAATCTTTAATTCCTTATGAATCACACATAACATTCATGGTATATGCTTGAAAACTCCCATTTTACATATTTGTTTACATGAATTCTCGTCACGTTTCATTTTCACTCGGCAAATATTTGATCAATAGTTATGACGTCATGGGTTTGGTATTTAACCCCCGTGATAAATACTTAGCTGTTTATACCACCCAAAAACGACATGATTTTGTTTATATTATGTTTTTGAATGATTCCATTCATTTCTTGGACCTGAAATCAAACTTTAAATATAGATATTAAGAAATCATTATTTCTAAACTTCACGTCATACAGCTTACTATGACGTCATATTGTAGAGGCAAGTAGTATATCTCTGGATGTAGCCTTAACATACCCGCGTATATTTTATACAAATTGTTAGGTCTTTGTTTTTATACATATTTTGAATGAGGATTATTCCGTATACCTGATCAATAAATAGGGCTCACGGCAAGTGTGCCCGGTCTACAGGGGGTACTTACTCCTCCTAGGCATCTGATCCACTTCTCCACGGAATTTCCAAGTGTCCGGTTTTTTTTAATGAATTGCGTTCACTCTATAGGTCTTTGATTTCCATTACAAAAGGCTTTTAATTGCATGAAAAACTTCTACAAAAATGTCCTTTTATCCTCGTGTATACATGTATATCTAATGTAGGTGCATGTACACCAATCACGATAAGTGTACATATGTGTCACAGTTTGCTGAGTACTTTATTCTAATTACGGAAATTTGCATGTAAAAAAGCTGCAAAAATTTGGTTAAAAGGTCGTGACTATCGGTTTCATGAAAAATGTGATTTGTTAGAAATCATTAGCGTGACACCATGCAATATATCTTGAACTATTAATCAGTTCAAAATTCGTTGACTAATTCATATGTTTATAAATAATGAATAAGTGAAATTATTTGAAAAGAGAGACCGATATATGTTTCTATATGCCAGTTTAAAAATAAGACTTTTAAGCATGGATAATGATACATGTACAATTTTCACCGGAAGACAATTATTATTCAAATAAAACGGAAGATATTGCTATGCATGACTAACTAGTTTCCTCAATCCTCCAAAATATTAGACGATCCCAAGGGTTTGTAGGTTTTAAGCTATTTAAATACATTATTCATTTTGAAATGTGACACATTTGAAATATAAATGAGTTACAAGAGTGTTTAAGCATGACGTCACTTTATCTTCATGAAACATAAAGTCTGAGTTCAAAAGATTTTTTTCGCAGACGCTTCTTCAGTAAATTCAATTAAATATATGCTTATGTGGCGTTCCATAAGTATTACGTGACAAGCGTGGCCTTAGTGTAGTGAAGTTCTTTAGCTATACAAGTCAACAAATTAAAATTTATCTAATCTTTTCCTGCTCCACACATAGTACTACGAAACAAGCGCAATGGCGGACAAAAGTAACAAGCGAAAAGTGATGATTGCAATGGACGGGAGTGAATACTCGGAGGGAGCAATGAAATGTATGTATTTGTCAGTTACTATCGATTTCCAAACAGGAAAATTTCTCTTGCTTTTCTGCATCGTGATAATAAATGAGAAAATCAGTGACATAACGGGCTACATCATGTGAGTAAAGTTTTGATAAAATTCAGTACAATATACAGTGCATATAAAAATGTATTTAAAGAAGAATTGTGTTTAAAACTAGTGAATGAATGTTTTGTTTTGTTTTTGTTTTTTTTTGTGGTTGAAAATAAATGAATTGTCTTTGGAAAAAAAACTACGTTAAACAAATGACACTTATAAATAAGTATACTTCAGATAAAAGCTTGGAATAATAATAAATACAGCTTTTTTCTATATTGATTGTTTGTTTTAGGGTTTGTCAAAAGTATGTACCGGAAAGATGATGAGATCATTGTAGTTCACGTCACTGATCACAGAAACTCAATGGCATATGGATGTGAGTAGACGTATAATATTATAGAGATATAGGGAATTACAGAAAAGCATCACAAAAGGACAGAACACAATGTAAAATGTCTCACTTTTTAATGAGAATAGCATCACAAAAAATAATCTATAACAATTTCCTCACTTTCAACCTTCATGGTTATTTAAGACCTAATAATGTGAAGGAAAAAAAGTTAAGAATTCGCAAGGAAGTAACATTACATGTATTATATATTGGGAAAACTGTCTTTCGATCAGTTAAAGAAATATGTAATATAATGTTGTTTTTTTCTATATTCTAATCCTTTTCCTACTCGTAACTGTATCCCTTGAATTCGACTCATTTGCATGTTGTTGTTGAGCGAATTATTTCCTTCTTCCTCCATACATACAAAATTCAATAGAACGTAAAGAACAATTTAAAAGAAGTCTAAAATATGCGCATAACCTGAACGTATGAGATGTAAACAAAAAAACCCCCACATCTTTTTATGCTTAAGCTACAACGTCTAAAGAAACATCAATGATTACATGAGCTTTAGCTGCCTGGGTAAAATTACCAGGAAGGAACTGATATCATGCACTGGGAATGCATAATTGACAATAAACACTTGGTTATGAAAAATTACAAACATATTTTCTGCTTTGAAACTTTGATAGATGATTTTAAGTGCAACTGGGAATTTGTAGGGTTAAAAAGGTAAGAAAATACAGTGTTATGATAAATGTAGGGTTAGCCAAGATCTGTACGTGTACGCTGTAATGCTATCGTGAGGTTTGATAACCTCTACCCAGATGAAACATTGATTAACTTCAATTACACTTTGTCTACAGGATATCAGATACTCATTATATCAAGATTTATTTTCCCTCTGTCGAATCATCTACGCTGTTCTTTTTCATAAGATTTATTCAAACTCTTAAAAAACTGATAAGGTTTAATCAGCGATGTTTAGCTAAACTATTTCAGAATTTTTTTGCAATATGAACTTTTTAGTACCTTAATATTTAATATTTCCACATCTAGCGTAATGCATAGAGAACTAGAGATGCCATGAAATTTCCAAAGAATGTTCTTGTATTATATAGTATACAAGTTCAAATGTACACATGAGATATGCATCCCATAGACTTTCATAACAAATACATTTCAGTTCTGTTTTTCTCCTCATATTTTCTGGTATTCTGGATATTTTGAAAGTTGATTAATTTTTCCTGTCTTTCTCTTAAAGCTGCTTGGATGCCTGTAGACCCCAAAGTTGTTCACAAGGCATATAACGAGGAAGAAGAAAGGGCTAAAGTGCAAATCAAGAAACTAGATGCAATATTAATGGACGCAGGGGTATCATTGTTTTCTAAAACATGACTACCATACTGGTCTGATAGTAAACTCTATTGATTTTTCGCATGCGTGTGTTTCATGCTATCTTCACCATATATTGTTTTTTTGTTTTATTTCTTAGTATTGCAGATTTTTAATTTCCAAACAGGCAATGTAAGAAAGAATGTATATTGAAAATCAAAAAATGTAATCACAAACACCACATTTGCTACTCAAATAATTTTTTTAAGCACAGCCAAATCCATACTGTTCCATGGAAATGTCTATTATAATGTTTTATTTTAGGTTCAAGGGAACGTTATACGTGCTCACGGAAATCCTGGTGAACAGATAGTCAAAAAGTCTGAAGAACTAGGCGTAACTATGATAATTATCGCCTCTCGTGGATTGGGAAAGATCAGACGGACAGTCATGGGAAGTGTGAGCGATTATGTGGTCCACCATTCCTCCATACCAGTCATTGTGTGTCGCCATTAATCGTTAAGTGTTCACTGAAAATCAGGGATATTGTAATGTTCATCAGTTATCTGTGTCATAGCTATGCTTTTACTTCATGTGTTAGTGTCAATAGCGACTTGTTCTATGGATAATCCGCATAGCAGAATGCGAGAAGCGATTGTAAAATATACTTAGTAATATTGAGATATTTTATTTGATGATCAGAGATTTTTAATTTAATATTTTTTGTTTAATATCAATATTAAGATATAAATCAAACTATTATTTTATGAAATGTGAAGACCATTGAGTTTTTTTTTCATTTTAAATATTTGTTGTCTTTTTAAATGTATTCTTATTGTTGTTGATAAAAGATGGCGTTAACGAATGTTATGAAGACTTACGTACGTTTCTTACCCCAAATACATGGTGATCCTTTAATCATTTAATATTTATCAGAATGATGAGAAATAAGCATTTCTGATAGGTTTTACAAATCTGCCGGAATCATCAGCTTTTCTGATAGGTTTTATAAGTCTGCCGGAATCACAATTTTTAATATACATATGGCCGACTTTACATATTACTTTTTGAAAGAGAAAGGAGATACGTTATTTTCCTGAATTTTAAAACTCCTGAAATATTTTTTCTTCGAATTATCCCCTTTTGTTACACAATCAGATTGTATTACTCCGCGTATGAATATTTAGGTCAAACATTATTTAAAGTTGGATCTTCTGTTGGACATTCATACGTTTTCTTGCCGAATCTCATCATTGAATGATACACAATAAAAATGTAAATTTTACATTTTTTTTTTCTTTGATCAAGGTATCAAAGGAATAATTGTCGGATTTTTTTTTCAACAAATGCTTCAAACATTGCTGAAGTTTTTCATCTAAGTTTCCTTTGATACTTCAATCAAAAAAAAAAAAAAAAATAATAATAATAATAATAAAACATTCAGTTCCTAAATCATTTAATATTTATTAGATTGATGAGAAATCGGCGATTCTGATTGTAAAAATAAATCCTTTGATACCTGCATCAACAAACTTTTCACAATTTAGCCGGAACTACATTTTTTGATAACATAATATCAAAATGTTGCATATAACGATTTTCAGAGTATTTTTTGAAAGAAAAAGTGAAATATTTTTTAACCTTTTTGAAACTTTGAAACTTTTATTTTCACTAAAGCCCCCACATGGGGTATGTTAGTACAATAAGTGTTTAACAAATGAACAAATCAACATGTGAACCGTTAACATAATGAACTACAAAAAGATCTTTAATCTGTTTCAAAACTTTTCCGGTACGTTCCAGAGTTATTTTCTACATTTGTTTCTCTTCGAATTATTCCCCTTTGCTAAACAATCGGAACTCGTTTGCATGACAACATTGCACGGGAAAGAAAGGAATTAATCATTATATAGAATGTGAAATTATTGTTTTTTAAGATAACCGATATGAAGAAAAGAATTTATGAGCTTTTTTTCTACTACCAAAGCTGGGAAATGCCGTCAATGCTATTCTCTGGAAATGCACTCACAGAAAAACGACATTGCGTGAGAGTGTTAAATAACTGGCAATGAGACTCTAACAGATTTTACATCCAAATGTTATTCATGCACAGAATGTGATATGTTTATAATACTTAAAATGTATGAGGGTTCGCAAAAAAAATCTAAAATTCTGTGACCGAGAAAGAAGTTATCAGAGTAATTTGAAGTACATGTGTAGCTTCCCTTTACATTTACTAAGCTCACCGAGAAATATTTGAAGTACATTACATATCCAAGGAGTTATAACAAAAAGTTATAACTATATCCGGTAAGTAATTTTTGCGTAATTGTAACAAACAGCTGGTAATACATTTTGTGAACGTTGTTTGTTATGTATTAATTAAACCGTGTATGAATATTTAGGCCAAATATTATTTTAAGTTGGAACTTCTGTCGGGTATTCATACGTTTTCTTGCTGAATCTCATCATTGAAAGATAAGTATTACACGGTAAGAAATAAATCTTACAATTTTTTTTCCTTTGATTGAGCAATCAAAGGAGAAATTGTCGAAATTTTTTTTTCATCAATGCGCGTAGTATTGATGAAGGAAGTTTTCCGTCCATTTGTTCTTTGATACCTGGATCAAAGAAAAAACATGATTCATCTCTTAAGTCATGACTCTATCTCAGGCCCTAGTCTTATGAAACATGAAACGTGAGGCGTACACATCCAAGCTATAGACTCAACACAGCTTAACGTGCCTGCAATCGACGGAGACTCTGACGCATCACTAGAAAAGCTAACTCACTAGCGAGGCAGTATAAGTTCCATATGTACTGTCCGCTGTACCCTTCCCCACTTAGCATGTGTCCTTTCTGGGTGCCTGGGGTCTCTTCAGAAACGGCCATGCATACAACATTCGTAGCTGCAGGTCTGGTCAGAAAAGAATTTGGAAGTCTTAACCCTATAGAGCTTCCTTAAGCAGGTCACGAAACATCACTACGCTGCCACCAATTTAACGCCAAACTGTCACCCACACGCTCGTCGAGGCTTAACTTGCCTGAAATCAAGGGAGACCCTATAGTATCATTAGGAAAGCAAGCTCACTTGCGGTGTTGTATAAGTTCCTTACGTACTGTCCGTTACAATATGATTGGGGGAGTTTGCTGATTAGAATACTGGAGTGACGGAGTTGTACAGGTAAGAAGTTTTGTGTGTTTCAAAATTTTCTTTTTGTCTTTTATATCTTGAGAACACTACTAATTTCATCATTCTCATTTGAATGATAATTTTTCAGTTGCTCCACTCCAAAAGTGTAACCTCAATCTGTTACAATCTCTGTGACTCTCTTCCAAGTATATCTGGTGAACAATTCACACGATTCTACTAGTTCTGGAATTTCTACAATTCAACTACTTTACTTCAATTGCACTTTCTTTGTTGTATATTGTGAGATATTTATAATCAGTGTATTCTTCTTCACTAAAAAGCATTAAAAATCTAAAACATTCATTTTCCTATGATACACTTTTATCCATGGCACGGCGTATGAAAATACATGAGGAACTACGTTCACTTTCAATGCATTTAAACATTTCCAAGATTGCAAGTCACACTCGAATACAACATATACATTTTATCTGCAACATGTACAATAAAAAATACATGAAGTTTGAATGGATGATTTTCAACCAGATTTCAATCTTCAATGAAGAAAGTGACATTTTAGAAATGTTCTCTGAAACTGATGTTGCCTGTTGATTTCCAGCTGGTCAATTCCAAAATTTAACTAAAGGCTTAAATCTGCATATAAAGGGAAAACTTGATAAATCTGATTCCCGGGAATAGCCAAAAGCAAATATAATAATTACAGTTATTACCCATTAAGATGATTCCATACCCACACTTCTATGGGTTCAAAGTTGAAAGACTGCATACATTTCTACTGAATATTATTTTAAGAAAATTAATAATAAAATGTATAGCCCTGACGACTCGTTCCTCAAAAATCTGTTTTGTTCTCTTCTAAATACATAAATAAATAAATAAATAAATAAATAAATAATAATAATAATAATAATAATAATAATAATAATAAAAATCATTATCTTTTGATTTCTAAACTGTTTCAAATTGTCTTAAGGTCAAGATCTACTAAATGAAAGGAGCCTACAGATTTCTCAAATTTGAGAAATAAATTCCTTTAATGATACTTTATAACTATAGCTTGGTCAAATAAGGTGTATCGGGGCATAATTTGTAGATAAACGAGACGAAAAATCATATTTTAAACTGTCATTTTCAATGAAAAATAAAAAAAAAAAAACAGTCACGAATATGGGAGTTTTTCCATATCAGACAAATGGAAGGAATCCAGATTGCCTACAGTCTCTCAGAAAATGGTAATTTGTGTGTTCTTAGCCTCTTCTTTGAAATAAAATCAAATTGAATATAGGTATCGGGATTAATTTTCACATGATTTCAAATTGAATTCCATGAAAGTAATTTATTTTCTACATAATTCTATTAGCGCCGTAAAGTACGTGAAAAATAAAGTTAAAATTGATTATGGCGTCATAATGGATCTAGCACCAAAAAGACAGTCTAAAGTTATTTACTAGATCTTGACCTTAAAAAGTAAATTGAATGCAAAAAAGGAATTACATGCAAATTGCATGGGATTATTTGAAATAGAAGGCATCAATAGATATCTTTTGTGAATTTAGATAACCTGCAAAACTGGATAATACCAATATTGTGAAATTAAATAACTTCTAATGTAATCACAGAAAATTATATACTGTAGTAATAAATTTTAAACTTTTAATTTCTAGAGGCTTCATATCTAAAACCTTTATAAAATATAATGCTGACTTCGAAACTTTGATTTGCCATAGTGTAAACGTTGTCACTTTGATTTACTATAGTGTTCACTATGAAAACTTTGATTTACTATAGTGATAACTTTAACAATATGAAAACTTGATTTTGCTATAGTGATCACTATGAAAACTTTGATTTACTATAGTGATAACTTTGACACTATGAAAACTTTGATTTACTAAAGTGATAACTTTGAAACTTTGATTTACTATAGTTAAATATAATGAACAATAGTGAAATATAGTTAACTATAGTTTACAATAGTATTTTTTGTTAGGGGAACTACCATTCAAAGTAGTTGTAAAATATATGCTTATGTTTTGAAGATTCAAAGAACAATGTGAAATGCCGCTTTGAATAATTTGGAATTCACTCCCAACCAAGTTCAAAATTTACAATATATCAGACGAGATTTTATGTCTGTGGCCAAGAAAATATAAACTAAATATAAAAATTGTTTAGAATTAATAATTAAAAGATTAAATTTTAGGAAACAAAGTAAAAATCTTGTGAAAAACAGCATACATCTATCCAGCCCTTAACATAGTAAAGAAATAAGTACAGATTTAGATCTTCAGGTAAATTGCAGGCAGCGGTCTACATTTTAACTTCTTTCCTTAGATTGTCACCGTGTGAAATAAACAGATTTTGAGTGACTGTCTTTTTCCCCCCAGAGTGCTAAATTAAGTTTACTTAAAAGACCCTCACCGAAGGACATTTGGATACTACCTGAACCTAAGTTAATCTTTTGATTAAATTATACCCTCATGTCAGTTATGACTAACGTTTCAAGTTACTTTTTTACTGTTATTATATCCTTTTTTATTGAATAGGATTTTCGGTTGGACAAAAATTCGAGTAAAAATTCCATGTATAGATCTTAAATAAGACAGAGTACATTTCAAATGCTTATCATTGGGCAGTTACGCATAGAAATTTGGAAACTATTAAGGTTCTATTGATAAGAATATACATGATCTGTAGAATCAACCACACAAGCACTATTTTCAGACTAGGCAAGAACACAAGATGTACTTACTTACAGGTCTAATGTTATGTACAGTGTCACTTATTGCTTTGGTAAGTCAATGCATCTGATTACTTTTTCATTATAAGTTATGTTTTTGGAAAGAATGTTTTGTTTTTCAACAATTACACAACTTCTATGGTAGTTGAACTACCACAACTAGTACGGTTGTGGAACCTACTAACTGTTGCGGATAAGTCGAAAATTTATTTCCAAAAGCTGAATTACTTATTTGAATTAAAATTAAGTTTGTTGTCATTCCCTCCGCACCAAACTCCATAGCTTAGATTCATTTGAATTAATTTTTGTAGGTCCACAAAGTACAATCTGTATATTCTATTTTTATATTTTCTCAACATGATATATTTTGATTTTTCTTTAAACTGTAGGGTGCTCTGAGAGATGAATGTGCATCAAACAGTGATTGTCCCGCCACACATTGCTGTGTTACAGATTACCACGGGAAATACTGCTCTGCCTATCAGAACGCCACCCAACCTTGTCATCTCCCTGGCCATTCACATCATCTGTATCATTGTAATTGTGCACCGGGTAAATAATATACATATCTACTCACCTTTAGGAAACACTAAAGGAAATCGATCTCCAAGTCAGTGATACACTCGCTGTACTATTATGCATTGTGCCTAGGTAAACAATCCAATGCTAAAATTCTCGCTACCCCAACTGAAGTCAGGGGGACATAAAGTTATTATTCCACCTATCATTTTGGCTGCAGAAGTTCTCGAAGATGGCCTCGACAATCACAGGTCACATGTATGAATAATCACCAAGTCTAATTTTGTATGTATCATTTAAAATTTTCTTAATGGCCACCATTGCCACGGAAACAGAGAAAATATGAAAATTTTAAATCTCACCTTTCTCAGTAACTTCCCGGCTAATTCTTTTGAAATGTAAAAGGCTTATTCTTTTCATCAATTGCAAGTCAAACTTATTTCTGCAACAGCAAAACATTGGTATCGTTTGGACACTTTTTTCTTGCTGTGTTGCTCTGAAAACAACAACGTCAAAATATCATTTGATTTGATATTTTTCCTCTACATATATTCAAACTGCAAAATTTCTCTGCTTTCAACTCCAATACTACAGTTTTGGGGTGAATTCCGGATGACATATACTATTGTTTGCAATAGCAAAGTTTCTAGAAACGTTTTCTGACACATCTGTTTCATATTTGGATATTTTACTTGAAAAAGACGTTAATGTTAATCTAACCACCAAGCTTTATGATAAACCTGATGACTTTAACATTTCAATCGTCAACTTACCTTACTTATGCAGCAATATACCTTCATCACCTGCATACGGGGTTTATATCTCTCAGCTGATTCGATACGCAAGAGCATGCTCTACGTATGTAAAATTTCTAAAACGAGGTAAATTATTGACAAACAAGTTGATGAAACAAGAATATCAGCAGTCTCGTTTTAAAGTCATCATTTCGTTAGTTCTATGGTCGATACAATGACCTTGTCAGCAAATACAATTTATCATTGAGTCAAATGCTGACTGACGTTTTTCATACTAATTGTTAAGCCATTATTTACACACTGAATTGTCGACGAATTTTTCCGTTATTTCCCGATCATGACAAAGAGCACACGGCGGGTGTGACCGGTCGGCAGGGGATGCTCACTCCTCCATGGCACCTGATCCCACCTCTGATGTTTTGGAGGTCCGTGTTTGCTATTCACCTATTTTGTAATGTTTAATGGATTTTTGAGCTTGAATACTGTTCGTTATCTCCATATATTTCATTTCTGTTGTTTTGTCAATAATAACCATACTTGTAAATCCGAAATTACATCCTCCCAACTTATTCGCTATTCTGTTACCTTTGAACTGTTTATTAGCCAGAATGGGGGAAGGGTTAAAACAAAGTATAACCATATAAGCATTCTTTGTGTTACATGTCTACTCACTTTGTACCGCTGTGTTTACGATGCGACCGTTGGGGTGAGAGCCTTTTATTTATTACTAAGTAGATAATAGAAGAAAGTCCACAACAAAACTTAACTCTTCAACATTCAAAAACGTTTAATATACTAACTGCAATATCCATTACAACAAGGTGGCTTTGGGGTGAACTTTTGTTGTTGATACGAGAACGCAGTTTGTGACGAGAAGCAATTTGTAAAGGATTGTGGGTCCAGAAGTAACTTGGGAAGTAAAAAAATCAATTTTCTCTTCTCCCAGGCGTTGTCGTAAGAGCTCGCAGAGATCTCTAAATAGTGATCTTCTCCGCACTACCTGAGCTACCAAACTAAATGACACACATACAAACTTACAGTCTTCGTGCTACCTGGACTGTTAAGGACATAGGATACTCAAAAAATTAGTCTTAGAAATCTGTAAAACAGTTCTGCAGGCCTAATTATTGCTAAAATGCATATTTATTACGAAATTTTCATATCGAACCAGAATTTTTTTCATTCTCACCAAATCTGTACTTTAATATCTTTATTAAAATACAGTGCAATAACATGATGAAGTTCCTGAAATAAATTTATACAGTTTTATTTTAATTTATCATGTAATAAATCAATTTGGAACCCAAAACAGCAAAAAAAGTAAGATCAAGTCTACACCCAGATGTTGGGTATCCTATATGACCCTCAACTTTTACATCCAAATACTCACTGCATACTGTAACCTTGACTTCACTCAAGGCAATGAGACACGTGTTCGCTCTGTAACTATAAAATGTATATACTAGAAATACCTTTTTTTTTTTTATATACATTCTTTATCTGCATCACAGTTCCCTGTCTAAGGTCAGCGATACACATTTCCTTTAACGCTACCATCAAATTAAGAATGCACGGTCTACCTTTTGCACCATTAAATGAATTTGACTGTTGGTTAAGTGTTATATAATCTCATTTCAATTTTTTGTAAATGAATAACATAATGAAAAATATTGAAAATAACAAATACTTTTTTTACACATTTCTTGGATATATAAGTATATTATAGAAATGCTATGTTTTGTCGAAGGTCACAATTGCCAACCATTCCATTTATCTGCGGCGGGTTCAATAGCAGGTGCCCTTCACCAAGTAGAAGAAATCATGACACACACCGGTTTTGGGACATGCCAGCCAATTGTATAGATTTGTACATTTCAATTAAATTAAATATATGCAATGTTTATTTAACCATTTTCATTTTAACTTGTGTTTGTTCTTCTAGAATTGTATATATAGTTTTGAGTTTGATCATTGGAAGAAAATTAGTCATTAATATTATTGTAGAAAAGACATGTTCCATAGTGTTCGTGTTTTAATGGCCTTTGACCCCCCCCCCCTCCCCCCGGCTAAAGCATCCTCTTTTCTTGCAAAGGTATTAGTTTAAAATACATACATCGGAATAAAATAATGACAGGAAAGATGTATAGACATTTAAAGATATTTTTCTTATCTTGAAAAGAAATTGCAGTTAGTAATTTTATGCAGACCTCAAAATTGCCATCGTTCATACATGTATTTTGCTTTGTTCAAATGATTACTTTTTAAAAAATTTTTAAATCTAACAAAGGAAGGTAATCTATGGAGGTTTAAATTTTTCTAAAATGAAAGGTTAAGCTTGCAATTTCGTATCCTTTACAACTTGCTGTCAAGCAGTACATTTTAAAGAATATAAGGAGTGGTTATCAATGTTAGAAGTGTGGGTGTTTCCCCCTTTAATTAATGGTCATTCGTATAATCGTAGGTTGTATACAATTTTGTTATAGAAGGCATGATTAAGAGAAATAATGTTTGATTTACAAAATAACACTAGTTTTTGGTTTCATCATATGCTGATATTTTAACTCTTAATGGTCGTAGAAATTTGATTTGTAGTGCATGAATAATGATGAGTAACTCTTGTCTAGCTTGACACATTTCGACAACTGTGGTGTAAAAAAAATCACTCCATCTATTTCATTTTAAACGTTAAATATTTAAGGTTACCTATAGTTATGTTACACAATATGAAAGGGTGACGTCAACAGTTTTTGCAGAAAGATTATAACCGAAGGAGACCCTTTCTAACGATGTGTTATAACCAAAGAAGCAGAAATAGATTCATCATTTTTGACAACAGCTATTCCCTCAATGACCAGGGCAAGTTCGTCCAGTACCACTTAGAAAAGTTAAAATTTCTCATATATTTTATGCATAATGCATTGAATCACAAAGCATATCTGAACTAAACTGGTAAGTGAGAATAGACCAGCTATAATATCATAATGCTTGCTGATATATCCTTAATTGGAATATCATTGAAAATCATACTGAAAGATGTTTTACGTTGTTTGTAGGTAATATTTATTAGCAGCATTATTCAAAGACGTCTTTTTTAGTTACCAGCATTGTTTTAATATATGCCTTCCTACAGAATCCGAAAATACGATTGGCAAGTCTTGTCCTTTCTGTATTGTGGATTTACGTTTTCCGGGTCTGATTAACGACCCTCTAAGCTACTTAAAGTGTTACGGTATATATATAATTAAAACTTTCTGTTTTATACTGTGTATGTGGTTGTTTGCTGTGCACAAGATGCTGCGATGGATAGTTTTTTCGGCTATGATATTGGCAAGTAAAAATTCTGGTATTTTTCAGTTTCTTGTTATGATAACACCAAAGTAAGTCTTAATCGCATATGATAAGAAATTGCTTTAGTGTAATTCAAATTATTATGTTCAATTTAATTATTATTTATTTAATTTGATATTTTTTTATTTGATTATTTTTTTTTGTTCTACAGATGTCAACGGGCTGTGAGAGTAAGTAACTGCATTAACATTCAGAGCGTAGTTATTAGATTTTCTTCCTGAAGCATCATATAAAATGATATAATATATAATAAATCGGAAAATTGTATACATTTTCAACCAGGTTTACAATGCACAAACAGTCCTGTGGATCTAGTTTTCGTCATCGATTCCTCGTCCAGCATTTTCCCGAACGAATTTATACGTCAGCTGGAATTTTTGGAAAACATAACAGGAGAACTGGACGTCGGTCCAGCTGTCAATCAGTCCAGGGTGGGGGTAATCTCTTTCAGCGACGAACCGCGATTGGAATTTACATTAAATAATTGCACCGAGAAAAAAGACATATTGGCCGCCGTCAGAAGAATTAATTACATGTCTGGTGGAACCAACACCGCATCTGCCATCCGCCTGGCTGTTAAAATGTTCAAAGCAGCAACTGGTGCTAGAAAGGGAGCAAAAGATATAATTGTTGTCATTACTGATGGAGAAAGCTTTTCGAAATCTGAAACGGAAGAATCGGCTTTACAAGCAAGAAATATGGGAATCAGTATGTTTGCAATCGGTGTGGGGGCCAATGTGAATGTTGAAGAGTTAAGTTTGATTGCTGGAATTACAGAACACGTCTATCGAGTGTCTAACTATGGAGATCTTAAAAGTATCAAGGAAGCCTTGATCAATAAGACTTGCATAGGTCTGTATGACTTTTGATAGCAGAGTATCCCTTTATGATGTTTATTTTATATATCCACTTCTCATTAAATGTTAAATGTTCTATGTTTTTGCACATCCATCTTTAGAAATTCATCAATCAACAACTACCACGAGTTTAGAAGAAGACATGCCACTGAATGAGACCGTGAATATTGAAAGTAAGTGATTTTTAACGAGCTCGTCTACCAAGGGTCTAACTTTATAAGGGATGCTTTGATCAAAAGGACTTGCATAGGTACTTATAACCTTTGATATCTTACTACCTCTTTATGATGTTTAATTTATTTATACCTCTGCAAAACATGATAACTAAACTCTTCATTAAATGGTTCATGTATTTGTATACAAATCCTTAGAAATTCATCAGTCAACAACTATCACGATTTTAGAAGACATGCTACCGAATGAGACCGTGATCATTGATAGTAAGTGATTTTCAATGAGCAACGTCTACAAAGTGTCTAAATATGGAGATTATGAAACTATCAGAGATACCTTAATCAAAAGGACTTGCATAGGTCTTCATGACCTTTGATATCGTACTACCCCTTTATGATGTTTATTTTTCATACTTAGTATATACCTATAATCATAATGCTAGTAAATAAACCATTCATTAAATGTTCTCTGTTTTTGTACATCCATCTTTAGAAATTCATCAACCAACTACCCAGGTTTTGCAAGAAGACATGCCTCTTAATAAGACCGTAAACATTGAAAGTAAGCTTCTTTTTCCCCCCTAGAGAATTATCTTCTTCCACAAGATTGGTTTTTAATCTGGTGTAAAATTCATAGAAAGTATAAATATTCATATTTTTCATCATGAGATCAATATTATTTAGAATTTTTAGGGAGCAAAGAATAATGTGTAATGTATAAGTGTACGTTTAAAAAAATGATTTCATAGTTCAGAAACTTCCAGATTGTAGTGGAAAACCAGCTGATGTTCTTTTCCTGCTAGACTCTTCCAGCAGTATATCTCGCGATGATTTCAAAAAACAACTTACATGTAGCTTCATCAAATCGATTGTTAGCGCATTTGACATTAATCCACACAAAACAGCGGTGGGTGTATCCACTTTCAGTGACGATTTTCAGTCCGTTTTCCACCTCAATGAATTCACGTCCAAGGAGAGTATTTTCAAAGCTGTCGATAACGTTCCTTATCTCAGAGGTGGGACAGACACAGGAAATGCCCTTAAAAACATAATAGACTATGGTTTTAAATTCGCTCGTCCAGATGTTGTCCACATCCTTATAGTTATTACTGATGGTTTATCACGCGATCCTTTTGAGACTTTTCTAGAAGCAAACAAACTGAAGAAAACTGGGGGTTTTATTTTTGCGATAGGCGTGGGACCTTTTGTAGATAAGAAAGAACTAAAGGCTATGGCTAGCCCTCCACAGAAAGACCTTAATTTTGTATTCAATGTTTCAACGTATGATGCTTTACATTCTATTAAAAATTTACTTGCCATTAAAACATGTGTCATTGCTGGACTGCATATGGAAGACCGCCGTAAGTATGCAACATTCTAAGGGGGAACGTGCATGTATTTTATTTAATTTATGTTTGGGAAATGTTAAATTTGATATTCTTATATGAATCACTAGTGAGATTGTAATGAAAGAAATTTAAAAATGTATTAATTTCACTTGTAGCAATTTGCATTATGGACAAACCTGTTGACATTCTCTTCACCTTTAATGCTGCTTCAGTTGGATATCAAGGCACTCGAAGTATTTTGAAAACAATCCAAAACTTTGAAAAATTACGATTTCAAAATGAATCAGACATCCGTATAGGCGTCATTTCTCAATCATGTGTTTATGGGGGTGACCTTCCACTACAGTCCCCAAACAAATACTTAGCAATATCATTTGACAAAATGTCTTTCCTCATCAAAAGAGTAAGGAGTTATGGGTTGACTGAAGAGAATGGTGTCAGAAGTGAAGCAGTCCACATTGCCGTTCTCATTGTGGACAAACTCTTGACAAGGGAAGATGAATTAGAGATCCTCGAGTTAGAAAACATGATAAATAAAATGTACATTGCCTACTTGGGCAACAGTCACAATAAAAATTCAATTCTCAAAATTTCATCAACTTCGGTGAAAACTCTTTCCTTGGCCGATTTCACAGCCATAGAAAGCCTTTCGGGATATCTTCAGGAGGAAATATGTCAAATGACTTATAATAATTGAATAAAAAACAATAAACAGAACTAAATAATTGAAAAAAAACAAATCAATAAATTAAAAATGAAAAAAATCCAAACAACAAAAAAAAAATAAAAGATTGTTCAGTACTTTATTTTAGTCTGAAAAGTACATTCATATATAATGTTTTATATTTCAATGAATAGAATGACAATAAAGTAATTTTTAAAGTCTGTGTATTTTTGAGGGTCATTTTTGGAGAATGGAATGAGACATAGTGGACTTCAGTTCTAAAATTCATTTTTATTTTTAAAATTTTGTGAAATATTAAAAGAGACTATGGTTATAATAATTGATTCAAAACTATTCACATTTTATGGTATAAAATATTTAAGTAAAATAATTTATATACATGTACATGTATATATTTCAAGATTGGGAACTATGTACTTAAGGAATAACTGTCTTATTTTTTGGATTCATGGTGTGATCAATCGAGTGGCTTGCGTGATAATTTGCATAAACGCCGAAGGCGTTTATGCATAAAATTATCACGCAAGCCAATCGATTGATCATCGTCATGAATCCAAAAAATCTGACAGTTATTCCTTATATTTACATGCTCCTGCAAATTCCCGTGCTAATAGTCCCGCTTCTGTCTCTATTTGTCCCGCCCCGCACGTGATTTTTTTTTAACCGCGCCTATCGATGAACCAGTAGATTTATGTAGAAATAAAGTATTTTTACAAGTTGTAATTTTATCTCGGACAAAGACATTAGAAATGTAAATATAAGAATATAAAAACAAAAAAAGAAATCTTGTACATGTAACCTTTTCAGACCCGTGGCAATTGCATGAAAATGACTTTGGGATATAAAAACTAATTGTTTTGTCCGTCTATATCACTTATGACAGAATCATAAACTGCTCTAGAAATTCATTAGTTCAATGCTCTAGTTAAACAAACTATGAAATGCGATGATTAAATGTAAGAGCATAACAAAACATTCATGTACAATAAAAAGGATTTAGATGTCGTCTTAATGGATAGTAAACTTGGTACATAGTCATTCAATTTTCTAAATCCGATTTTTTCCCACAATAATAAATGAATAAATTCACTCTGCACGGAGTGATCTTTTTAAAGTGATCATCATAAATCACAGAGAACCATTTCCATATGCTATTTATTTTGTTTGAAAATCTGTTAAAATGTACCAAAGTTGGTATAATATAGAAAATAAAGATTTTTTTGTATTATATTTCAATATTGTTGCTTTGTTTTGGCCTACGATATGTTCGACTTTTATTCGTAATTCCTTAAGCTAAAGAATGACTCGGATTTGTGTTAAATTGTTTATCTATTCGATTCCCTGTTAAAGGAACTTAGTGACTCGTTAAAGAAAACTAGTAAGAAAAATTTACCTTTGATGTTTGTTATCGCATAGCCAAGAGCGTTAAACCATTGGATATCAAACATTTTTACACTGTATATCTTTATTATTTAATATTCGTACAAGTAAAATTTGTCTTAAACCTTATATGTAGAAAAAAAAAAGTGGTCAACATAAAACAATTAACTCTTTAACAAATCAAAAAGCAAATCAGATAAAAACGACAATGGTAGTATGAAAATTTTGCCGAAATTTGTTACACGTCTGTACTCCTGTACCATAAGCTAAGAATGTAATAAAGAAATTTTTTTAGCTATTCAAACTAAGCACAAACGACCTCTTTATGGCTGTGCAAAGTTTATCAAGAACTCTACTGAACGATGTGCTCAGATCAGAGTACTGGGGCACCCGTACAAGAAAATTAAAGTCAGGATCGGAAGCCAGATCTGCTGCAAATGCTGTGTTTTGTCGGTCCCCAATGGCGATGACCATCAGCTCAAAGTTGTTATTTTTCTTTATAAATTCTACGGCTTCTCTCTCCCCAGTCGTACTTTCGTCCACAACTAGCACACCAATTCTCTTCACATTTGAACTGACTGGGAAACTCTTATTCATGGATTTTAGTAACTGTCCTATACCAGGGAATTTGAGCTCTGTGAACAGTTTAGTATCACGTCCAAGTGGTACGTTGCTGTAGCGCGGACAGTTGTCAGTGATACGGCCAACATTCACTTTACCGGTCGACAGGTCGAGACTGGATACAAGTGTGTGGATAAATCGGCCAATTACTTCACTTTTCCTAAATCCAAGACTCGAAACGTCGTACGCAAACAGGACATCTGTTTCTTTGTCTCCACTACATGCTAAAAAGAGGTTGGAGACTCATATTTTTATTATATTTTTTAGAAAATGAAAATACATTTTAAATAGTCCTTTATTACTTGAAGAAGTTAATTGGCTATTTAAATCTGACCTATATAAATAAGGAAGAAACTTAGAAGGACCTTATTATTTTTTTTTATCGAGTAGATGTTATGTCATTGTTCATGTTCTTCCGTTACATCAAGAGGCACTTGTTTCTTTGTCCTATTTCTTTTTCTTTTCTTTTTTTTTGAAGACAAACATTTCGGAATATTATGAATCAGCTTAAAGAACAATGAAAAAAGAAATTAAAGAAAATTCCAGCTTTTCTCCCTTTTCTATTGTAATGATTTAACCTTGATTTATCTTTGTGAAAAACTTATGATATTTACCTATCCTCTAAAGAAATGTGTCTCAACTTCAAGTGACTTCTTCAAGATTAAAGCACAGTGATAAAATCAGGTCAAATATTGAACAAAAAATGAAATAGTTAGTGTTTATATCCTTTATACTTACTTTGAAGGTTTTGAGGTACGTCTGGTATAACAGCACATGTAGAGAGTACCAGTAAATCTTTAATTGCATGAAGACCATTAAAATCACTGACGTGGAAGACGTGCTTGCTATTAGGGTCATTTGCTATTCTCTTCAACTCTGTTTTGTCAACTTTGTTTCCAATACCAATTGCAAAGATAGTAATGTTTTCATTTCTTGCAAGCTCAGATTGCTCCATAGTTTTTCGAGGTAACCTTGAAATGCCATCAGTCATGACAATCGCAATTTTGATAGCACCGGGACGAGTGACTCCTTCTCGGAAGCCGTACTGGCGGACGAATCTGATGGCTTCATTTGTGTTGGTAACGCCTCTGCTATATGTAACACCACTGATCTGTCGCTTGAGCTCCGCCTGTGTACGTTTGGAGTCCAGAGCAACAACATTTCTTGTTCTGTTGCTAAACACTACCACTCCAGCTCTGATCCTTCCATGCACGTTGTCAATCTTTAAATCATCTATCATTTCATTGACAAAGTTAAGTTCTTTATCAAAGTCCACTTTCCAAATACTGCTAGAAGCATCTAGTACAAAATAAATATCTGCCTCCTTTTTTCCACAATCTGTCGAACAGAAATCAGTACATTTTACAAAATCGTTGTATCAATGCTTAAAAAAAGAGTAAATGTCACACTCATGTGTCAAGTAAATATTCAGACAATGATTTCTAAAAGTTTGCGTGTTTTTGTACTTGATAAAAGTTTATCTTAAAGACGTCTGGGTGTACTTCGACATTGAAAAAGCTGCTTTGTTGTTTTTTCTTTGTTATTTGTGTGTTGTTAATTTTGCTCAGTTGATTTTTTTTTCTTTTTGCTGTTGTATTTTAACCTGTTTTTTTTCTTTGGATCAGTTTTGTTCCTTGTGTGCTAACATTTCTCGTTAAAAAACGTGCTTCTTACATAATTTGGTAGATATGTTTAAATTTTGTTTTCAAATTTTGCTAGCATCTTCAACTGTGAACTAAAACCATTTAAAAAGACATTGAAAACTCAATACTTTTTTGGCTAATTTTTGACTAATATTTAATCTCCAAGGACAATTTAGATTTTTTTTTTATTTTCAATGTGTAAAACGTTTTATAAATATTTGCACAAAAATGTTACAATAAGTAATAATTTTTTCATGTAACAAAATTCATAAATGTATGAAGGGGAAAAGGCGGAGTACTCTAATTGACTGCTATTTACAATTGATATTTTGAGTTAATCCACTTTCATAACTTTATTCATTGTATATCTCCAAGGAAGACATTGACTACATGTATCCTAACTGTAAGTAGTCTAAGGTGCCCTTGTTCTCTTCCGTAAACAAAACACTTAAAATTGTGAGCAAACTAAAACTTCCTTGTGTTATCATCTTTATACATTCTTTTTTTTTTAAATAACTCTTACTAGGAAAAAAGCAATTGATTGGTATGTTAAAATCATCTTTTCTGAAAATCTCAACATAATCTCAGACATTGATAAATGTTTTGGAATAAGATATATCAGTCACCTAATATTTATGTATAAAAAGAAAACACAGAATACACGTTCCTTTTCTTTGACTAGAAACATCAGGGATAACGCATAATAAAATAGCCTCTTCTACGTCTTGACATTATGATATGAATACGCTGTGACTTAAGACACGTGGGTGGTGAAAACATAATTGATAATTAAGCTAAAGTGGTCCACTTACAGTCAGCGGGCTTGTCGCTGAAGAACTTGTGGTAATTATTGGTATTGGCTTGATCGTGATACTGGTAATAGTGCGACTTGTAGAACGCCGCTGGTACCAACACGTCATAGGATGCTTTAGTTGTGGAAGGTCGAGGTGTTGTGGTGGTGGTTGTGGTGGTCGTAGTGGTCACTTTGACGGAAAATAGAAATAATCTGATTTATAAAGTTACAAAACTATATTTATTATTGGCATTGACATCTTGTTGGCCTTTTCTATTTTTATTCAAAAATAACTTTAGTTTAAGAATTTAACTTACAGGAATATACTAAGAATTCAATGACAACGACATTCCTCGTAATATCACGACAAACGAGGTTTCTTAATTAATCTTACATTATTTTCTCTCAAAATTCAACCTTTGTTTACATTGGGACTACAATTATTGATTGTAATATAGACATGTACCACTCATTTTAAGAATCACAAATGTACGCACATTTACCACAAGAAAGAAAATGTTTTCATACAAAACAAATATTAAATTTTAATAGAAATTAAAACATTGATAAAAAACATATAAATGTTAAAACATCTAAACTAAGTGTGAGGCATACCTTCGCATGCATTCGATGGTAATCTGTCTTTAATACCACCAAGTTCTGAGTAGGATGAGACTGTGAAGACATGCTGTCCAATTGGTTGACTTCCAATACCTTCTAGCTCCTCAGCATCAAGGTATTTCCCAACACCTATGGCAAATATTTGAATACCCTTTTCTCTGGCAATTTTCGCAGCCTCTAGAGTGGATTCTCTATTTTGTGATCTTCCGTCAGTGATGATGATTGCAACATGATTAGCATGCGGTCGTCCTCCGTATCTTTCATTAAACATATAACCATATAAGAACTTCAGTGCCGCAGCAGTATTCGTGCGGTAGCCATTTTTGTGCCTGATGTACCGAATTGCAGTTTTCACCCTTCGTTTGTCAAGATATGATCGCAGATAAAATTGGGGCCAGAACGTCTGTGCAAAGGTTATTGCACCAACTCTTGTGTCATGTATGTCCGGTCCAATTTTAAATTCATCGATAATGTTTTCGACGAAAGCCATTTGCTTTTTGAAGTCCGGTCCCCAAATACTTCTAGACGTGTCCAGAAGGAAGACGAGATCAATACCCTTACAAGGGGCCTGTCCGTTTTCTAAAACTGTTATAAAATGAATTCTAGAGTTAATTACAACATACAAGCAACTTTCTGAATGTTTTAGAATTTGATTTGTTTTATTTCATAACTGTGTAATTGTGTTTTCTTAATGATCATAAATGATCATATTGCTAATGCTTGAATTTGTAGATTTTCTAAATGATTTGAATGATAAATGTTACCTTCATTACTGATGTTCTTGCTGGACTGAAATAAAATAAAATGAAACATAAATTATCAATAATTTTCAAATCAATAACGAAAAGATTATCACCAGAAATAAACTCACCACAACGTTGATCAGTAGCAAGATTGTTAAAAATTTACAAAGCACCATGTTCTTAAAAAGTCACTTGTATCGCTGAAGGCAAACAAAAGTCTTTAATTGACGAACATCGATGAATCTTTTTATATAACCATGTGATCTCTAAGTACCACTCACGTCAAGGAAAAAGAGGTGGTTATATTTTTAATGCAATTACATGTAATGTATGAAAAACATACATGTTATTGTTATGATGAATTTGTCTATTTGAGAACTCCTGAAGGATAGCAAAGATTATATTGTGTAGAATTTTTGTTCTGTTTTATCTGCATTTCTGTTAATATTCTTTTATTAGTGTATGTTATAATAGAATCCAAAAAAAGATGTCAACATATAATTTATCAGGTTTTAAAAATATCAAAATCCAATATCCAGTAAGTCACCCAAAATTGATAAATCTAAATATTATGAAAGAAGATATTATTCGTGTTGCATGTCAACTGGACTACAATTAAAAGAAATTACCACCTTATTTGTATAATATCATAATATGACATTGTTTTGTAAATAAACACTACACCAGTTACCTACTCTCGTCTGACATCTATTTCTTTGTCCTTTAGGCACGTAGAATCGTTTTTCTCTTCTTCAAAGAGGGGAATGAGCAACCAGATATTAATTATCGAACAAAAAATGCCTGCAAAAACTTTCATAAACAAAAAAAAAACAATATAACATCAACCAAACCACCCACCCCCACCCAAAAAAGAGAGAAAAAACAAACAAAAAAAAAGGAAAAAGAAAGAAAAAATGCAAAAATAAACAAATAAACACGGAACAAACCAAAATTAACAAAATACAAACAAACAAAAACCACAAGGACAACAACAACAAAATAACCAAAACAAATAAAAGGATACATGTATGTAACAATATCACACTCCCTACTGAAACTGGAAGATGGGATAGTCTACCAAGAGAACAAAGGACTTGTACTACTTTATGTGATCCTATTAATGAATTTCATTTTGTTTTTGAATGTACATAAAAAGAAATTAAAGAGGCTAGGTTAAAAGATACTTGTACCTCAAATTATCTCACATACAAATCCAAATAGGGCCTACAGAAAAATTTCAACAAGTCCTGTCAACAACAAACTGTTCAGCATTGATAAAAAATATGCAAATTGTTGGTTATCAAACGAATCATAGATGGAGATAATTGACTTGAATCATGACATGTTCATTATTATTATTATTATTACTAGATGAAATCCCGCGCAAGCGTGGGGGAATTGAATATATACCATTACCGACAGAAAATATGTTGTAGTTTCTACTGACAGCCTACAGGCTTATAGCAGGAAGAAATACTTTGTTCAAAATCCCGCATGAAGTAGATGTACATGTACGTCTCCACCCCCACCCACCCCCATTTTTGTAAAAAATTAAAAAATAACAATTTCATTAATTGACGTTTATTATGAAACCTGCTATACTATGTCATGTGCATTGTACTTCAGATGCTCTTATTTCATTTCCGTCAAGGATAATATCAGCGAATATACACATTTTACTGATAAATTTATTTATTTTTTGTCTTTTTTTGGGGGGGGGGGGAGGGGGTTAAAAATTCACAGGTACTTGAGTCTTGGTTCATAAATATGTCTGTACCTTATTGATAAGTAAAAAATATACTTTTATTTACTTTTTTTTTTTTTACATATCAATAAGGTATACATACATATTTATAAACCACGCAAGACCCAAGTACAGGGTCCGTGTAAAAATTAGCTTATAACGCCCTATGAATAGGCCGAGTATTTGATACAAAGACTGTACTCAGAAAAAAACTGAAATGTATTGATTAAAACACAAAATTTTACAGTTTTAATTGTATTTGAACAATACCTTATTCATGAATTTTCTCTTTTCATGTAAGCAAGTTTATTACGAAGTACAAATTGTACTTCGAGTTCGTTGCCACGATGCTTTCAGTAAGGAATATAGGAATATAAATTATATATACAAATTTTACCGATAAATTTATTAGAAAGCCTACTACATATATGTATTTATTTAGTTTTTCGATATATAAAGATATTCACAACTTATAGTGTTATCAATGATTTGCCATTTTTCCAATGACCATTCACACAAAAAAATTTTGTTTATGTTCTTGCAGCTATAATCGCCTCGTTTTTCTTATTAACATCGGGCTCGATGCTATATGATGTTCTAGAAGCTTCCTTTAATATTAAGATCGGTGAATGACAAAAATAATTTGGACATTTCCCATTTTAGTTGGTTATCACAATCTTTTTTCTTTTATATCATTTAAATCAAGCTTTGATTGAATAATTCAGTGTTGACGTTTTATGAAATAAATAAACAATTGCTTGTTGTCAGTTTCATTAAAACTTTCCAGTAACCTAGATCCGCCAACCGGAAACGCCACTATACTCACGTTTTTGCTATTTCATGGCTGTTTATAGAAAATAAAAGTAGACTTTTAATTTATTGTACGATACTTACTATGCGAGTGAAATATAAATATAGTTTACGGACATCATCTTGTATATAGTGTATTGTTAGAGGAGTAAGTAAGAACTCTGGTGCACCTGTTTCGGAGTTTATTTGCAAAATTTATTAATTTATATATATATATATATATATATATATATATATATATATATATATATATATATATATATATATATATATATATATATATATATATATATATATATATATATATATATATATATATACACAGTGTATATATATATATATATATATATATATATATATATATATATATATATATATATATATATATATATATATATACATATATATATATGTGTGTGGGTGTGGGTGAGGGTGTGTGTGTGTGTGTGAGGGTGTGTGAGGGTGAGTTTGGGTGTGTGCGAGAGGGTGTGTGAGGATGTTTGTGTGTGTGTGTATCATTTCCTACCTCCTCTCTACAGTGTACGTTTGTACATTAAAGAGAATAAAGCTATTGTCATTGAAGGTTGATAAGTTAACGTTTTCATATATCTATTAAGCTGATTTGGAGATAATCAAGATTCTCCAGATTAAAGTCGTTGGAGTAATTAGTCATTTTGTGACGTGTTAATTACTGTTTAAACACTATGTCGTTACCAAGTATGTCCTGTACTAATTAAATCATTGCTGAGTACTGAGAACTGATTAAAATGTGTATCTTACTCCATGTTTCCTTTTGGAGTCATCTATCAAAATGTTTTATTAATAAACAAATGTTGTAAATTAAGTGATTTTTTAAAATTAGTTTTAATTATGGGGGCAATACAGAATAAACTTTTGTGATATATCAATATCTGGTTTGCCAAAAACTATTCATATATATCTATATGTCTATAACATATATGTTTCATATTTTTCTTGCCTGTTGGAATTAAAATTAGATATTTATGGTGTTCTGACAAACATGAAATAAATTTCATTGACGTCGTGTTTATTCTTCTTCTTTATGAACTGAACCAACCTGAAAAAAATATGGCAAGAAAATGTATACATGCAATTTATCTTGCAGTTAACCGATTGGCAATTCATTACTCGATTGCCATCCCTTACGGATAAAGAACAATAATCAAGCTCATAGTCCATTTAAACAATGCAAAATCGGGAGCAGAGCAAACATGGACCTCCAAAAACATCGGAGGCGGGATCAAGTTCCATGGAGGAGTGAGCATCCCCTGCCGACCGGTCACACCCGCCATGTTCTCCTTGTCATGATCGGGAAAAACGGAAAAATCCGTAGACAGTTCAGTGTGTAAACAATGGCCTAATAATTAGTGTGAAAAACCTCACTCAGTATTTGACTCAATGATAGATTGTATTTGCTGACAAGGTCATTATTTTGACCATAGAACTTGCCAATGATGAATTTAAACGAGGCTGCTAATATCCTTGTTTCATCAACTTGTGTGTCAATAGCTTTCCTCATTTAAGAAATTGCTCTTGCTTATCGAATCAACTGAGAGATATAAACTCCATACGGTAAAGTCAAGATGTAAACAGGTAATGACTGTTCTTTCGGAAGACCTTTAAATCTGAGGTCCCCTTTCACGGTAAGCGTTGGCACTATAAAGAGTCCTCACTGCTCAATGGCCCTGAGTGCCGAGTATAGGTCTAAATTTGAAGCCCTTCACCGGTATATGGTGATGTCCCTATATAAGGGAAAAATTCTCAAATGGGACGTAAATCCTAATATCAATGTTAACTTATGTATTCAGATAACACTTAATCTTTCTCAATCTAATTTGATCAGATCTAGAAAGAACATAAATGTTATGTTCACATTGAAGTCGGGTGCAGGTTAAATAACTTTTCATAACTGTTTCAATTAGACGTTTTGGTCTAATGTTGAAATTAAATGTTAAGCTCATTTTAAGGTCGGGTGCAGGTGTACTTATATCACCGGTAGACCGATTTCTACAATGTTGAATCTCCGCCAATCAGAGTTAGGAATTATTTAATCATATAATAAAACTTTTTTTTCTCTGGTCGGTACAATGACCTTGTCAGCAAATTCAATCTTACATTAAGTCTAGAGTTTTTCATACTAATTGTTAGATCATAATTTACACACTGAATTGTCTACGGATTTTTCTGTTTGCCCGATCATGACAAAGAGCATACGACGGGTATGACCGATCGACAAGGGATGCTTTCTTTTCCATGGTACCTGATCCAACCTCTTAGCGGTCCGTGTTTACTCTGCTGTGTATTGTTTGAATGGATCTTTGAGCTTGATTACTGTTCGTTATCTCCATATTTCATATAAAATCCAAGCTTTGGTATTAACTTTTTTAAAAAGTTTGAATTAGTTTTCGTCGTCCACGTCTGGACTTGCGGTCCCATTGTTTTACATAATAATTGTAGCTGTAAAACAAAAGTATTTGATGTTAAACAACTGTTTTATTCTTATATATTTGATAAAATGATAAACAATCTTCAACGATTATTTCGATATAAATGATATTTTTTCTAGTTGTGGAATCTCTAATTCTATGTATTAGTTATCAGATTGAAAAAGATTTAAAAAGAGAATTTTCAAAATTAAAATAAAACATCCACTATTAAAATGTGACTGTTACTTTCCAGATTCATTTTTCAGTAAAACCTGCAATCTTTAATGCAAACTCTTCAATGAATTTTGCCGTCAATTGCTCTGTTAATTTCTGACAAGTTGTTTGCATTTCCTCAGCTGCACATTTAATCAAGTCTGCTTTTTCTTGTTCTTTTTCTGCCAGTTCTTCTTCGAGTTTTCCTTTTTCAGCCTCGAGTCTAGAAATTGCTTCTTTATTTTTCTTATCCTTTTCTTTCAGTTCACTTATTTGATTATTTTTGAGTTGAATGCGTGTCTTTAAATCTTTAATGGAAAGTTCCAAGTTTTTCACCTTCTCGGTGTGTTTCTTCTCTGCATGAAACACGCAGATATATTAAAGATCAAAGGAAAGGCAATCAATTTAAATGAGTTTTAGTGCAATCTTAAATTAAAATGTCTCTTGCATCGAAATGACACATGACATATTATGCCAAAAGCAATTACCATTATTATAAAAATTAGAGATTTAAAGTTTGAGTAGTTTGACAAGTTCTTTATTAAATGGCTTCAAGATTTTTTTTTCCAAAAAGTCTTTCGTTACCTTCGTCTTTCGGAATAATGCAAACGTAGTGCTGTTTGTTGATCAAACCGATTCTAATTTCTCTCCCTGTAGGTTTTGTAGGATAAAATATAACTTCCTCTTCTGACGGGTAACAAAGAACAACAACGTTCACCGAGAATGCATCTGCGGCAAACATGACATAAAACGGAAGCCAGGTATAAATAGCTGGTTCATTTTTTGTCATATCTTTCCATTCCATCGTTTTGGAAAACTCGCGCAGTATCTGACAAAAGAAAATTATATATATATATATATATATATATATATATATATATATATATATATATATATATATATATATATATATATATATATATATATATATGAATTGGATTGCATGGAATGAAGAATTGTTTTTCTTTTTCATACCTTAGTGCTCTTGGTATTAGAAATGCACGTTTTAAGTGTTTCTTTAAGGGATTCCCAAGATGTTAATGTTTTATCCAAAGTTTTTCTTTCTATTTTTTCAATCTGTCTTTGTAAAGCAGTTTGAAGAGCAACGAATAACGAGTTTGGTCCAAGTTCCTGCCTGGTAATGTCTGATCTGCATCGATATAGTATTTCCAGGGATAACTTATCCAGCCATTTTATTGCATTCCCATCGTCAAACAATCCCTCTTCTGGTTTGTAATCAATAAGAACTTGTAATCCATTTATATTTTCTTGGAAGATAAATTCTTTAATATCTGCAATAAAAGAGGCAGTTTTTGATTTGTTTACGTTAGTCACATGCATTTTACATATATTTTCTTTATAAAATAAGAAAATACTTACCTTGCTTTTTAACAACACATAACCACGCCATTACTAAACTGCGGGCTTTCTGATTTTTGGTCATATTCTTTCTTATACTACACAATGCATCTAAAGAATTTGCTATTGATGGTGGTGCCGTTGGAATAAGATTTTCCTTATAAAGTGACATCCACAAGCCATGTATTTGCTCCTTATTTTTAAAAGGTGTTTTTGTTGTCAGTTTATCGAACATTTCATCGAGTGTTTTAGTGATTTGTGAGTGCCTTACATCGGTTTTTCCCTCAGCCATTTTCAGAATATTACTTCTAAACACATATAGTCATATTCTCTCCGACTTTCTAATTTCTTGATTTGCTTTTATGATCATATTGAGGCTAATTATACAGCTTCATTTCGATTCGCAGAGCTCAAAATAGTTCACAATATATCCTTTAAATTCTATCATTAATAAATTTAAAACCCTTCAATGCATGCAAGAGTTCATTCGCGATTCCTGATATCCTCATGTCATATTATGTATATACCTGTAGTTGTTGCGAGACACATATTCATGGTGAAGTTAACTTCGATGAAAGAAGAGACTATGCAATGTCTAAGTCGTTAAATTTTGTCATGGTATGAATTATCAGGTGACTTAATCCATTTTCTGTTAAGATGAATAAAGGTATGTGCATTTATTTGTTATGTCATAAACTTTCCGTTAAGCAAATGATAAAAAAATATTTCTTATCTTGATATAAAGATGTGGAATACACTCGACAACTAATAGTTTATTGTTCAACCATTGATTCTTGTCAGCTGAAATAAAAATGTATCTACAAAATGCTGCATTTATAGTCACACATGCAAAATGGGGAGACATCAATTACAAGTGTAAAAATAACACAATATTTTCTGTCTTACTATAGAGGAAAATGCCAAGGATGAAAAATCCAAAATGATTATAGAGTAACGTAGAATATTCTTCTTCGATGAACAAAAAAGTTGTGATTCAAATGCTTTAAAAGAGTTAAAAATTCGCCTTTAACATCATATACCACAGACTCTACATGGAAAGGGAGCAGAGTTTCATGAATTATTTGAAGCATTAGCTTATGACGGGAACATTTGTTAAGGAAACTATGACTTTCTGCACAATGCTTTATCAGAAATTGATCAGACAACAGCTGCAAATAAGATATTTTTTTAAATCATGTGCTATGACATTGAACTATCTTTTCTTGAAATGGCATGACTATAACTTGCATGATTTGGTACATGAAAATTAATTCAAAGGTAGAAGGTCAAAGAATTTCTATGCCAGCTCTAGCATCAGAAGTGCATTTTTTCTGTCTACATTTGCTCATTTTTTTGTATTGATGGACCCTAACTTTGCATTATAAAGAAAATAATACAAACTCATACTAAGTCAAGTTGAAAGTCAAAACTCATAGTAAAGATGATGGTGAAATCAAGAGCAACCCTAGCGCTCGTTAGTTTCACCTTAGGTTTCTTATCATTTTTGAAATTTTAATACGTTTTTTATACTTTGTAAATTGAAAAGTTTAATTACCTAGAATAAAGTATCTTCCTCTACTTCTTTAGGTTCAAAATGTGAAGATAAATTGACGGAGATCTCCGGAAAATGGGGAAAATCTAGTATAGAATCAGGAGAAAATCCCTCGACTTTTGTCAGTCAGAGAAGTTATTCCAACATTTCGTCATCTTCATCAGAATATTGTGTTGTAGAAAAATATAGAGAAGATCCTGTTTGTCATCCACCATCAACAGTGGAAAATACGGACATAGAGCATATGAAATCGATATTGCTGCAATATGGCAAAGAGCAAGTTGAACGTTATTGTAAAACTTTCAAAGAAGAAATGGAGACGAAATATGTCAAAAAAGAATCTGTTACTCAAGCACAAGCTGCAATAAATAAACAATAAAGTTAGAATATTTAGATTATATATATGTGAGGGGTTGGGCACTTCTTATGGACAAGCCGCTTTCCTTCATATATGATATGCATGTATATGACTTCTTTTTACCTAAGGAATCCATGTTTCCTGGGGAGCCTTGTCATTTTTAGGCCATAACGCGTATTAATTACTCTTAAAATAACACTTGGGGTCAAGACCCCCGCCCTGCACCGGATTACAAAATATTTTACCTAAAACCAGGGCCGTCGCTAGGATTTTAAAATGGGAGTCCGAGGAGGGTCTGACGGAGTACTTTCTCCTGAGCCAGAAAATGGTTTGTAGATGGGTACTATTTCGGTGGGTTCTAGTGCATTCTTGAAGTTCTGCACCATTTTCCCCCATAAATTAAAATAACGAAATACAGTAGCATTGATTTAAACAGATGAATAATGAATTAATTTTGTTTCAAAAATGAAATTTTCGACTGTTCTTTAAAAAAGGAGGTGCGATTGTACTAAACGCAATCCACGGTCCGTTGAAAACTACACATTTCCTTTATTGTTTACTGTGTAATTTTTCACTATAAAGAAAACATGAATCACCAGAAAAGATAACAAATATAGATTTTAGGTAAAGAGGTATCTTACTGATTATGTTTTTTTTATTTTAAGTTTATGTGCCTCGAATAAATGGTGTTGCTTTTAAAATGTTTCAGCTTTCAGAAAATTACAAATTTCACAGGTCTGAATTTTTTAGCGAAATAATTAATACTTTGAAATAATTATCTGGGAATAGAATGTTTTCCAGTCTGGTCCAAGAAACCAACACTCTGTGATCACTTTATTATCTCAAAAGTGACTGGAAAGGTTTGGGGTGGGCGGTTTTAGTATATTTACTGAAGAATTGTATTGTATATATAATGACTAGGCTAGATAAATATAGAAATTCTCATACAACTTATTATATGGAGTCATATATGTGTAAAGGTGTGTTACTGTTTGTGTAAAATAAATTTTAATTATGTAAAGTTTATGGGCGGCGGAAAGGGTAAGGAAAGACGTTAATGCAAAACTCACAATGAATTTTGAAAAAAATAAATTACTGAGATACAAAAAAATAGCTTGAAATAAAATCAACAGACTCAGTTTCAAAATCAACAGACTATATTACAAAATGCTCGATCACCGACGCAAACCAACAGTCGTTAACTGAATTGACGCTAGATGGCGTGCAAAAAAGAACAGTCTGACCTGTGGAATGAATTGATACTATATACAAGTGAAACAAACAAAATACCCCCACCCCCCAAAAAAAATTACAAGGGGGGACTTTTGGACACCGGGTGAACCGGTGTAAAGACGAATAATGACCCCCATAGAATAATGACCGGGGGTCATTTTTCGCCATCGAATAATGACCCCCGGTCATTATTCGACGTCGAAAAATGACCCTTTTGCCCGTAGAAAAAGTGTCATCACCCTAAAAATCTGCATACCCCACGTGAAGAAAAATGACCCCCGTAGAATAATGAAATCTTGTGGATTAAAGAGAATTAAAGTTGAAATTTTTAGGGGGCAAAATAAAAATAATAAACCAAGAGACCTGTTGACCAAAATGCTCACCTGAGCTAAATTGGGAATAAATCGATGATATGTTGATTTCATGACTTTGTACAATCATTGCTGTTTTTAAGATTAATGCGATGATTCAGAATCTAGAAAATTAAAAGATTTATCGAGCCCAAAAGGCGAGGTGAACATTGTTTTTTTTTTCGATGGTGAAAATCATCGTACTGACAGAGTTAGAGTTAACATAATAAGCATAACCAGTATTTATTTTGAATTTGAAATCTAGTTTTGGTGCAATGTAGAAAAAATAAATGTCAGGCATAGCATCGAAAGGGGAAATGGGGCATTATAAGAAGCGAAATGACAAGTTAGCCAAAAAATATCTTTGATGAACCCCTTAAAAAGTCTATTGATGCAAAGAGGATTTCCTTTTACTCTACTGTATCAAAAAGTTTTGGATAGGGCAACCAGACTTGCAATGATTATTTTCAAGTGAAAAAATAAAAATGGCGTTTATGAAAATGGAAGGGGGAGGATACTCTACCCCACCCTTAATTCTATGTGCCTGAATGTTCACCATGTCCACTCAATTAGGAGAGATTTTTTTAACTATACTGTATAAAAAAGAGGGTGTGTTTACAAGACTTTCAATGAACATTTTCAAACTAGAAATTGCTAAAATTTACATTCAGAAAAAGGAGGGGTGAGCAATCCCCCACCCCCTTCTCCGATTCTTTGAGCCTGAATATTATGTTAATTTGAGTGGAATTCGGATGCAGGTGAAATAACTTTTCAGAGTTGTTTTCAATCTATTTCGTTCAATGTTGGAAAAATAAATCCTTATATTCACCTGGAAGGTCAATTAAATGGTCTGTCTTCAACGATAAATTAAAAACATTTATCTACTTCAATATACACTGTATTGACATCTTTCCATATTTATTTGACAAATGTACATGTATCACTGTTTTAAAGTGGATTTCTAAAGAAAATTATTCCTCTTACATGTATGTATCCTATTCTCAGACGACCACGCTAACAGACTTGAATGTACATATGTACATTATACTGGGATCCTTCATTATTACATCTATATATTTATAAAGAAATTCCCATAGACCACTGTTTATAAATAAAATTTAATGCATATTATGCTATTGTATATATTTCAGACATGCAGAAATTTTATGTCCTTTTTATGTTTGCCACGTCTGCTTTATATTTGGACGTCCTACTGACTATAGACGCTAAAGACCAACTTACAACTAAATTGTCTGACAAGCGGGATGGCTTCATCGTCATCTTTACTTATTTACGTAGTAATATTCCGCTATCATTTGCATATGATGTTAACGTCTACCAAATTATTCGATACACAAGAACACGATTAATTTTTAAATCGAGGCAGGCTACTGACAGATACATGTAAGTTGATGTTACAGGGGTTTCAACAACCTCGTTTAAAGTCAGCATTTCGTAAATTCAATGGTCGTATCAATGACCCTGTCAACAAATATAACCTATAATTGGGTCAATTGTTTGGCCTTTTTTTCTATACTTAATTCGACAACGGAATGTCCCCTGATTTATTTATAGGGCTCACGGCAGGTGTGACGGGTCAACAGGGGATGCTTACTCTTTCTAGGCACCTGATCTTACCTCTGCAATTTTCTAGGGTCCTTTTTTATGCCCTGTTAACAGAATTGTATTGTTTGTGGATATTTTAAAATCATCACTGTTTGTTATTTTCACCTTTTTTTTTATTAGGAATTATTTACATTTGCAAATATTTTTCTTAGATGAACCTATTGATGAGAAAATATGTTCAATTCTGTATGAACTTATTAGGGGGTCAGAGGTCATGGCGTGACCGAATCACACAGCGAGATGATATCTTGTCTACATATTTCTGTCACGGTGACACTGATTTCGGAACTTCTAAGCCGTTAAAGCGATGAAAAAGATAAAATTATTGAAATATATATGTTTTTTTCGTTCAACAAATGATCATTAGTTCTTTCTTCGGTGTGAAGAATGTTTTTAATTAGCCTAAAATCACGCTTACCTTTTAACCCGAAATTCCTTTGAAGGTATGTAAACTGAAGACGATACTACCGCTTTTGACTTCATATATTAAGAACTCATACAATAATAGTAAGATTATTCTCAGTAGCGATCATGGTTTTTTTTCATTATGAACAGATATTTCCTGAACTGGACTGTTGAACATCAATGTAAGTATTCAAATGTTGGAGCGAGGCGAACTCTCAAGACCAAACAGCTTCTAGGTCATTGCGCGTCACAACATAGCAATACGGCGGGCCGTTCGTGTAATAAATGCAGTTCTTTTCAGAATTCTCGTCTCAAATGTAAATAAAAGTAATAAACAACAATGTTAAAAAGTTCACTGGGAAATGAACTTGGTTGGTACGTGATCAAATCTTCTGAGAAGCCCTTCGGGCTTCACAGGATTTGATCACGTGACCAACCAAGTTCATTTCCCAGAGAACTTTTTAACATTGTTGTTTATTTCTTAAATATGTCCACAGGAGGTCGTTCGCACGAGATATTATGTCATTTGAGATACATTCTACCTCATTTACACACCCTTTATGTCATTAAAAAATATTTATTTACATTTGCAAATATTTTTCTTAGATGAACTTATTGAAAAGAAAATATGTTCAATTCTGTATGAACTTATTAGGGGGTCAGAGGTCATGGCGTGACCGAATCACACAGCGAGACGATATCTTGTCTACATATTTCTGTCACAGTGACACAGTTTCGGAACTTCTGAGCCGTTAAAGCGATGAAAAAGATAAAATTATTGAAACATATATTTTTTTTTCGTTCAACAAATGATCATTATATCTTTCTTCGGTGTGAAGAATGTTTCTAATTAGCCTAAAATCACGCTTACCTTTTTAACCCGAAATTCCTTTGAAGGTATGTAAACTGAAGACGATATACCACCGCTTTTGACTTCATATATAAAGAACTCATACAAGAACAGTAAGATTATTCTCAGTAGCGATCATTGTTTTTTCATTACGAACAGATATTTCCTGAACTGGACGGCTTAACATCCATGTAAATATTCAAATGTTGGAGCGAGGCGAACTCTCAAGACCAAACAGCTTCTAGGTCATTGCGCGTCACAACATAGCAATACGGCGGGCCGTTTGTGTAATAAATGCAGTTCTACTCAGAATATTCGTCTCAAATGTAAATAAAAGTAATAAACAACAATGTTAAAAAGTTCACTGGGAAATGAACTTGGTTGGTACGTGATCAAATCTTCTGAGAAGCCCTTCGGGCTTCACAGGATTTGATCACGTGACCAACCAAGTTCATTTCCCAGAGAACTTTTTAACATTGTTGTTTATTTCTTAAATATAAATATTACATTGCATAACTTCCCGTATTTCTTTCCGAAAACCTATCTCATTCATTTTTTTTCATTCGCTTTTTAAAAAATAAAGTTGATCGTACTCAAAGCATGCTGAATACTTTGAGAGACATGTTTACTATTGAAAAGCTAGAACATCCCATTTGTCTGTTATTAAGCTACATGTATGAATGTCTATAATCAGTCAAATATCCAAATATGAAACAAATGGAAGACAGTCATAAAGGGAGATTACGTTAAGAGTTATAACCAATAGTAGCCATTTTGCGATTTTCAATATGTGCTGAGAACACAAAAGGCTTAAAAGATAGAAACATGCATGTAAATGTAATGCTGTTTTATTGCATTTTAATTGCGCCTTCGTCCAGTGTTAATCAAAAAGGGCATAAAGAAGAATTAAACATTGAGGTTCAAACCTTGACATCAATCACCTGTTATAAATTGTGTATCTGTTGGAAAACGGGTCATTTTCCAACGGGGGTCAATTTTTTATAGGACGCACATATAAAAATATGACCCCTAGGGCTCTTTTTCTACAAAAAAATTAATTTTTTCTACGGCTGGGGGGTCATTTTTTGTTAAAAAATGACCCCTCCGGTCATTAATCTATGAGGGTCACTATTCGTCTTTACACCGACATTGAATCTGGCTTTGGAATCATTTAATTTCAATTTTGAATGAAATGTTTCCCATGCAACTGCGAATGCATATCATGCATATCTGTTCAGAGATATTAAAGGACAATTCAAGTTTTATAATTTACATTCTCATTAGATGTAACATTTTTAATTTCTTGTTTTTTTCCCGCCACAATCTATACCAAAGAATCAATTATATATTCATAACAAATGTTTGCTATTTGTAAACATTTGTGTGTTAGACTGTGTCTTCCCGAATAAAACTGAAAGACGTTTAAAATCGTTCAGTTAGTAACTTGGTCTCTAAAATGCAAAAAGGTCTTATTTATAACCAACAAGTTGGATATCAACAGTCTCATTTGAAATCATCATGTCGAAAGTTCTATGATTGATACAAGGACCTTATCAGCAAATATAATCTATCATTAGGACAAATGCTGACTGACGTTTTTTATGCAGATTGTTAGACCACTATTTATACACTAAAATTTCTACGGATTTTTCGGTTTACCCGATCATGACAAGGAGCACACAGCGGGTGTGACAGGTCGACAGGTGATGCTTACTCCTCCATGGCACCTGATCCCGCCTCTGATTTTTCGGAGGTCCGCGTTTGCTCTGCTCCAAATTTGTTGTTTAAATGGTTTATGAGCTTAAATACTGTTCGTTTTCTCTATATTACATCGCTTCTATAATTTTTGCAATTTTAAAACATTTTTTTTTAAATTAATTCTCCGTATATAGACGATAGTAATATTAGCATTAGATGCATCCCTGCTTTTTCTTCACCCACATATTGAAATCAACTTCCAATGCCATATCAGGGCTTTCGTAAATATACAATTCTTTGGTCAGTTTATAGTTCAAAACATAACAAAGGAATAAAAATCCTCAGAAAAATATCTCGTGCAAACGACATTAAATGTCGTGCAAACGAGATATTAAGTTCGTGCGAACGAGATAATGTCATGCGAACGAGATGATAAGTTTTGCAAATGACATAATAAGTTGTGGAAACGACATATAATAATACATGCCAACAGTATCATATCTAGTACAAACGAGATAATATTTCCACCATATGAAGTAAATAAAAATTTGCATGTCCTTAATATACCACCCATGGCTGTTGGAACCGGGGGGGGGGGGGGGCATAATTTTGCCGATATATAGAATACTATATAAAACATAGCTACTGTATGCATGCCTGTGCCCACTCAATAATAACGTCTGAAGACCTTTTCTCTTTTTTTTGCTTGTCAAGGAACTTTGGTAGTTGATAGTGTCGATCCCCCAACTGAAAATGTATGGTTGTGTCCCCTCAAAGTGAAATTGCTTCCTACGGGCCTGCCACCGTATAATTGAATGAAACCTTACATTAAAAAGTCTCCTACAGCGAATTGACAAGTGGTATAATAAGCCAATGACAATTTAATCAAAATAAAAATTAGAGGTTTTATGTTTGACTAGGTCGATCAATTTCTTTATTAATTGTCATAAAATATTTAAAAGTCCTCATTTCCATCGTCTTTCTGAATAATGCAAACGCAGTGATGTTTGTTAATGAATCGATTCTAATTGTTTGCTTTCTGTAGGTCTAGTAAGATGGAATATGACTTCCGATCTGACGGATAACAAACAACAACAATTTTGACCGAAAATATATCTGTGGCAAAACATGACATAAAACGGGTGATTGGAATATACAGCTGGTTAATTTTTTGGTCATATCTGTCCATTCCATCGTTTTTTTGAAAACTTGCAAAATATCTGACAAAAGAAAACAGAAAAAAAAGAAATCTTTGAGAAACATCTTTGGCCCCGTGTGTCAATATTAAAATTGAAACAACTTTAAAGGTGCTTAGTCACAGATTTGAACTTAATATTTTCTCAAATTTTCTATCACGACTTATATATTGCAATAGCATTTCACACGAAAATATAATTAGAAACTTATTTTATCTGGAAATTATTGGAACTACGAATTCCGGGACGCGTTTGATTTACACATCTTTGCACTTACACAAATTTTAACTTTGTCCTTAATATTTAAGAAAAGAAGCGATTTTGTTATGTATTAATGAAAAATATTACATCTATAATCCAGAAAATTCAGAGTAGAAATGTTCGAAAGCAAAACCAGCTCACCGGTATTATCAGTACGTGCTCTGTGATGTGTACAGAGTTTAACAAATTGAACACACCCGTGAAACGTAAACTGTTTTTGTAAACAGGGCTCGAGCTCTGTTATTGTTAATGTTTACAATTCACCGGGTGTGTTCAATTGTTAAACTCTACACACACCACTGCGCACGGACTTACAAAACTGTGAGTGGGTTTTGCTTTCGAACATTTCTACTCTGAATTTTCTGGGTTATAGTTTTAATATTTTTCATTAATAAACAACAATATTGCCACTTTTCTTAAGTATTAAGAATAAAATTAAAATATGAGAAAGCGCAAGGATGTGTCAATCCAACGCGTCCAGAAATTCGAAGTTTTAATAACTTCGAGATGAAATAAGATTTTTATTATATTTTAGTATGAAATGCTATAGCAACATACAAGTCATGAAATTATACAGAAAATCTGAGAAAATATTAACTTCAAATCTGTGTCAAAGCACCTTTAAATTTAGAATGTCTGTAATGTTAGTGAAAGCAATTGGTCATGTTCTAGTAGGGGCAAACATTATACTAGGTTTGATCTCTATAACACCTCAATATCGGGTAGCCGGTGGCTAGTTTTACTCTCAATCTTTAATTTTTTGACCTCAAAATGAATAGGTCATCATCTTCTCCTTAAGGGAAACCAATGTACCAGGTTTAATTTCTGTCAAGCAAATGGTTCTCAAGATATTGAACAGACATCACTTGGTCTACCGATCGACTGACCTACCGACAGGGGTATTTAAAGCAATATGCCGGCTTTTTTAAGGGAGCATAAGAATAAATACAATTTACATGGATTGAATTGCATGAAGAATTGTTTTAACGTACCTTAGTGCTCTTGGCGTTGGAAATGTTAATTATTAGTTTCTTTAATTGATTCTTTGTAAAGCAAAATGAAAGGCAGCAAATAAGGAGTTTGGTCCCAGTTCCTGCCTGATATTTTCAGATCTCCATCTATCAGGTGTTTCCAGTGATAATTCATTTAGCCAATTCTTGCATTCCCATCGTCAAAAAATCAATCTCCTGGTTTGTAGTCAAAAAGAACTTGTAATTCATTAATATTTTCTTGGAAGATAAATTCTCAAATATCTGCAATAAAGGGGATAGACTTTGATTTGTTGAGGAACGTCAAGTGCATTTTGCTTATATTTTCTATACAAAATGAGGAGTGTCTCAGGTCTTACATTTTTATGTTTCCGCAAAAAAAGTTTTGTTTCGTTATTCAAAATGTAATATATTATAGGTATATATATTATTGGGAGACGTAAACATCATATGCAGGTGAAAGCGGAATATTATATTATATAAATAAGGAAAGTTTACATTGGAAAAGCTGAAGACATCTCGTACTTTGTCATACAGTTTTAGTCGTAAGTTGGCCCTTATCGTCTATCAATTTCAAGTCTTCAAGTACTTTCGTGTAGAATCAGTGATTTTTAACAAAGTACTTTTGTTGATGACCAATCAAGATATACGAAAATGTGCAAGTTCCATTTTTTAATTGAAGAAGTAGTTGTCTATATTTTCAAAAATCCTTCTTTTTTTTTTATTTTTCGTGACGAATGGTTATATAAAGTGAAGAAAAGTCGCTATGTTATTTTAAATTTTCTAAAAGTTCTTAAAAATTTTTGGAATTCGCATTTGATTTACACCACTTCTAGAATATCCTGTAGCGTCTGAAATTTCTTCTTTACAGCGGTAAATATTTTTGTAAGGAGTAAAGATTGGGGCTTTATAGAACAATTATTGGACTAGGGAATATTTTTTGTTTGTAAGGATTTTTATGAAGTTTAGGAATCAAGTATAGGTAGGGAAGATCGAACTCACCTCATTTCACTGGAATGTTAAAGGTGCTTGGACACAGATTTGAAGTTAATATTTTCTCAAATTTTCGGTATAATATCATGACTTATATGTTTTTATAGCATTTCACATGGAAATAAAATTTTAAAAAATTATTTTATCTGGAAATTATTGAAACAACAAATTTCGGGACGCGTTTGATTGACACATCTATGCACTTTCACAAAATACACTTTATCCTTAATACTTAAGAAAAGTAGAAATTTTGTTGTGCATTAATGAAAAATATTAAACTATAATCCAGAATATAAAGAGAAGAAATGTTAGAAAACAAAACCAACTCACCAGTATTGTCAGTCCATGCTCAGTGATGTGTGCAGAGTTTTACAAATTGAACACACCCGTGAAACGTAAACTGTTTTTGTAAACAGGGCACGAGCTCTGTTATTGTTAATGTTTACGTTTCACCGGAATTTTTCTGGATCATAGTTTGTATATATTTCATTAATACACAACAAAAATTATACTTTTCTTAAGTATTAACGATAAAGGTTGCTTTATGAAAGTGCTAGGATGTATCAATCAAACGCGTCCCGAAATTTGTAGTTTCAATAATTTCCAGATAAAATAAGTTTTTTTTATTCTATTTCCGTTTGAAATGCTATTGCAATATATAAGTCATGATATTATACCGAAAACTTGAGAAGATATTAACTTAAAATCTGTATCCAAGCACCTTTAAAAGTTTTAAATTAACACCAAAGTGTGATTTTGAAGAAAGTCATCCTTAGAAAGTAAACTGTGAGTGTAAGTTGGATTTCCAGATGTAGAATTAAAATTAAGTTCTAAAATAGTTATAACAAGCATTCTGAGAGTATTGCATTAGCAATACTAGTCCCCTACCGGCAAGTGTAATCTGGTTCCCGTTAAAAATTGAAAATGCCATAATTCCGTTAAAAATCATTGAAGCGGAACGAAATGCAAACTTGATCTATAAGTAATCAAGTTAAGTCACACACCAAAAATCAGCTCAATATATGCAAGCGTTTAGAAAAAAAATCGCGGAAAACCCTAAAAAAAAATTGAAAAGGTCGTAATTCCGTCAAAAATCAATTAAGCGGAACGAAATGCAAAGTTGATCTGTAACTCATCAAGATACACTCACATACCAAAAATTAGCTCAATATCTGCAAGCGTTTAGGAAAAAAGTGCGGAAAACCAAGTGGGACAGACAGACAGAGGGACAGACGGACAGACAGACAGACGGACGGACAGACTCAGAGGAAACCTATAGTCCCCTCCGGTTTCACCGGTAGGGGACTAATAATGAGCCTTTCAAAGAAAGACTATATTTTTACAAGCCTTGTCTGCTGGAACCGAAACATACTGGTTATTTTAGTCCCCTACTGGTGAAACCGGAGGGGACTATAGGTTTCCTCTGAGTCTGTCCGTCCGTCTGTCTGTCTGTCTAGCTGTCCGTCTGTCCCTCTGTCTGTCTGTCAGTCTGCAATTTTCTTCTAAACGCTTTCACATATTGAGCTGATTTTTGGTATATGACTTTACCTTGATAAGTTATAGATCAAGTTTGCATTTCCTCCCGCTTCATTGATTTTTGAAGGAATTATGGCATTTCAATTCTTAACGGGAACCAGATTACATGTACACTTGCCGATAGGGGACTAGTATTGCTAATGCAATACTCTCAGAATGCTTGTTTGTTTTGTAGACTTTTTATCACCTCCGATTTAATGAAAACGGAAGGATAGATGGTTCGCATATTGCCTTTAAACTTTCTAATACGGTTCTTTCATATATTTTTTTAAACATGTAATCCACTCCGACATATGATCAGTTTTTCCCTTTCATGTTTAGCCAACGTCTGGCATAATCTTTGACAGAATTTATAATAGAAACGAAGTTCTGTCGCCGTATTTAGTCCCTTTTAAGATAATTGCTTTTAGATCTTCATTTTCAACTATATCAAAATCACCAGTAATGACGTGTCCAGCGGGACTGTAGTTGAAAGAAGAAGAGCAAGAACACGAGGTGTTTAAATGTTCAATATCACTGCAAGGCTTGTTCATAATTGAAAAGTTTGGAAGCAACATTAGGGGTATATCTGTAAGAAATGCAGGATGTAGACTTGTACTTGAAATATGGTGGAATGATAGACTGAATTTTTTGTGATTAGGAATGTTACTAATGTTAATAGCATCTATTCCCTTTGCTGGCATATTAAAGTTTAAGGAACCAATTGGTTAAGTCATAGTTATTTTCCAACACGTTGTAGCTTAAAGAAACAGTGCTGGGCAACATGCATCCATAATCACAAACACTAGCTCATATTCTGCAGATGGAGAATCTTAATTTGGACTTGCTTTAGCTTCTTCAAACAGTCCATTCAAAAATTTCAAGGAAACCGAGGTATAATTAGTGCGAATGTAATGAAGACCTAATTGTTTATTGATGTAGTGTGAAAGTAAATCAAAAGAGACATCATGTATACTCTTCCAAAAAAGAAACGCAACGTAAAATCCCGACTTTTATTAAGCACGTTTAAATAAAATATGGAGATAACGAACATTATTCAAGCCCAAAAGTCCATTCAATCAATACAAATCAGAAGCAGAGCAAACACAGACCTCCACACATCAGAGATGGGATCAGGTGCCATGGAAGAGTGAGCATCCCCTGCCGACCGGTCACACCCGCCGTATGCTCCTTGTCATAATTGGGAAAAACAGATAAATCCGTAGACAAATCAGTGTTTGAATAATGGTCTAACAATGGACAAACGCATCGATTACACAATATGATAAAAATCAGCTGTTTATAGATATCTCCGTTACTATTCATTACATCAAAAAGTTTCTTCATTGCTGTCAATTATCAAGAACCAGTGACGGATTTAAGGGGGGCGCCCCCGGCGCCCCCTCCCCCTAAAATTGTAAAAGTTAGCGTAAATCATAGTTTCGTCGAGAAAATGTAGACCCCCTTGCCTACTTTTTGCGCCCCCTTTAACTTTCATTCCTGGATCCGCGCCTGAGAATGGTCAAAATTTTCGGAAAAATCTCGTGAGGGAACTTAATAACTTAAATATACATATATACAAGCTTGGCAGTTTGCGGATGTTTTTGGTGAATATATTTCAGTTTTAAGTGTAAGCACGCGAGATGGGGAGTTTCGGATGATGCAATTCCTATCATATGATAATAATATATTTTAAAGATGAAACAAATTAGGTAAGATACTTTTAATTTATATAATTGATGAAGAATAAAAATTAGACTTTTCATCTTGTTAATTAGTAGTAAGGATAATAGGCTTATCGATAATATTTGAAAAGGATGCTAGGAAAAAAAGATAATACTGCATGGAAGGGATGAGGAAGTAATGGGCGCGTTGAATGGATAATTGGGAAAGTAGTGACTGTGGTGTTTCAGTGTATTTAATGATTGCTTTCTTGAGGTAAATATTATTACAGAAAATCTTTTCCCACTCGAAGTATGCAATACACAGATAATCATCAATATAGATGGTGGTAGAGGGTCATTTCATAGACTGTATCCCTGAATGCCAACAGAAGTAATTTTAATATTAGTTCTCATAAAGCTGAAGTTTATTTAATATTTTAACCTTTCAATTATTTGATTATTTACATTATACATTTCAATTTAAATAACTACAGTTATTGAAAAATGCAGTTCTTATTTAAATGGTGAGTTAAAAAACGTCGAGTGTAAAAGTAAAAACAAGATGTGTTTGTGAAACACTGATGCCCCCGTATGGCAACTCATAACAAAGGTTACACTTTCTCAAAGGCAAATCAAATATGTTGATACCCAAACTAAGGTCTTGTCTCGAGGAATATACCTGTGAAATATGAAAACCCTAGCAGCAACCATTGAATAGATATGGAAAAGGTTAGCGTTTTTAAAAAGTAAGTCAAACTTCAAATGGTCAAAATTAATGGTACACAAAGAAAGGCCTTCTCACAAGAAATACACATGCCAAATATGAAATCCCTAGCACCAACCGTTCAAAAGTTATGGCCAAGGTTAAAATCTTTCAAAAGTATGTCAAATTCTAAGGTCAAGGGGTCAAAGTTGGCATCCAAAGGAAGGTATTGTCACAAAGATACATACATGAAGTATGAAAGCCCTTGCACCAATTATTCAAATGTTATGGCCAAGGTTAAAGTTTTTCAGAAGTAGGTCAAACTCCAAGGTCAAAGGGTCAAAGATGTTGGTATCAGAAGGAAGGTCTTGTCACAAGGATTACATACGTGAAGTATGAAAGCCCTAGCACTAACCGTACAAAAGTTATGGCCAAGGTTAAAGTTTTGCAAAAGTAGGTCAAACTCCAAGGTCAAGGTCAAAGGGTCAAAGTTGTTGGTATCAGAAGGAAGGTCTCTTCACAAGGATTACATATGTGAAGTATGAAAGCCCTAGCACTAACCGTACAAAAGTTTTGCCCAATGTTAAAGGTTTTTCAAAAGTAGGTCAAACTCCAAGGTCAAGGTCAAAGGGTCAAAGTTGTTGGTATCCAAAGGAAGGTCTTGTCACAGGGTATACACATGTGAAGTTTAAAAGCCCTAGCACCAACTATTCAAAAGTTATGGCCAAGGTTAAAGTCTGAAAAAAATCAGCAAAAGTGGGTCAAACTCCAAGGTCAAGGTCAAAAGGTCAAATTTTATGGTTCCCAAAGAGAGGTCTTGTCACAAGAAATACACATGTGAAATACGAAAGCCATAGCTCAAATCAATCAAAAGTTATGAGCAAGGTTAAAGTTTTTGCGGACAAACAGACAGACAGACGGATGGACAGGGCAAAACTAAATGCCCCCGAATCTTCGATTACGGGGGCATAATAACACAATCATTTATTGAACCTTTTACAATACAATGCTATAGGAAGCCTTTCGCCAACAGTTTAAATACAGTACCCCTTACCTTATATTTAATACTGTAAGCATCCAGGGAACAATTATTACTACACTCAGTGTTATATAAGTACTGCTTTATGGTTAATTTCGATACATGAATTTTACTTTATTGAACTATGTGAATAAACTATCGGCCCTTTTACTTAACATTTGAATACAGTACATGTATATTACAATATTTTCTAAATGAAGTTGGCTTAACTATTAAGTAAAAGAACCATTTCCTCCAGTTTTGATCTATACGGAAAAGAGTTAAGTCTTAAACCAACCAGATATCCTTCACATGGTGCCAGTCTCAAAGGATCCTGCTTTAAATAAAATATATATGGATAAAAAGAAAACTGTTGGATGATATACTCTCTCCAATACCCCAGCTCTTTTCCCCATCGGGTCTGAAAGAACCTACATAAACTGTTGGATCCGCCAACGTGATCCGATTTGCTTGCTGAAGACCGAGTAACGATTCGAATATTGATGGCCAAACATGTATGATTTGGACATTCTGTTAATCATCTAATTTGCATTAATAAAAACTGTCATTTTGGTTGATGATTATTGTAAAAGACATTACTCAAGTATCTATATTTATACATTGAGAAGCAACATCGATATACTTTATAATGTTGGGAGTTCTTTGTGGGCATTTAAATGCATACAGTGTAACTTGATGTACAATACCAAAGAATGGGTATCCAATGGTTGACTGGCTTTTGCGTACATTGGTAACTGGCATTCCATAACTCAATAATCATAGACCGTGGATTTTAATGTGAAAATTATTTTGCTTCGTTCGATTGTGTTAGCAATTGCAAACTATTAATTTATTTGCGAATTGCTGCAATAGCTTGAAAAAAATCATTCAGTTTCATCGATTGAAAACAAAACTGTTATTGATCAGAAAAAAGAGGAAATTCATAACACAGGAAAAACCCATTCATATTACGCCATACTCAGATTGCTATAACTAACTGTACATGTAGGAGATGTTAATGATTCAGAGAGGTATATATATATATATATATATGCATGTGTCAATGGACATTAACAGAGAAAATGTATTTTTTATGGACATAATAAAAATCAAGTAAGGCATTAAAAATATCTGAGACATTTTTTCGTTCTTAGTTTCTTAAGTTTATTAGAGGCTGTCGTAAGAAATTTGGACAATCAAATTCTCTTTCCTAAAGCACTTATACATAAATCAAATATCACTAGTATTGTAATATGGGATGTATATCTTTATATCATCATTTTCACTCTCTGTGTGTGTGTTTTATTTTCAAATTTATCAGTATGGACACATTATTGTATTACAGAGAAGAATATTTCCAATAATTCTACCAAAGGCAAGAAAAAACGAAGACACAAAATAAACACAGGAGTACCGTATATATGCTTTGTTGCCATCATGGAAGATAAGTATTCCGACGTGTTACTAGACTGTTTCGTTGAGTTCCGGGACACCATAGACCCAAGGATTATAAGAGGAGAGCTCTTCCAGCGCAGAATAATCTCACCAAAACGGTTGGAAGAGATATGGAGCCCTGTTCGCGCACAAAGCTGTGAAAATATTTTGATTGAACTCATTGAAAACAGCCCATGTAAAATAAAATCATTTTTGGAAATTTTAGTGAAAGATCACAGCTTTCTAGTGGAAAAGTATCATTCCAGATTTGTCGAAAAATATAGTTCTGGGTATGGAGTTCATAGGCAAAGAAAATTAGATATTTTTACAGAATATAGGAAAGTGAAAACTGTCCCTTTGCGACATAAACTAAAGCTTTTGTCACACAAAGGAGAAATAGACAAATTTAATTCAATAATAAGATTTTGGGAAGATAAGTGGGAGTCTGCGCTATCGAATAAGTGTATGAAAAAGGAAAATCCATGTTTAGCAGATATGTATTTCATGACTTTGGATGCCCAGCTTGAACATCGCCGTGTCGTTTGTGATCGCAACCTCATCAAAGATGAAGTTCTTTTCAATAAAGTCAAAAACATCACGGCTATGACTTCTCAACCATATATATCATATATGATGTACTTAGCCAGACACGGGTCTGCAAAACTTTTGGCGGGAGTGTCACTAGATGAAAGTATAAAAGAGGTTGAAGAGGCCCTTAGCCGATTTGAATTAATACCAGCATGTCGAGAAACTGGAATTGTGCTTTACATTTTATTTAATATGGTATCTAGTAGATATGAGAAAGGACCAACAGAATCGGAGAGAACATTTCTACTGAAAACAGCCAGTGAAGCGATTGATCATTTTGGAAGAGAAGATGAAAATATGGCTGAAGACTTTAAAAGAATGGTCCTGACAAAAATTGCTCTTGTAAATCTTGGAATTGGAGTTTTCGGGAATCAGATACCAGGAATTATTGTGACCAATGAAAACAAAGAGAAGGCCAATGAAATTCTTAAAGAAATACAAGAAAATTATTGGGATAAAATGGAAGTTCGGTGGAAAATGTTTTTCTATATTGCAAAAACAAGAGTTTATGAATTAGATGGAAACATATCAAAGGCTTTTAACAGCATATCCAAAGCAATGGAACTTTCAGTTCGTGGTAACTTTAAAGGAGAAGGGCTGAACATTAAGAAACAATACACTCAATTTTTTATTAAAAAAATATTATTCACCTTGAAAGAAAAATTTTATTTCTTGTTTGGTTATGTATTTCTTCTTTTTATCTTCATATTTTTATTTATTGTATTTAATTCAATCATATTTTTCGGCTGTTCATCCGTCTTTGAATAATTAATTTTGTATAAAACCAGTCTGTGAACTGATCAGCTAGTATATTTTATTTACCCTTAGCTATCAGTACATTCATATGCATTACTTTTCTTACATCAAAACAATCCCAAAATGTTTATGCGGTACAGGTACATCATACCTTCTATTTTGATGAACTTTGAAATGATAAAATATGTATAATACCCCATTCGGATAAATATTTATATAATTTATCAAATATGCATTGACTATTCACAAAAATATCAACATTTAAGTAAAAGATTTTTTATTCTAAGAGATAAATTTTACGTAGATATCTGTTTGATCCACTCCTCTAAAGCAAACTTTGTACCGGTGCTGACTCTCTCGTGGTCCGTGTCTGTTCCAGACACCCTGAACAGTGGTGCTAAAGGAATGTCCGTTTCTATTTGTTTGTTATCAAAAACATGTCCTCTGTAATAAGAACAAATTAACAATGGACTCAATAAAGACTTAATTAACATCCACAAAAATAATATCAAACTCTCTTGTAATGCCTATGTACCTTATGAATCCATGATTCCTTTGCTGATTTTCCTGTTTATTTCCTGAATTTAATGCTTTTTCTTCATCAGCATGTGTAATATCAGTTACTAATTCTTTGTCAAACCAGGCACATGCGTCCGTCTCGGACGGATCCAGTCGCAGTTGTTTGTTCACTGTGTGAGAGTCTAAGCCAGGTTTTAATTTTCCATACAAGTAGACAACAATATGATGACGTTTCGGTGGTCCTAGTGTCAACTTTGGTGGATACACTGACTGAGCAAAAAAGTATTATTACTCCTCAGTCTAAAATAGTTTTTTGCTACTTTCAATTTCTAATGAATATTGTGCAAATAAATACGTATTTACCATTTCTTGAATTTCTAAAAGAATGTGACATACCTCCCATAAAGCTAATACTTTTACATCCTCGGATACAAAATTCTGCGGGGATAGATTTATTCCAGTTTCTTCATAACATTCTCGAAACCCTGCCTGGGTAAACTGCAAAATAAGAAAAGTATTTGTATCAATAAGTCATTCAATAAGTAAAAGTGACTGAAATTCACAAGTAACCTAGATAAGAGAGAAAAAATATAAAATTCCATAGATCCAACATTACCGTCTCATTTCCCTCCATATGTCCACCTGCAAAGAACAATAATTAAAAAAGAAATACTTTATTTCATTTTTGTTTTTTAAAATTAAATTGCTAGTAAAGGCAAATATCGAATTAAACAACAAGAACATATATTTTTTTTATTTAACTCCAACCAGTAAATTAAAATTTCAATCACATTTATGTCATCATAATGACAGTGTTATCTTTCTTTACCATCTACATTAATTGTTTAACATTATACCTACACATGCTCAAGAAAGTTATATTATTCGTTTCCCTCTGTATGCACTTTCATCCTTCTTTCCATCACACTTTTCTCTCATCTCGTCCTTCATTTTTAAAGGTTGTCAATTTTTTTTTATATGATTGGTCCTGTCCCAAAAATGTGCAACAAGGTTTTGAAATTTTGACTTTAGCCCCATGAAGTTCTAAATTTTAAGTGATAGCAAATAAATTTTTCTACATTAATTTTAGACATCTTTACTCAACATTTTTACTTTTGTTGAGTCTTATGTATAATTCCAGTGAGGATGCATGCTTTGAGTGATGTATCATTCATCCAGTTACTGTTTCTATTTAAGAACACTTGATACCTAAAATCTGGGGAAAGTGGGATTTTTTTTAATCATAGCCTCTATATATTTTGATTCAAATTAATTATGTTCATGGTAAAATTCGATGAATTTATTTTTATTTTTGGAGGATATTGTTTTTTCACATTTTGGCATTGAATTTCAGTATATATACATAGGTAAAGAATTGGGGAGAATGAAGAGATAAAGATGGTTTGATACGTCGATTGATTAATTATATGTTGTTATACGTCCCATCCGAGAATTTTTCACTCATATAGAAACTTCAGCATACATCGGTGAAGGGCTTCAAATTTAGATCTAAACTCGGCACTCAGGGCCACTGAGCTTTCAAAAAGGATTTTAATGACCTTGCCTTTTCGGTGAGAACCGTGAAAAATTGAAACGTGAGTATTAAAATCAGTCGCTCCTACTTTTCAGTAAATTGATGTTCTTACCAGGAGGTACCCAAACTCCAGGAAAGGTACGGAGAGTTTTTGCTCGTCTGGTAAGCAGAACTTTTTCATCTGCAGATTCTAGAACAAGAGCTACTCCTGAATCTATTCCGCGCTTTACTGTGTCATCTGGCAAATTGTCACTAGTATCTGATGTCAGATTTGTAATAGGACAAAAGGAAGGGCGCTAAAAAAATAAATAGAAAGAACTTTGAAAAAAAGACAAAGGGTGGCTTACATTATAAATGCTTATAAAGTAATCACCCGCATTGATGAAAGCTGATATACAAGGGTTATCCGGTAAAATCGTGGACAATGCGTTTAAATGAAAAATAGTTCGCGCACTGACCTTAACACTTTAAAGTCTTTGAATATCATATTTACGTACAACTTATTTTTCTTTACAAAATATAGACAAGAATAAGGATTTTATTGAACTTGAATGAGCACATGGTACGGTCCTAATGGCGCACGACAAATACTCAGCTTTTCATCGGAGAATACGAGAGTTTGTTTGTTTGTTTTGTTTTTTCTTCTTTTTTTCAAAATGAATAGCATAAAATAAATCAGATTGCAGTGGGAGTTTTTAATTTTAATGTACTATATCGTCATTTTGAAAAGTTCCACGTATTTGCCTAATTTTTGAAGTTTCCAAAACTATTGAAATGAAATAATGGTAAGCACAACCACAGGCACTTGGGGTATGGACCCCCCCCCCTTTCCATTTTTTTTTTCTTTTTAAATCTGGGGTCGAGTCACCTTTTTCCTATTTTTGTATTCTAATATTCACTGTATGTTATCAATAATGTAACTCTTTTGTCTCTATAAGCTGTTTTTAAATATATCGTTTTCGACTGATACATAAAAAGAGAGAAGGCTTGCAACTCTTTTCCCGTCGTCTGCCTCACCTCGCTTAAACTTCGCCTGATTATTTATCGAAAGAATAAGAAAACATGGAATATGCATACATCAATAAATTCGTTATACATTCTTCTTCCTTTTCATATTTCCATTTAATTTTTATGTGCCCCCGATTTGTAAATATTTCGATTAAATCACCCGCATCTAGGGTAAATTTTGTTGATGTGCACCAGCTGGGACGGAAGTGCAATAACGGTAACTCTAACTTTATAAATGTTCTGCATTAAAAAAATTCCAGGCTTTGCATAAACAATATTGTGAAATTTGGTTGTCTAGGTCGTTGTAAAAAGTTAATCTTCATCCATTAGAATTTGCTAGTTACAGTTGTCTTGTTATTCAAAGAACTTACCGTTACGTGTTATATGAAGAGAAAATTCGGGATTTATTCCTTCTCGCATTTAATGTTCCGAATGACATTACACGTAATGATGATACCCGAAAATACCGGGCACTTCCGTCCCAGCTGGTGCACATCAACAAAATTTACCCTAGATGCGGGTGATTTAATCGAAATATTTACAAATCGGGGGCACATAAAAATTAAATGGAAATATGAAAAGGAAGAAGAATGTATAACGAATTTATTGATGTATGCATATTCCATGTTTTCTTATTCTTTCGATAAATAATCAGGCGAAGTTTAAGCGAGGTGAGGCAGACGACGGGAAAAGAGTTGCAAGCCTTCTCTCTTTTTATGTATCAGTCGAAAACGATATATTTAAAAACAGCTTATAGAGACAAAAGAGTTACATTATTGATAACATACAGTGAATATTAGAATACAAAAATAGGAAAAAGGTGACTCGACCCCAGATTTAAAAAGAAAAAAAAAAATGGAAAAGGGGGGGGGGGGTCCATACCCCAAGTGCCTGTGAGCACAACAGACGAAAAATGGCGACATCTGATGACGATTACGTGGAGCAGTTCAACTCTGTTTAGATTTAGGACCAATGTCTCTCCAAACTTTTCAACGATTACAAAAGACGAAAAATATAAGAATATCACTTGATCTTTGATACAAAATTGGCAGGGATTTTTTTAAGCGGACCTTTTGAAGTAGAATTATATGATAGACCAAAACATATATGAATAAACGGCTACTGGCAGTAATGAAAGACGGCATTTATAATTATGCAGACCGTCAAAAAACTATGAGATTGCTTGTTAAGGTGAATATGGTAACATACTAATGCAAGGCCCAGTATGTGTGAGAGATAATCCCTTGCATGGTTAAGTAATTAAAATCCTCTGATTCGGTGCAGGCTGATTCAACTTATTTTTAGCAATTATCAAAACAAATGAACCATGACGTTGCAAAAGACATCCAGGTCCCTCAAGTTCAAGTTCATTTACTCACTCAAAAAACCATGTAAATATATGGTAAAAAAAGAAAAAAGAAAAATTAATTACAGCATATAAATTCAGGTCAGAGGTACAAGTATATGATATACATATTCAGAAAATGAAAGTGAAAGAGGACAAAAAAGAAGAAAAAAATACATATGATATAATAATGGTATAAATGAGGAAAAAATCATGGAGGACAGACTAAATCATATTATATTCTTAATATAAAAGTACAGAGTTTTTTTTCAGTGTCTTAGCATCTTGTTTTGTCATCAATTGAGAAAATTTAAGTGTATTTGGTCTAGTAAAGTAGTATTCATCAATATACTTTTTCCTTATGTTTGACAATGCAGTGCATTCAAGTATAAAATGGAATTCATCAGCAACGTGTTTGGTTTTGCAAAGTGTACATATTCTTTCATTTAATGGTATACCTGCCCATCTTCTCAGCTCAACTGGTAGACGGTGATTAGAAGTACGAAATTTTACAAGTATTTTTCTAAACTTTAATGGCAAACACTTAAATACTTTTCACATTCAAAATTTATTTTATAAAGTTTATACACAACACCCTTGGATAAACTATTAATGTCAGCATGCCATTTTTGTATAAATTGATCCGGTAACTGTTGCTTTACAAGAGTGGTAACCCAATCTTGATTAAGACTATTACAAAACTGTCCATTCCAAATATTAGATAGTCCGCAAGAATCGAAAATACGATACACACAATCAATCCATGGATTCTTACCAATTTCAGATTGTGAATTAGAGATTAAATAGTTATATAAAATACATGAAGTTTTGTTTCCTGGACTGTTAATTAATATACACCAGTAAGAAACAATCCTGGAATAAACCAGGACAGATAATGGAAGGCAATATCAGTTATGAAATAAAATGCCATATTTTGCTTATTTGCTATGTGAGATTTGCTATGTATATTTTGGAATAATGTGCTACTCAGCATGGAAAATTTAAGACTGTAGCGTTGATTATTTTTCACTCAAGACAACTTGTGTACGATTTAACTGGACAACCCTAGAATGAGAATTGGTCTTTTTTAGGGATTGGGTTTTCTCCCTCAATAAAATAAGACAAGATTAATTGAATCCGATTCATTACATTTTTATATTCACAAAATATTATCAAACTCCTCTTTTCTGCTTCAGTGCAATATTACTGTATTTTATTATACTTTCGAATAGGAGTTTCTGTCACATAATTTTTTTCTCTGTTTCCAAACATAAATATAAATTTACATTCAGCATGTTCAGTGTAATTTTCTTAATGAAATCCATTAGAAATCAACGACGTTCAAATCTCTATCTTGTCCTGTGCGGTAGAATACACAGAAGGAACTAAATGCATTTTCAATACTCTATGAACACTAAAATGTATATTGCTTTGACCAATTTAATAACAAAAACAACTATCCTGTTAAATTAACGTAAAATACAACAACTGTGCGTTTAAAATTAATTTGTCATTTTTTTTTATTCGCTACATGTATGTTCATTTGTGTTATTTAACTTTACAACGTCATAAATTGCTCTTACGTCTAATAAGCACACAAGTTTTGAAAGGCGCTAAATTCATATTAAAGATCAACGAAATAAACAATTTGATGAAAAGAGAAAATTAGAGAATGTAAATATAAGCATTGAATTCTTATTTTTGGATGCCGTCGGGCGTCGGTCCTATAACACACCTGGCCATGCTGACAAATTATCATACCGTGCTAACGCGCAGTATTCAATCTGTCGGCACGGCCAGTTGTGTTATAGAACCAACGACATCCAAAAATAAGAATTCATGGCTTAAGTTTTACTATTGGTATTATCTGGAAGTTAAGCCATAACTCTCTTATTTTAACAATATTTTTACACAAACATTTATTGAGGATATTCTAAAAATGTAAAACTGTATACAGTCCTACTCTTTTCAAATTTCAAGCACATGTAATTCCAAAAACGTAAGTGTCTAAATTAAATACCTTCAGCTTAACAGGTTTGCCCTTCTTCCAATCATTGGAAATAATGAGTTTGTTATCTTGAAGAAAAGCATTAACTTCAGTATCATTTTCTCCTGTTGTACCAAAATGATCAATCACACTCTATAAACAAACAAAAAAAATGCTGTAGAAGAGGACTACGGTTTCCGTTTGGAAATGGATAATTTTTATATTTTGCTTGAATGGGATATCCTAGGCAAAAATTGATTAAAATAATATATTACATTTTCAAGTGAATGGTTGAACATGATTTGTGGAGAAACATTTGTTAAAAAACACCATTACCCTCTGAATGAAGAAACTACGTCCTCCAGCGTGATAGAACATAGCAACAGTCAACATGCATTGTGTCATGTAAATTTTGAATTTACTGGGTGGCATAGTTGTCATGTTGTAAATTTTGTATTTACCAGGTCCAGTCCAAAGACTATTTCTACCTACGTAGCTATTAATAGCTACCTAGGTATTTAAACATACCCAAAGTTGCTATTTTTACCTACTTTTTGCATTACTTGCATTTTGTGTCCAAACGGCCGAACGGTGCAACATGGTGAGTACCAAATTTCTTGATACAGTCACACTGATGATCAACACAACAAAATTTTGGCCAAAACATGATTACATCGTAAATTAACAATTTTGGATTAATTACTATGCAAAACTGTTAATTTATGACGTAATCATTTTTTGGCCAAAATTTTGTATTCATCATCAGTGTGACTGTATCAAGAAATTTGGTACTCACCATGTTGCGCCATTCAGCCGTTTGGACACAAAATGCAAGTAATGCAAAAAGTAGGTAAAAATAGCTACTTTGGGTATGTTGAAATACCTAGGTAGCTATTAATAGCTACGTAGGTAGAAATAGTCTTTGGACTGGACCTGTTTACTACCGGGTAGTTGTCAACTTGTCATGTAAATTTTGTATTTACTGCCACCCGGTAAATTCAAAAATTAAAATATGACTATTGCATGAGGACTGGTGATATTTCAAAAAATTCAACTCAAACAAGTGACTATGGCCTGTCCCGAGACACAAATTCAATCTTACAATGCTAACTAGTTGTGATATGTGTTTGTCGAAAGCATTTAGCAATTAAAAAAAATCCATTATAAACTTACTTGAGTAAATTTAGCAGGTATGGGTTCTCTATCATTTCGATTTATATTCTGTAAGTGTACCAGAATCCTTGTGGTTGACATTTTTCTCAACTTTTTGAAGATCCTTCTTATCAACATCGAAGCTAAAACTGAAAGTAGATATCGGATGCTTCTATACATCAATATTAATGAAAAGATCTAGAGGGATTTAATATTCCCGGAATACAAGGGGCAATCTTGCACAAAATGATCAAGTATCTCGCAAGTCCTAACAAAGGTTTTTGTGAAGCAATAAAAGTGAGCGTATCAAACACAACATTTAAACGTAGACAGTCGCTCGCGTGGCGTAGTGGTAAGAGCGTTCGCTCTAGAGTTGGGTTCGAATCCCACTGTGGGAGACGTGGAGACCGGTCCTTCGGATGAGATCGTATAGACCGAGGTCCCGTGTCGCAGTAGGTGCTGGCACGAAAAAGACCTCTAACTGCTCAATGGCCCTGTCGTACTACAAAAGCCTATTAGGATCAATCTATGGAGAGAAAAAAATCTAAAAGGCGTTATAACGCCTTTCCAAAAGGCGTAATAACGCGAAAAAAGGCGTTATAACGCAAAAAAGGGCGTTATTATGCCTTTCTAAAAGGCGTTATTACGCCTTTCAAGAAGGCGTTATTACGCCTCTACGCCTCTTCAAAAGGCGTTATTACGCCTTTCCAAAAGGCGTTATTACACCTTTTATTTTCAATACATGACTAACTAAGACCACCCCGGGGGCTGCTGAAATCTTAGCCTCGGGACATGAATTTCACAATTAATTATAGGGCTAATTTCTCAAAAAATAATTTAAACATTGTAATTAGATTTCCAGGAAAAAAGATTTTTAAATGTGTAATATATTTGCAATGTTAAACCAACTTGAACTTAATCCTTCTCTGCATGCTGCCAGACACCTCTACCAAGAGTCATGGATTTCACAAATTTGGTTGAAGGCTATTTGTACATTATACCCATGCAAATAGTTTGCTTTTTTCCAAGAGGAGAGGAAAACATTTTCAAATCACCCCCTTTAATAATTTTTTGAAAGCAGGGTCATGTCCACCAGCACCTGTGTTTTGCCATTAATAGTAAATTATCCTTTAGATGCCCCCCCCCCCACTTCTTGTTTTTGTTGCTGTAAGGTCGAGCACTAGTTAACAGTTAATTAGGTTTTTTTTCTTGTCAGATCTTTTTGGGAGGTTGGACCCCCCCCCCCCACTTTTGAAACCGTTGCTACGGGCTTGTTTCCGGCATATAATAAAACCTCCCATTTTGGTCAAGCTCAATACATTTAATTATAAAATGAATTTCTTTTTCTGGTTATTCTCCAAACCACACGCACATTCAGTTACTTTCTTATTTCTTGCTTTTAAATAAACCAGTTGGTAGGTATCTGTATACAATAAATTTCACTTATAAGGCTACCTTATGAATAAAAAATTTTGCAAGGGACGTAAAACAACAAACATTCAATCTTTGTATCCATGGGACTGTGTTTTGAAGATGTCCACATCAAGTGGATGATCCAGGTTTTATGTTTTCTAGTGCAAGAAATTTTGGTGTTGATTTTTTTTCTTTCTTTCCTTTAATTTTTTTTTTTTTTTTTTTTTTTTTGGCTTCCTCTACGAACAATCCAAAAGGAGGCTTGAAATGAATACATTGGTAGTTATCTTAGGGATAAAAAACACACACATCAAAATGCCATATTAAACCCAATTACTGCAAATGCAATAATAAACAAAAATATTTAAAAGGTCCAAGACAACTCCACTTATACCAAAGATTTCAGAGAATGTTTCTTGGCATAAACATCCTTCAAAAACACAAGATATACTCAGTATTCGCAGAAAGGAAAGGATTGGTTAAGAACCATAGGTAGGTACATGTATATTGTTAACATTCAGTAAATATTCAGCAGGGGCTAAATTACCAGTGAAGAGCAAATTAGTCACCATCAAACTTGGTTTCATTATTTCCTCTTATTTGGTGAGAATTGGTAGATCAGTCATTCTACGATAAAAGGACCAGTTCAGGGTATACTACATGTAGTATAACATAAAAAAAGTTTCAAATAGCCAGTTGAACAACATTATTCACTAAGGGACATATCAGTTCTCTTAAAAAAAAATAATCGTCCACAAATGTGGTACGTTAACTTTTTACAACAATTTCAATATACCATTGTTTTTAACGTTATGTTACGGAAGACGCTTGAACGGGCCCTTCAGTATTGAACGCTAAAGTATGATTTTGAAGTCTCGCATGAATCCGACATCAAGTTAAATTTCGGGGAAAGTTAATCGTTATGGAAGTTAATTTCCAGTAACAAAAGTTGAAATTCTCGGAAATAGATAAAATTAAAGAAGATGGGCGTGTTTGGCGTGTGATCTGCAAGGAATAAGGCGTACGAAACATTTATAGTTTTAATGTCTACGATTTGGTCGGCTGACCACAGCTGGACATACTTAAGTTTACAAATTCACGCACATGGGAAAATGTTACATTTAGTTTGAGATACTTTGTCAAATATATTATATCAGTCCGCTTATCTTAATAATTACTACATGTAAAACTTAGTAACACTTCACATAAATAACAAGCATTCTGAAAGGATTGCATTAGCAATACTAGTTCCCTACCGGCAAGTGTAATTTGGTTCCCGCTAAAAATTGAAAATGTAATTCCGTCAAATATCAATGAAGCGGAATTAATGAAATGCAAACTTGATCTATATCTCATCAAGGTAAAGTCACATACCAAAAATCAGCTTAATATCCGCAAGCGTTTAGAAAAAAATTGCGGGAAACCCTGAAAAATTGAAAAGGTCGTAATTCCGCCAAAAATCATTGAAGCGGAACGAAATGCAATCTTGATCTGTAACTCATCAAGATATACTCACATACCAAAAATCAGCTCAATATCTGCAAGCGTTTAGAAAAAAGTTCGGAAAACCAAGTGTGATAGACTGACAGACAGACAGACAGACAGAGGGACAGCTAGACAGACAGACGGACGGACGGACAGACTCAGAGGAAACCTATAGTCCCCTCCGGTTTCACCGGTAGGGGACTAATAAACACCTATTGGGCAATTACAAGTACATGTAAATATTAAAGTATATCAGTAGGTTGGAAGAATTGTTTTCGCTTTCGGTGCAACAGAAGCAGAATTTATCTATTTGAAAATAAATCTGTACATAAAACTAACCTGACAAAAGAATTGATTGTTTGCACCAAATAATAATAATAATAATAATAACGCTCCATGCGAGGATCGAAGCAAAAATTTCTTTTCATTGCACTGGACGGGTAGCGCATACTACTGAGCTATCGCCGCTACACATTTAAGCGACAATGAAGTACCGCATTTACACATTGGAATTTTTTTTGGAAAAAGTTCATTTTTTATTGTCTCTGGGTCTCTCCATTTCTTACAAATGTTTTGTTTCGTTGAATTAAAATCCACACTAATAACGTTTCAAAATCATGGAGAAATGATCGACCCAGAGATAGCAAATTTTTAGAAAAACGTGTTTAAAAATGCAACATTTTGTACCAAATGACTCGTCTAGCCAATTTTCAAGTTCTTTTTTAGCAAATCAAAATACAATATCGGGAAAATATGTCCCTTTCCTATTTCACAGGAACCCGATAAATCAAAAGAATGCTAAAATTTCATGTGACAGATCAATGAAATTTTCACTTTTCAAGTGCGCCCAGATTCTTGCCGAATACCAATCAAAAGCGCCCTCGTTCTTTGTTTTAAGATGCTAATCAAGAGAATGAAGTATTTCGCTCCCAAAATAACAATAATTTAAAAAATATACCTTTAATGCAAAAACATTCCTGAATTACCGTTACGTACACTGTAAGTTAAATATTTAAAGGACTTATCGCACGTTTCTAAATTATCTGAAATTAAAAGCGCATTACGTTCCTTATGACCACAATTTATAAATTCTGTGGATAAATCGCGGTAATTAACCAATTATTGACTCAAATGAAAACCCCTGGATTAAAAATCTAAGTTAATTAGATAGCGATCACGTGACCCTGTGACGTCAAAGGCGACAATGCCTGATCAGCTCTTCATTAATCTTACTAAAAATACGCGATACACCTGAATTTTCTGCGTTGTGGACGACCAAATCACTTATTTTATCGATATAAAATTGAATATTCAACCTTATATGTTAGAACTGTCGGCAAGAAAAAATCTGAAAAATCTGTTAACATTGTAAAAATAGCAGCGACGATAGCGAGGGAGACGCAGCGAAGACGAAGAAACTCGCCATAACAATGCAATTTGATTTGTCATCTTATCACATGTATTAACTTATTTGATTCACAAATTAAACATTATATAACTTTGTTATTCTTCGTTTTGTATATAATATTAATTTTTGCACGTCTTCATATGTTTTTTAAAAGATGGCGATCTTGAAAAATAATTTCCCGATCACGAAACATTGCCGTAATTAGAGCTACAGTCAGGTTCTAAATGTTTTGAATAAAAAACGAAAATATCCTAAAAGCCTTATACCTTAGAAGTAAGTAATGTTTCTATAGTAATTGAAAAGCATATATGTAATTAATTTTTTCAACATATTTCGTAATTTAGCTGCATTTGTCATTGAAAACTCCGTTATTAATGTGCATATTCTCATAGATCTCTCTATCACCGAATTGTCGCCTATGACGTCAGAGCAATATTTCGCCGAAATCCGACTGAAATATGAATATTGCCGTATTTGAACTTCAACTCTCAATATCTCTTAAAAAATGCTTTCAACAACGTTTAATTTATTGTATTCAGTATTTTAATAAATAAGGTTATAGATAATATTTTTCATAAAACTACGATTTTTGAAAGATCATGCGATAAGTCCTTTAAGAGAGACAATTTTTGTCTAATTCATTTTGTTATGGCGAAGATGCAAGTACTCTACTCGCAGCTAGAATCGATTATATTAGGTTCCATGGTCACTTTCAGTTCTTTCAGAAATCTGCATTATGTAAGTGCACTTTAAAACAAAATCGTTTCGGAAGTTAACTGATTTTCAGCGACATGCTATAATTATTATGAAAGAAGATCCATTCATTTGTTCTTCGCGAGTAGTGGTTTGTTTTCTTTTTATATAGAAAAAAACTTGCCTTTAACATTCCCTGCAATCTATTCAGAACGCTTATACGGCTGAAAAATTCATCTTGGAAAAAATGAATGAAACATTAAGATCTGCAGTGGAATACGTTTTAAAACATTACAGATGTATATTGTGTTCATATAAAAACTTTTTAACTGTGTATATATATCGCTATATATTTACAAAACCATGTGTGTATGTTAAGTCTAAGAGTTGAAATCTATTTTCAAAATTACAGTTAAGATATTACAACGGTTAATTTGTAATCGACATAAAAAAAATCTTTAATTGGGCATGGTTTTGTAAAATGACCGAGATAACAGTGTTTACCCCTTTCACTTCCAATATACCGAGACTACAAGAATTATCAACATATCCCAATAATAAAAAAAATCTCAACAAGAGGCCCATGGACCAGAACGCCCACCTGAGTTACTTTGGCGCTGCTGTTCTTCACCAGACCCCCCCCCTTTTGTAATACTTATTGTGGCCCCAACATACCCTCGGGGGCCATGATTTGAACAATTTAGAATCTACACTACCCCAGGATGCTTCCACATAAGTTTCAGCTTTTCTGGCCCAATGGTTTTTGAGAAGAAGATTTTTAAAGATTTGGCCTATATATTTCAATGTAAAACTTTGATTCCCTATTGTGGCCCCACCCTACCCCTGGGGATCATGATTTGAACAATTTAGAATCTACACTACCCCCAGGCCCGTAGGAAGCAATTTCAGTTGGGGGGGGGGGGGCACAGTCAAACATTTTCAGTTGGGGGGTGGGGCACTATCAACTACCAAAATTCCTTGACAAGCAAAAAAAAAAAAAAAAAGGTCATCAGCCGTTTTTAATCAGGGGGCACAAGCATATAATAGCTAAGTTTTCTATAGTATTCTACATATTGGCAAAATTATTGGGGGGGGGGCACCCACCCACCCACCTCCCCCCCCCACCCACCTCCCCCCCCCCACCCCCCGGTTCCTACGGCCATGACCCCAGGAAGCTTCCACATAAGTTTCAGCTTTTCTGGCCCAATGGTTCTTGAGATTTTTTAATGACCCCACCCCATTTTGGTCTATTCTTGATTATCTCCCGTTGGAAGGGGGCATGGCCCTTTATTTTAATAATTTAAACTCCCCTTCACACAAGGATGCTTTGTACCAAGTTTGGTTAAAGAAGATGGGTGAACATGATGAGCGAAAAACCTATAGTGTGACAAACATGAGCCTGAAAAATTAAATCTCAATTATATCAAAATTTTCCTTGATATTTCATCTAACATTGAAATATACTTTATGTAAAATCTCTAAAATTTGCAAAAATCTCGCAAAGATTGAAATTATTTGCTTATGAAAAATTGTACACACACTAAAGAGGGCAAAAAGAGTCATTTTCTCATACTATAAAATTATTTTTCGATATGAGTGGGTCTTCGCTCCATATTTTTGAAAGTTAATCCTCCAAGCTTGCATAAAAATATACATTTTTTGATTTCCTAAAATATGGAGCAAAGACCCAATATACCTTAAAAATATACTTTTATGACATATCATTCGCATCTTTTCGAGAAATACTTGATGTCCATGAAGTCAAGGGTCATATCACAAACATGATTTAAATGCCCCTATTCAACAGGACTTGTGTAATCTGGTGAATTAACGTGCTAGTCTCGAAAGAAAATGATACTCAGGATTTTTATTGCTAGGGTTCAAACCCCATGAATACCACATTATTTTTTAAATAAAAGAATAAATTTTGCCGAGAAAATTTTCCTCAGAATAGTTTTGTTTATCATAATTTCATATATTTCAAAAATGAGAACTTTTCTCTAAATACTGAATTCACAAATGAACATGGTTTTTATATATCTGAAGCTATAGGCTTTCTGCACGCTATGTTCGCCCATCTCCTTGGTTTAGTGGTTCTTGAAAAGAAGTTGAAAATGTGAAAATGTTTACAGACAGATGGACAGCTACACAGCTAGATGGACGGAAGACGGACAACAGGTGATCAGAAAAATTCACTTGAGCTTTCAGCTCAGGTGATCTAATAAAAATGGCTGAATTTTAAAGACAGAGTAGTTATTTTAATATCTCTTTAATATCATTATTTTTAAAATTAAGTGAAATATGGCTTTGGCACAACCATTCAATTATTAAATGACATCCGTAACTGTCAATGCATTTTTTCTAAATTTAGGAAATGAAATTACTAGTATGGGAATATAAAAAATAACCTGTTCACATCAAATAATACAAAAAATCAATAATTCTCTAACAAAACTAAATGCAATACTTATTTGAATTCATAAAATGAAATTAAAAAAGATTAAATGGTGATCAGAGATGAGGAGTAAACAGTCCTCTTTTTGTAAATGTAGACATAATAATTTTCAAATATCATTAATATTATCACAAAAAAAAAATGTTTATTACAAACACATGTCTCATAAAACATGAAAAATATATTTTACAGTAATACACAATTTTTGCAGATGATTTATATGAATTTTGCTGCGTTTGATGCATGAATAAATATAAAAAATAGACAACCAAATTTGTAAATTTCATCTTTTTATAATTTTTTTAGTGAATGAAGAAAATATGAATACAATATGTCAAATTCTTAAAGTACTTGTCATCAAAAAATACAAATTATAAATGTATGACCCAAATATAATTCTACATGTTATTGTATTATGCAAGGTTGAATAAAAAAAAATGTAAGACAAAATTAAATATGTTCATAAAAACCTTATGTTAAAAAGTCTAACTTATAACAATATTTTAAAATGTAAATTTAATAATAAAAGAACATGTAAGTTCTTGCAATGGTACTATTCCTTCAAAATTCAAATTAAACACTGACATTTATGAAATGTCTTTCTTGATATTTTTCAGTGACATGTAGGACAGAGATATAGAGAACTATAACAAAGGTCACAGGCACTTCATCAAAATACAAAATGTATGCCTGCCTTATCTCAGTTACATATTGTTACATTTAGGTGGAAAACAATTCAACTCTTCACTTCATCCTCCTCTTTCATTGGGGTAATTACCCCCCCCCCCCCAATCCATAGCACAAAGGAGATTCAACGGGTTACCTAAATCAAAGTAGATGGAAAAAAAAAATGGAGAATTACACTTTTTTTTCAAAGTCTTAAAGTACTACATTTGTGTGTTCTTCAAAAATGAGAAGTATATGCTCTATCAAAATAGGACTGTCACAGCTGGAGTCAGTATATCTACATGTATCCCTAGTCTATTACCCATACATAATCCATTACCAAAATGCTTCAATATAATAGTGATACTTTATTTGAGAATAAAAATAATTCAGATTTTTTTTTTAAAATAATTAAAAATAAGAAATATAGCTTCAGATTTTATGAATAATAACTCTCACAGTAACAGTTCTTCACCTATAATAGATCTCCAATTTCTAAATGTCAGTCTGTTAACAAGGGTACTTTATTTCTATCGCAACTAGAGTTGTACAATCTGACATTTCATTCTTTTAAACTAACTTCAATATACCTTATAATTCAGGAATACAGAACATAAAATTTAATTATAAACCAACATGACCACACTAAATTTTAACAACTCTGACAAAGAATTCCCCAAAATACATGCAACTATATAATGTGATTTGTGAGTTTGACCTTATAGGGCTAGGACGATATCTAATACATTATTTAATGTATGGAGATACATGGCTTTAGAACACATATCAACATGAAAATGTTTGATATTTAACATTTTGGAAATGATTTAATAATTGTAATTAAATATACACAGTAAACAAAGTTGTTAGGGTATGTCACTTGACAGCTTTTGAGAAAAGTTTGTCAGAAGCTCTAACAACAAAATTATCATTAAACAATGCAATCTGTACAAAATTCAATTACAAAAAAAACTCTAAAAATCAGCATGAAATAAGATTTATGGGGGACTATTTCTTGTAGTGGAGGGATATTAAAAAAAAAAATTCTCAAAATGTACAGATTTGATTTACCTTATTAAATGTTTACCTTATTATTTGCTAGGAATATTCAATGCAGGTTTCAAATTATATTTTTAGAACAAATTTTACTAATTTTTTCAACATACTTTGCTAAAAATTGCAGATATAAATGTATATATAAAATTTAGCTTTGTTTTTAAATTAGCCTGAAACTTGCATAATTTGACCCATATCTCCAAATTCACATAGATCTCTGGCCCCAACTTCATTTTTTAAAATTACATGATAGCGGTACTTCTTACCACTCAGCATTAAATTTATTTATTTAAAAATATAAAAAATAAATTAAAAAATAAGAAAATATACTAAGTGTTTCGATTTTTAATACTCAAAATCTAAATATTTTATTAGTGCAAAAAGGTCACAAAATAATTTATGCATAATGATTGGCAATTTTAAAAAAAAAAAATAATAATAATAATACAGTGTATACATGGTATAATTCATCTAAATTTTTTTTCCTTCATAAAATAAGAATTTATTGATTGTCATGATTTTATCTGATAAAATATGATTGAATTTAAAGTGATCAATATAAGAGTTGCAATTTAAGTGCAAAAAGGTCAAGTTTATTGTATTTTTGCTCATTAATATGCATACTGACCCCCCCCCCCCCATTTCTTTTCAATTTTGAGATCTGCTGTATGAGTAGATATCTAAACCATACTATAAAAAATCCTTGATATAACCAGTGTCAGGAGTGACATACCTTGAACTCTTTAGTCTAAAGTATAGTTTTCATGCACTTAGATATTTCATCTAATAAATAGAAATAAATGAAAGACCATGATTTTTTTCTGTTATTTTAAAGGAAAACTATATTACTTTCAGTTTAAAGCTCGAATACCATTAATTGTTTTAAAAAAAATTTGTAACACATATCGATATTATATCACAACCTCTGTTTCATGATATGTATCACATCGCAGGATACCTGTATCGTCCCAGCCCTATCTGACATGCATGTTTTCACCGATATGATAACTTTTTTTCATTTCATCCTTGTATTATGGTTTCATCTTTATCAGAGGAATGTTCTTATTATTCAAACACTTGTCACAAACCCATTCAGCATACACTTCCTGTGTTAGCATGATAAAAGCAGGCTCAGTCAACCCTGCACACATTCGATGAAACCAAAAATTACAACCACTTTCACAAAGAATTGCTTGGTCATTCTCATGCACCTCCTTATGGCAAACTCCACATGGATAAATTGGAGGAGCATTAGGATTTGCTGGATTGAATACCATGGATTGATTTGGTGGATAAATTTTTCCAATGGAATGTGGGCCACCTGGTCCCATATGCATAGGTCCACCTCTGGGACTTGACATTGGATGAGTAGATCTAGGGTCTGGCATGTTTCCACCAGGACCTGACATTTGCATTGGTCCATTTGGACCAGACATTTGCATTGGTCCATTCGGACCTGACATCTGCATTGGTCCATTTGGACCTGACATCTGCATTGGTCCATTTGGGCCAGACATCTGCATTGGTCCTGACATTTGCATTGGTGCATTACCAGGACCACCCATTGACATTGGACCATTTCCTTGTCCCATCATGTGCATGGGTCCATTCCCAGGACCACCCATATGCATAGGTCCATTTCCAGGCCCAGTCATCATGGACATTGGTGGTCCATTTCCTGGACCTGACATCATTGACATAGAAGGTCCACCAGGTCCTGATATTACAGGTCCACTTCCAGACATAGGTGGACCTGACATCATGGGTCCACCTCCTGCCATTGACATTGTTGGTCCTGACATAGAAGGTCCATTCCCTGGTCCTCCTGGCCCCATCATTGACATTGGATGTCCAGTATGATTTTGCATCTGTTATAGGCTTTGACTGAATGATGTCAAATCTAAAACAAATGAAAATACACTTAGATAATTAAAACTCGCATAAGCTTAGTTTTTTCATTCATTTGTCAAAACACAGTAATTTGTCCTTTTAAAAAATTTCAAAATCCAATGTCTAATGTCATGACTCCATGAAACATAGTTAGAGTCTTCTGTTAGTGAATTTTTTTCAACTCTGGAAACCAAATTGCAATACAGATAATTGATGTAGTTAATTATGAATTTTTAACATTAATGAACAGAGACTGTAAATGTGACTGCAATTTTCATTTGGAGACTACATAAATTTTAGATGATTGATTCTGGTCACAAACAATGCATGATCAGCAAAACATGAATTTCTTTTCTAAATGTCAGATGTTAATTAGTCCCCTACCGGTGAAACCGGAGGGGACTATAGGTTTCCTCAGAGTCTGTCCGTCCGTCTGTCTGTCTGTCCCTCTGTCTGCCTGTCAGTCTGTCCCACTTGGTTTTCCGCACTTTTTTCCTAAACGCTTGCAGATATTGAGCTGATTTTTGGTATGTGAGTGTATCTTGATGAGTTACAGATCAAGTTTGCATTTCGTTTCGCTTCATTGATTTTTGACGGAATTACGACCTTTTCAATTTTTACGGGTTTTCCGCAATTTTCTTGTAAACGCTTGTAGATATTGAGCTGATTTTTGGTATGTGGCTTTACCTTGATTAGTTATAGATCAAGTTTGCATTTTGTCCCGCTTCATTAATTTTTGACGGAATTATGGCATTTTCAATTCTTAACGGGAACAGAACCAGATTACACTTGCCGGTAGGGGACTAGCATTGCTCATGCAATATTCTCAAAATGCTTGTTAATACTGTATATCCTCATTAGGGCTGTATCAATATATCGAATATTCAATACGTTTCGATATTCAGGAATGTATCGTATCGAAAAAATAACTTCCAATACGTATCGGACAGGCAATTTTCCTTATAATTCTGTGAAAAAGTTGGGAATTTCAGTTACCAAAGATTATTTTTAACCATCTTGAATTAAAACTGGTCAATAATGAAATAAACATTAAGGAGATAGCACATTTTAAATAACTATTACAAAATACATGTTATGTTAAACTCACCCAGTTTTTATCAAATTTATGCATTAAATGTCATTTACAAGACATTTTTGAAAGACTTAATAAATCATCCAATATATCGCATATCGCTTTTTAAAATATCGTATCGTATCGAAATATTTTGCTCAATACACAGCCCTAATCCTCATGTGGGAGCTTTTCTTTGATAATTCAACTTCTGTAACATGCTTATCATCATGTTTCATATGTGTGTAATGCATTCACATTGAACTGGTCCCTGAATTTGCAGGTCAAAGCACTCCCAATATAATGTAAATGTATGTATACAAAAATCACTTTTATTCAAAATTAACTCAGTGAAATAATTAGTAACTAAATTAACAACTACATATGTCAAGGAAACCTTGAATATTTCATCAAAGTAACACCCCCTCCCCAAAGAGATTATTATTAAGGTAACCCTGGTATTTTACAAAAGCCATTGTTCTAAGCAATATGCAGGTCTTTCAGAATCTGCTGGTACCCAGTACTTTTACCCTGCTGAAATCATGATTCTACTGGCCAAAATGACAATCAAAAAAAATTAAATAACATATTTAAAGAAAAATTACTTCCACAAGGTACCTCCTGTTTTTGTAAAAGTACCACCTGTTTCTGATCTTTTTTAAAGCCCTGAATATGTGAGCAAAATATCAAATCTCTACCTCTAACAATTTTCAAGATATAAAGTGTGACATACAGATGAACAGACAGACAGACAGATGCTGCCCTGCTTGACATATCTTTGGCAAAGGATATAATATGTGCCTTTTTACAGTGAGCAACTTTGATAAATTGATTAGAGGGGCCTGTACACAGTTGCATTGTTTACATTTTAAAGTTCTAAACTTTAAAGTTCATTCAAATAATAAATTCAATTTAATGAGTTGAACTTACATGAATATTCTTAGAAATCAATGACGACATTCTTTTTTAAATCACAATAAAGTCCGTGAACAGGGCATGAGCTCAGCTGTTATATATATTCATTATATTGCTTATATCTTATTGGGTGTGTTCAATTTGTTTACTCTGCTGACATCACTGAGCACGGACTGACAATCTGGTGTTGGTTTTGCTTTCCCACATTTTTACCCTGAATTTTCTGGATTATAGTTTAAATATTTTTCATTAATTAATGCACAACAAAATTTCTATTTTTCTTAAGTATTAAGGATAAAGTTCAAGAAACTGCAAGGATATGTGTCAATCGAACGCGTCCCGAAATTCTTAGTTTTAATAATTTCCAAATAAAAGAAGTACTTAAACTCCCTTTTATTACATTCTGATATGAAATGCTCTTGTAACATATAGTTCATATATAATATGGAAAATTTTAGAAAATATTGACTTCAAATCTGTGTTTAACCCCCTTTAACATTAACCTGAGTACAACTCACATAACTATTTAAAATAATTTATTCACAGGTAGGTTCAACATTATGGAAGGGAATTACCGCCAAAAGTCTATTTATCTTGCTTTTATTCTTATTCTGCCTACTTCTTTATTCTTTGTTATTATTGTAACTATATGTCACTTTATTGTTTTCATAGTCGTCTTTATTACATTTCACTTTGAACTTTTTTCATTCTTCATTCTGTCCTTACTTCTATGTTGCTTTATTCTTGTAAATTCGTTCTTCTTTCTTTTAAATTGATACAGTTTCTATAATAAATAACTATGATCATCTCTATTACAAATGTAAATTCAGTCACGTAAACCATGAAGCGCATTCAAGGAAGACGAATACAAATAGCGTGAATTTAATGCAGCATTATAATGCTAGGTGGCAGGGTGTTCGCTGCGAGTGTTGGTAAAATTAGGTACGCAAACCCGGGCCGAGGTTATTCGAGATTTTTTAATTTTCTTCCTTAATATTTTATCAATCGAACCCAAATTTTCAATTTATGTTAGTTATAGGTTTATTTGTATACGCGGTAAAATTGCCCCGAAATGCTCAATATTTTTAGATTTTCTCGAAGATATTTGATTTCCAAGTTGGTAAAATGGGAAGGCAGTATCAAGCAGACAGTTTTAGTGTTTGGGGGTTTTTTTTGACAAAAAGCTAATAAATTTATAAATTATTCTGATGTTAAACATTATATTTTAACTAGTTATAAGCATTTCTTCTTTCAAATGTGTTATTTTTTTTAAAAACACGTTTTAAGAAAATCTGGATCATTAAAACCGGACCAATTATGAAAACTCCAAAATAATTGTGTATTTTCTGTCACCTGGAAAATACATGTATAACTCTATTCTAGTTATTTGTTGGATGATTGAATTTCAGTTTAATTGATATAAAAAAAAATTAAATATTTTGATAATTACAAGTATACCCTTATAAATTGAGTTGTTTTTCTGGACCCCTATATATTCTTCCACTGAACTGACATTTCTTATTTCAGGATAATAACTGTTCATGCGCAGTCGCGTGATTCTGGCACCGGGGCTAGTCTGGTTTCGGCGAACCCATAATGCTCTGCAAAGTAGTGCGGAACGTCATGGGTAGGCGTGGCCGGTACCAGGCTAGACCGGGGCATACTAGAAACTTCCTCTTTTTTTTTTTTAAAAATATGTATTAATTTTTTGTATAGAAATAGCACTTTTCAATAAAGAAATAAATATCTCTAGTAAGCACACAGTGTTTGACATCAGAATAACTCAAAAAATTAATTTGTCAATGTCTCGTTTGGCAAAAAATACGTAAAATGTCGGCTTGATATTGCCTACCCATCTTAGCAAATTGGAAATCAAAAATCGCCAAAAATAACCTAAAATATTGAGATTTTCAAAATATAAATACATGAATATATATATTGGCAATTTTTACAGTGAATACAGATAAAACTTAGAGACGTAGCATTGTTTTTGAAAGGGGCAGCCAGAGAAAAAAAATAACTTACCTAAAAATCTTGACAAACAAAAAAACAAAAACAAAAGAAACGAAAACAAAAAGAGGAAACTCGAAAATTCTATTTGTGGGGAGGGGGGTCCATCTTCTTTCAGTACCAAAATTTACTCATACATCAGTACGTACATGGCCCTTATTTGACTAGACTTCAACAAAAAGTGGGAGGAGGGGACAACCAGACTTTCATTGAACATTTTCAGTAGTAAAAAGTTACGGCTAGAAAAATGTTTGGTGGCCAGCCCCCCCCCCCCCCCCCCCCCCCCCCCGCTACCGGTGTTATATAGTGAGACTTCCCCCATAGTGAGTCTTCCCCTCCGGGGTGGGGGGGATGTCTATATAGTGAGCCTTCCGCCCTAAACGACCAACGACCATAGTGAGACTTCCCCTTCCGTGTTTGGTTTGGATTTTATTTACATTGACGATGTATATATTGCATATTTAGGAATTGATCTTTTATATATATATATATATATATATATATATATATATATATATATATATACATATATATATATATATATATAAATAAAACATGTATCGTTTCAAATGAATCAGTATAAAAGTGCGCAATAAAAATTTATCGTGCACAGCAGATTATTGTATTGTTCCGAGACGATTCATATCAAAAGAAAAAAGACATAATTAGTTTAACAGTAAAGAGGTCATTACCCATAGACACGTGCAGTTTACCTATTTTTACCTGCATGATTAAGATGTTTTGACTATAAAAATCACTATTAAAATGTTTTAATTATTTATTCATATATTTATTTATTCATTCATATAGGACGGAGAACTTTTATCCAAACACTGAAAACGTCAGTATAAAAACATTGTTTTACAATTAAAAAAAAATATTTGGAAACTAAATTAAAGGGGGAAGTTTCGCTATGAAGGGGGAAGATTGACTATATAGTGAGACTTTCCCCCGAAGACTGGCTATATAGTAAGACTTCCCCTGGAGAAGTCTCACTATATAGCTAGTCTTCCGGGGAAGTCTTACCATCTAGCCAGCCTTCAGGGGGAACGACACCGGGTACATGCCTGAACCTATAACATACATGTACATCATTTGAAAATTTAGGTTCGATTGATAAAGTATTAAGGTAGAAAATTGAAAAATCACTGATAACCCCAGCCCGGGTTTGCATAACTAATTTTACCAACACTTGCAGTGAACACCCTGCCACCTAGCGTTATAATGCCGCATTAAATTCACACAATTGTATTCGTCTTCGTTGAATGCGCTTCATGGTTTGCGTGACTGAATTTACATTTGTAACAGAGATGATCATAATTATTTATTAAAGAAACTGTATCAATTTAAAAGAAAAAAGAACGAATTTACAAGAATAAAGCAACATAGAAGTAAGGACAAAATGAAGAATGAAAAAAGTTCAGAGTGAAATGTAACAAAGACGAATGTGAAAACAATAAAGTGACATATAGTTACAATAATAACAAAGAATAAAGAAGTAGGCAGAATAAGAATAAAAGCAAGATAAATAGACTTTTGGCGGTAATTCCCTTCCATACTACATGGGTCACACAGGTAAATAGCTCTCGCTTGCTATAGGAAAATTATTGAACTTTTCATACATTTTAATGCTTAAAGCTGTATCATGCTATATATGGCGTATCTGAGCTAAAAAATAAAACTATGAGATTAAGTGTAGATAAACATGATATATGTTATTTACGTTCAAATTAAAATTTTCACCAATTTGAACTTGAATAACTTCATGTTTCCTTAGTTAAATTGACTTTAAACTGTGTCTGTTATTTAAATGGGGAGTGGGTAAATAAATCCGTTGTTTTAAATTTCTAATATCTTTTAAAGGTGATTGATTTAAATGGTGTAATTTACAGGAAAGTCCAATCTTTATATAAAGTGATTAAACATGTAACAGGAGAGGAGAAAAATGCAACGGACCAGACCAGGATTCGAACCTGAGCCCCTTGAATCTCGATCCAGTCAGATGCTCTACCAACTGAGCTATCTGGCCATCGGCGATTGAACCCTTCTGACCGCCACAATCCTCCCTCCTTAAAGGTCTTCGACCCTGAAGACATCTACCCAGGCTCTTCCCTGGCAGGTCTTTCACCTGTCACTTCCAGGGCATGGCACGGCACCAATTGTAATGAATGAGGAGAAAAATGCAGCGGACCAGACCGGGATTTGAACCCAGGCCCCCTGAATCTCCAGTCAGGTGCTCTACCAACTGAGCTATCTGGCCACAGGTGATCAAACCCGTCTGACAGCCACAAACAAATAGAAAGATCTTTTTAATTTTAGTTAGTCTGAACTTATAAAAAATATGCCATATATGACTTTGAGATAATATGTTTGCATGTATCTATATTTGATTTTATGAAAAACCAGGGCCCTCGATTCTCTATAACTGGGGCCATTGAACGGCCCCATTCCCAATGCAAAAAAGGTACCTTTTCTTCCAAATTCTAAGTGTAAATTTCCTAATTCTTTATGGCAAAAAGTTTTTTTTATAAAATCTTAATCGATGAAACTTAATCGCCACCAAATGAAAGTGAAACAAACTAGTTCTGCATTGAATTGTATAAATTAGTGCATGCCACCTATATTTGTAAGCTGATTCAGCTTCAGTAAGGAACTAGTGGATCTTTTCACAAAAAATCTTACGACATATTTTTATCTTAAGTGAAAACTTATGATAAAAATCGTTTTCTCAAAAATTCTAAAGAAAGTCGTAAGTGCAAAATCTTTCGTAACTTTAAGTGTTTTAAAACCGATTTTATTGAAAAAATATAACCGCAAAAACCAAAATACACGTTAAATTGAACTTTGTAAAGCAACTTACAATAATATTTTATATTTTTTATACAATAATTGTCGAAAAGTTAAGTGAATTACACTACAATATATTTACGATGTAAGTTTCACTTATGACCTTTTACGTCAGACTTGTGATTGTGACATCAGATTTTAAACTTCCTTGCTTCATAAACGATTGCATTCAATATTTGTTGTCAATAATGTTTGTACGCTGACAAATGTTAAAAGCTAAGTTTTATTTTTATTTGCACCCACTTATTTAAGGATTATAAAGCATATTGAAGTTGTTGCTAGGGATGAAGTCTGTCGTAGGTAAAATCTTAACTTCAATCTGCTACGAATGCGTTTGTGAAACGCACTTAAGATTTGTCCTAAGAAATTCTTAAGTTAAAATCTTACACAAAAACTTGAGATTTTTTGTGAAAAGGGCTACTGGTTTTCCCAATTTTCCCCAAAATGACGAAAAATTTCCCCAGTCCCAAAAAGTGGTGTGAGAGCCCTGAAAACAGGAAGGAGAATTGGGTGTCACACTTGTCGTTTTGGGCAACCAATTTTTACATTAAGATAAGTCAAAATTTGAGTTCATTTGCCCAAAGTGGGTTTGAATTTAATGAATGTTTTTAAATGTCTATCTGTGAAACATATTATAAACACCTAACGTAACATTTTAACAAAGAATACTCTATGTCAGCTAAGTTTTGCAACTGAATAATCTGTATTCCTTTCAAAGGAGTGAATAGATATGGCCTAGATCATGATCATCGATCAGGCTTTAAGTTTAAACTGAGGAGTGTTTTTAAACTTAAAGCCTGTCCACTTCAGTCTTTATTAGCCGGATAGCCTGTGACCCTGACGTATAACATTTTGCTATTAACTGTACCCATGAATTGACTGTCTAAAAATGCAATTAGCCTTATGACATGTATGAAAAATATGAGAAAAACGGAAGGGTAATAACTTACCATTTTTTTAAATTATTATTACGGTAAACTTTCATAAGCTTCACCGGAAGTTTATTGAATAGAGAACCTAAGGGTTTGGGATATGTAGCTCTCAGTGTACGAAATTGTTTCAAGGGAGAATCTTGTAAAATTATTGAATTTCTGAACAGTTTGCAAAATTCTGATAAGGGTTACTGTAAGAAAAAAAATAAAATCATGACATTTCTTTTCTATTTGTGTCTATCATTAACCTCTGTCATTTATTTTCCCTTCGTTTCTCATTGGTACCAACATGGCGGCTCGCTATGAGGATCCGTATCGTCCCACAAATAACGGGGCACAGTGGTCCTATAGCAGGTAGATTCACGTTAGAACACGAAAAAGTTTTTTTTTCAAACAATTTTAAATAATCAACATAATATTTTGATTGTTTGTGCAAATCAAAGTTGCAGTTGAATATGATATCAAAAACATCCAGAATTTCCTCGTTTTGCAAATTGAATTTTACAATACTTTAGAAAGTGAAAGTAGTCAGTACTCACACCACTAAGCTCTATAATTTCCTATTAAAGGACTTATCGCATGTTTCTAAATTATTTTAAATTAAAAGCGTAAAACGTTCCTTATGACCACAGTTTATAAATTTTGTGTTTTTACTGCTGATAAACCACGGTAATTAACCAATTATTGACTCAAATGGAAACCCCTGAATTAAAAATCTAAGTTAATTAGATAGCGATCACGTGACCCTGTGACGTCAAAGGCGACAATGGCTGATCAGCTCTTCACGTAAATATTACTAAAATATACGCGATACAACCTGAATTTTCTGCGTTATGGATGACCAAATCACTGATTTTATCGATATGAAATTTCATATCCAACCTTATATTTTAGAATTGTCAGCAAGAAATAATTTGAAAAATCTGTTAACATTGTAAAAATAGCAGTGACGATAGCGAAGGAGACGCGGTGAAGACGAAGAAACTCGCCATCACAATACAATTTGATTTGTCATTTTATCACATATATTAACTTATTTGATTCACAAATTTAATATATCATAACAGGGGTAGACAAATAGAATTTTTCAGTACTTGCCCTCGGACAGGTTACCATCGTAAAATTACTTGTCCTACCAAAAAAAATGCTTGTCCCACTTTTTCTTAATTAACATAAAATTAAAGCATTATCGTTAAACATTAAATTATTTCTCAACTGATACACTACATGGGACCAAACTAGACATAAAATCACTTAATTTTTTGCACGGAAAAAATTAGGGGTAAGTCTTGTTCCAGGGAGATTTCTTAGCTTGTGCAGTGCGCATAATTTAAACTTTTCTCTGTATTACTTTAACATCCCCAAGATACTGAAAGAGAAAAAAAATTTTTTTTTGAATATTATAAAGCATTTGATTATGAAAACCACCACTGCATGTCGATTGTGACTTTCAGTGATCGCCAGTCAACAGCTCCAATTTTAATATCAGTATAACACGTTTGTACTCACAGCATGAATTTTTACATTATTTTTTACAATACCTAAAAAGGTCTAAAATCCTCTTCAACTTTTTTGACATGGAATCGATAGCTGCTATGTTTTTAAGTCCTGTGTGTATTTTAACTACACATAAATGGGTAAATTCTAGAGGAGTTCCGACCGAGTATTCGATGTAGTGATGAACAGCAGCGAAAAACAGGTGCTCTACTGTGATTCATTACATTTCAACAGCGATAAAACAAACAACATTTGATTTTTTTGTTAACTGGAGAAGCACTTGTCCGCGGGCAGGTACCACTTATCAAATAACTTGCCCGCCAAACAAAATTGGTTGTCCCGGGCGTCGGGCAATGCTATTTGTCTAGCCCTGCATAACTTTTTTATTCTTCGTTTTTAACATAATATTAATTTATGCAAGTATGCTTTCATATGTTTTGTAAAGGATGGCAGTCTTGAAAAATAATTTTCCGATCACGAAACATTGCCGTAATCAGACCTACAGATTCTAAATGTTGGGAATAAAAAAACGAAAATATCTCAAAATTCTTATACCTTAGGACTAGTTAATGTTTCTATAGTAATTGAAAATCATGGTAGAAATTAATTTTTTCAGCATTTTTCATAATTAAGCTGCATTTGTCGTTGATAACTTCGTAAATAGTGTGCAACTTCTCATCTCTCTATCACTGAATTGTCGCCTATGACATCAGAGCAGTATTTTGCCGAAATCCGACTGAAATATGCATATTGCCGTATTTGAATTTCAACTCTTAATATCTCTTAAAATATGCTTTCAACAACGTTTATTGTATTCAGAATTTTAATAAACAAGGTTGTAGATAATATTTTTCATAAAATTAAGATTTTTGAAAAATCATGTGATAAGTCCTTTAATATAAACAATAAAATCCTTGCATTCTTTCTTTGTGAATGCAGTGATAACAGTTACATCATTGCAGAAAAAATACATAACCTAAGCGGATTTTATGCAGGTTACGTAAATTTTTTTCTTCAATGATCTCAATCATTTTGTAGAGCCATGATGCAGAGTCCAAGTAGTAATGGATCAAGGCCACAGAGTAATAGCAGTGTAGTGAGTGAACGAGGGCCTAGGACCAGTGAGGATGTATGTATTGGAGAGGAAGTCAGGATTTCTTTACATCTAGCAATTGAAAGATTTAGAAGAAATGAAGACCAAAAAGGTACAGAAAGTGTTTTGAAAACTGACATTATTCTGAATATATGCCTTTGTCAGTTTTACCTGGTAAAGAAAATGTTCAAAATTGATCATGTTGAGATGTGTATGGTTTCTAGAAATATACTGTGGACAGATTGACTTAATCTTTGTTGTTATTTTCTAGAGTTGGAATTTCCTTCATCCTTATCAGCCACAGAAAGAGCATATGTACACAGATACTGTGATACAGTTGGTCTAAAGCACAAGAGCAAAGGGTATACTTTTCTGAAAATTCCTCAAAAATCCACCCAATTACTTTCAGAAGGATGGGGACATTGTATCAAAATGTCAAATATATCATTTGAAACTATTAAAACAGTTGAGACATTTATATATTTTTTATTTCCCCATTATACCATGTATATATTGAACTTTTGTAAAATATTGTTAGAGAATTTTGTTTGATAATCACAATGCAGGTGTAGAAGCATGGCTTATTTTGAATATTTAGAACTTTCATCAATAGTTTTAGTAATTTGTGTCCAGTATAGATATATATATATATATATATATATATATATATATTTATATATATATATATCTGTCTGTTTAGATTATCTTCTAACTTCAAACAAAGGTAAATCAGGATGCTGTGTTTTAAATACATTGTACTTCATTTTGTAATTGACTTTTTACCTTGGAATTGGCAATACATGTAATATGTTTTGTATCTTTTTAAAGGGTCATAATGCTTATTATGAATACATGTATCATAATAAAATTTACACATAGGTATAGCTAGATGAGATGATTTACATACCCTGGTATATCTACATATACCACAGTTAGAGTTGAATTACATTGGTCTTGACATTTGATTTCATTACTGGTAAAATGAACTCTTTAAAAGATATCCTTTGTTAATGGTCTTTTTTGATTACTTTAAGTACTTGTAAATGCATGTAAATTAGGATGAGAGATTTATAATCAATAAGGCAAGTGTTGTAGATGAGTTCTTGTCCAATAGCCAATTCAACTGAATTCCTTTTCTAGTAAAGAAAATTTGTCGTAATATTCAATGAACAGAGATAATGAAGCAAGCTTTGTACCCTCTGATTGCACAGATACCAATATTTCTGATGGTCATGATTCGGTTTCAGAAAAGGCAACAATAGAATATTGACAATCTCAAAAAAGGAACTGAATCAAACCCAGGCATCAGCCTCATCAGTGAAAATCATCAGGAATTCCAGACAACAGATATGTAACCTGCTGCAGAGGTTTCCTCTTACTACCAAAGAAAGACAAGAACTGATGCCACAGATGGAAAGAAGTCAAGCATTTGACAGTAAGTTTGGCAAGAATCACACTCTTGACTGCACCTACACAGTATGTTTGTTTGTAATTTTTGCTTTGATCAATATTTTGGCAACATGCATTAAGTTTAAATATAAAGTCTAGTTCAAATGTCAGAGTAAGAATGTAGATAGTCAGAATGTATGTGTAGATACTTTCACCACCCTTTTTTAAGCGTTTCATTTCAATTTATGTGATATTGTATGTTAAGTAAATTTGATATATATATATATTTAAGCCAGCAGAGAGGCTGCAAAAGCAACTATTGGGAAACTGAATAATGGAGTAGCACAGGTTCCCCCTCCCCGAGCTAGTACAGAGTTGGATGCCTTCAGGAACACATTGCCTGTCTTCAAACACAAAGAGGAGATCATTCACAGTATCAGCTCCAACAGAATTATTCTAATCACAGGAGAAACTGGGTCAGGGAAGACAACTCAGGTAATTTTTTTATGTTTCTGCCATGAAATGACCTGGGCATATAGTGTTACCCCTTTCTGACTGTCATTCCAACATTCTGTCATTCTCTCATAGTTAGTTTTTACGGACATTTTCTTTATGCTTGTAGATAATGAGCTGATACTTCATTTTTATCATTTAGAGAGCATGTTAGGTCAAAAGAGTAAAACCTTAACAGAATCTGCACTGAAACTGAACACAATGAATAAATTCAAACTTTGGTGGATATCATTAATATTACATATTCCATTTGAATATTTTTCTGCTTCGATATTTGAGGAAGAAATACTTGGAAGTAATCGATTATTAATCGATTATATCTTCCTAAGTAATGGATTACAATCGATTACAGGACAAAAATGACTGTAACTGTGCCCATGCCTGCTATGAAGATGTGCTCATTGAAATTCTTTTTAAATGAATATTTTTGAAACTTTTATATTCAATAGATTCCACAGATGATTTTGGATGATTGTACAGTGAATAACAAAAGGTGTCGTATACTCTGCACTCAACCAAGGAGAATAGCTGCACTCAGCATAGCAGAGAGAGTTTCTGCTGAGCGAGGGGAGAAAGTAGGACAGACTGTGGGATATCAAATCAGACTAGAGAGCAAGTAAGACACATGGCAACAAAAAAAGTTACTTAAAAAATACATGCACATCATATTAATAATGGTCAAGAAAATTGAAAATTGCTTGTTTACCTGAATTTTTTTTTTTTTTACCATTAAGCAGTGGTATCTACATGTATTCATTTATAAGTACATTTAGATACAAGTATAAAATTAAAATCATCTTAGAGATTATGTGATAGGGATGGGTATTGTCAAAAATTTGGCATGATATTTCTTGATTTTTTTCCAAAAATATCACGATGATATATTTTTACATCCAATTTTTACCATGATTTTAAATCAATTTCCATATTTTTTCTAAGAAATATGTTGTGAAAACATGACTTTACTCTTTTCATTTTTATTTATATTATAGCATGTTTGGATGCTAGGATGCCATAATTTTACTGTTTTACAACGTTTTCTTTTTTATAATTCTGGTAACAATAAAATGGTATACTGATAAAAAAGTTCTTGTTATGGTGCTCTTTTGAAAGATGTAAACATAAAGATGTAAATGAAAATTTTCTAGGGTATCTCCCAAAACTCTTCTTACATTTTGCACCAATGGAGTCTTGTTGAGAACTTTGATGAATGGAAGTCATTCTTTGTCAACTGTTACACATGTCATAGTGGTGAGATTTGAGTTTTATGGTATTGAATAATAGTGAATCAGAATTCCATTTGTATTTTAAGTTATCAAGGCCAAAATCTTTTTTAAAAATATATTTATTTTATGTTAACAAGGCCAAGATTCTGTAAATACCAATGAAAAAAGGAGGAACAAGTAATTATATAAAAATAAATGAGATGAAAGACCAGTTAAAAGATGTACATACATGTACATGTATGTCAGGCTTTACTAGAGTGCTTTGTTTTATACGGTACATGTACTTTCTTACTAGGATGAAGTTCATGAGAGAGACAGATTTAGTGATTTCCTTCTCACTGCCATTAGAGACGAGCTTCCTAAGTACCAACAAATGAAGCTCATTCTAATGAGTGCCTCAATGAATGTGGACTTGTTCATCAGATACTTCAACAACTGTCCTGTTTTAAGATGTATGTTTATTTACTTCATAAGTCCACATATTTAAGAACATAGTTTGAGATCCAACATAAACAGTATATGCTTATGTATGTACGGGTTGTTTATTCAGTATTTGTATGTAAACTGAATTTTTGTCACTTCAGTCCCTGGAAGTCTATTTGATGTTGAAGAACATTTCTTGGAGGATGTGCTGAAATGGTAGGAACTTTTTGAGCATTTTTAGGTCACCTATGTCACTCAGGTGACCTATTTCTGTTTTTGTCCATCGTCATGTGAAGTGCATTGTCCTTTGATTATAAACTTTTGAACATTTTCAGCTTCTTCTAATAAACTACTAAACCAATTTCAACAAATTTTGGTATAGAACATCTATGGACAAAGGGGGACAAAATTGTGAATTTCATAGTCCCTGCCCTCTTGAGGCCTGAGGGGTGAGGCCAAAATTAATGCAATTTTCAAAATAACTTCTTTACTTCTGGACATAAACAGTTAAACTGTTGGCATGATTATAATAAGCATAATAAGCACTAAGTCCTCTACCAAAATTGTGAAATTCATGACCCTGGGTCATGGGTTCTAGAGTTAGGGTGCGGCTCTATTGATCATACAGTGAAAATGCATACATTTTTAAAAAGCTTCTTCTCGCCCCCTGTATATTTAGCAGACAAAGTAAATTTATTGTTATAATGAACAAGAGTGACTTTTCCAAGATTGTGAAATTCATGGCCCCTGGATCAGAGGTTCTGGTGTTTTAATGGGGACTCCATTGATCACATTGTGAAAATGCATTAATTCTTTAAAAATCTTTTTCTCTGCTCTTGGTTATTTAAAAACAAACATACTAAATGCATTGTTATGATGAGCAAGCATGCCTCTTCAAAAATTGTGAAATTCATGGCCCCTAAGTCAGGGGTTTTGGTGTTAGGGCAGGACTCTATTGATTATATAGTGAAAATGCATAATTTCTTTGAAAATTTACTCTACCACTGGGTATTTGGCAAATATTCTAAGTGCATGGTTATGATGAGCAAGGGTACCTCTTCCAAAAATGTGAAATTCAAGGCCCTTGGATTAAGGGTTCTGGTGTTAGGACAGGGCTCTACTGATTATATAGTGAGAATGCATCAATTCTACAAAAACCTTCTTCTCTGTCCCTGGGTATTTAGCAAACATACTATTGAATGGTTATGATGAGAAGGATGCCTTTTCCAAAATTGTGAATTTTATGGCCCCTGGGTCAGCATTGTCAGGGATCCTGGTGTTAGGTCAGGGTTCTACTGATTATATAGTAAAAATGCATTAGTCTTTGAAAATGTTCTTCTTTGTTTCTGGGTATTTAGCAGATAAACTAAGTGCATGGTTATGATAAGCAAAGGTGCCTCTCCCTAACTGACATTCATGGCTCCTGGGTCAGGGGTTCTGGTGTTAGGGTGAGACTCTTTTGATAATTTGATTATAGAGGGAAAATGCATAATTTCTTTTAAAACAGAGTACAAATTTCTAATGAGCAAGGATATTTTTACCAATTTTGGGAAATTCTTGATGTTCTGTTGCTGGGCAGAGTTCTATTGATCTTGTATAGAAATTTTTATTCTACTGAGAGAAGTTATTCCCCTTTAATGTAAATCATAGGTCAATTGAATAAAAGAATTGCAAAAAATGTTAATGTATAATACAAAAAGTACTTTCTCGTTTTTAATGGTCAGGTAGACTTGTAAACAATAGATAAATAAAAATGAGATTTAAAAATATCTTATCTTTGTACATTATTCTTCAAAGACCAAGTAGGCCAATCTGAGAGGGTGTGAGATGAGTGAATGTGCTCAAGCACTACACTATTGTCTACATGCTGATAGTGACAAATTGGAGTATATTAGCACTGGCAAGTACATGCTAGTAAATGATCTACTTTATGTTTTGTTACTGAGTACTAGAATATCTATTTTGTTGATCTCAGATCATCCTTTTTCTCTTGCTTTTGGTTAACATACATGTATCTTCATTTGTTTTATTTTGTTCTATGGATCCTTTACAGTATTATTCTCAGGTGACCATTATGGCCCTCAGGCCTCTTGTTTATTCCAGAAAACCAAGCCATTTCCTTTTCAAATTATATATTTTGCTCTCCAGAAGTGGAAGTACATGTACTTCTAACAATCATACATTAGTTTTAAACTATTCAAAACACAAACAAAGAACAGTTATCCAGTTATTAGAGGATTACTGTTACACATACTGTATTGATTTTAGGACTGGATACACAAATAAAAAAATGGAGAAACTAAAGAAAAGCCAATCAAACTGTAAGTACCATTTGTTTATCTCTATGGTATTTCATGACACAGGATTTACTAGATAGAAGAAACATGTATTTACATGTACCTAAAACTTGAATGCTCTTTGTAAGTCACAAATTTTATGTACATGCACTTTCATACATACAAAGAATGATGAAATTACTGACAGTTGCTTGTATTTCAAAATTAAGACAATTGGTACATGTAGGTAAAGTTGATTTTATTTACAAAACAAGAGGCCCATGGGCCACAACGCTCACCTGAGTAACTTTGGCCCTGCTGTTCTTCACCAGACTTTCCCCCATGTAATACACCTATTGTGATCCTATCCTATCCCAGGGGTCATGATTTTAACAATTTATAATCTACACTACCCGAGGATACTTCCATATAAGTTTCAGCTTTTCTGGCCCAATGGTTCTTGAGAAGATTTTTAAAGATTTTTTTTTTCCCAATATATTTCAATATAAAACTTGGATTCCCTATTGTGGCCCCACCCTACCCCGGGGTCATGTTTTTAACAATTTAGAATCTACACTACCCCAGGATGCTTCCACATAAGTTTCAGCCTTTCTGGTTCAGTGGTTCTTGAGAAGAAGATTTTTAAAGATTTTTTCTATATATTTCAATGTAAAACTTGGATTCCCTATTGTGGCCCCACCCTACCTCCGGGGGTCATGATTTTGACAATTTAGAATCTAGACTACCCCCACATGCTTCCACATTAGTTTCAGCTTTCCTGGCCCAGTGGTTCTTGAGAAGAAGATTTTTAAAGATTTTTTCTATATATTTCAATGTAAAACTTGGATTCCCTGTTGTGGCCCCACCCTACCCCCGGGGGTCATGATTTTAACAATTTAGAATCTACACTACCCCAGGATGCTTCCACATAAGTTTCAGCTTTTCTGGCCCAGCTCTGGGTGAGCTAAAAAGCACTGCATAATTATTGATCAAGCATTTGATTGTACTATACACATGAATTTTTCATAGTGTTTCATCATTAATGTTTTGAAACTTTTTTCTATAATTGTCAGTGGAGAAACAACAGAAGCACCTGAGTCAGTGGTGTCAGATCCAGATGGAGGAAGCCTCGACTACTCCTCACTCTGAGGAGATTGAGGAGAAAATGGCTGCAGAACTGTCAGAGGAGCAAAAATTCTCCGAGGTAGTCTGTTTATACTTTTATCCTATTGGTTGGTGAGCATAATTATGACAATATTTTTATCCTCTCCTCCTCTGGGACCCTAAGTTGTTTAATAATTAAAAGAAAAGATGAGGACTACAGAGACAGTTACCTGTGTTAGTACAGTATATGTATTAATGAATTTTTAGATACAACATAACACAGCAACATACAGTATATAATACATGTACATGTATGTTTAGATGAAGGTTCAGTTAAGCTAGATGAAGGTTCCATAAAGATTGCAGAGTATTAGCACTGTAATTCTTTAATTGTAAATGTATACAGAGTGCTGATGAGAAAGAAGAGCTAGAACCATGGCTTGTGAAAGAAATGGATGACCTTCTCAGTGAGATATGGCTCACAGGAAATGAAGACTGCTTCTCTCAACTTATACATCTCATCAAAAGTGAAAATGTTTCAGGTTTGTCATGCACCTTTCATGAGAAGGAAAATATTATCCCAAAGACACAAGATTAAAATGTCAAGCATGTTATTTTATTTTCAATCATTTTTTTTTTCAAATTAAGTTTGCAGGTGATTTGTATTCAGAGAGAATTGGAAGAGTGTAGAGAAAAAAATGTTAAGAGGAAAGGAAGGGGTGGGGGATACATGGAATATTATTAGACATGTTAAAGCATTGTATTGATTGTTTGCTATATTGATGATGAACAGTGGACTACCAACATTCTGAGACTAGCCTTTCTGCTCTGATGATTGCTGCTGCTCGAGGATTCACTGCTGTAGTAGAACATCTGCTTAACTTTGGAGCCAATGCCAAACTTAAGTCCTCTAATGACTGGACTGCACTAGATTTTGCTAAGAAGTTCAACCAAGAAGAGGTGATAGAAATGCTTCAAGCTTACATGTAAGTTGAAAGGATGTACTTGACTTGTAATTGAGAATAAGGAACACATACCAGGTTTAACCAGGTTTATAGGGAAGCATCCTCAGGTAGTGTAAATTCAAATTTGTTCAATGACCCCTGGGGGTAGGGTGGGGCCACAATATGTGATCTAAGTTTTACATAGGAATATACAGGGGGAAAAATCTGCTGATGAAGAACATTATGACCATAGTGACTCAGGTGGGACATGTGGCTCAAGGGCCTCTTGTTGGTCTGTCTTTTTGTCTGTTTATCTGCAAAAACTTTAACCTTGGCCATAACTTTTGAAAGATTGGTGCTAGTGCTTTCATATTTCACATGGGTGTTCCTGGTAACAACCTTTCTTTGGGTACCTGTGACATTGACCTTGGAGTTTGACTTACTATTAAAAAACTAACCAAACTTTAACCTTGGCAATGCCTTTTGAAGGATGAAGGATTTCATATTTCACATGTGTATTCCTTGTAACAAAACCTTTCTTTGGGTACCACTTTTTTTTTAACCCTTTGATTTTGACCTTGGAATTTGTCCTACTTTTGAAAAACTTTAACCTTGGCCATAACTTCTGAACGGTTGGGACTAGGGCTTTCATATTTCACATGGATATTCTTTGTGACAAGACCACCACATTCTTTAACATCATAACCTTTAACATCATAACCTTGACCTTGGAGTTTGTCCTATGTTTGAAATCTTTAACCTTGGCCATAATTTCTAAGTATTTGGTGCTAGGGCTTTCATCTTTCAAATGTAATTTCTCTTGTGAGAAGACCTTTCTTTGGATACCACCATTTTTGACCTCATGGCAATGAATGACCTTGTAGTTAAACTTCTTTTAAAACTTTAACCAAACTTTAACCTTGTCTATAATTTTTGAACAGTTGGTGCCAGGGCTTTCATATTTCACATGTGTATTCCTTGTTATAAGACCTTTCTTTTGACCTCATGACCTTGACACTGGAGTTTGATGTACTTTTGAAAAACTTTAACCTTGGCAATAACTTCTAAACAGTTGGTGCTTGGACATTCATATTTTACATGTGCACTCCTCGTGACAAGACCTTTCTTTGAGTATCATATTTTTGACCTGTTGACCTTGGAGTTTAACCTACTTTTGAAAGACTCTAACTATGACAATAATTGTGTAAGGGCTTTCATATTTCACAGATGTATTTTTATGACATAACCTTTTGTTTTGGTACTACCATTTTTGACTTCATGGCCTTGGAGTTTGACCTAACTTTAACCTTGGCAATGAGCTGCCATACAGGGGCATCAGTATTTCACAAACACATCTTGTTTGAAACTGCAGAATTTTGATGAGAGCTTTTAGTTTGAATTAATCATTATGTAAAAATAGACAAAAATACAGTTTAAAAATAATTTGAATGATTTCTTTTAATCTATCCAAGGGTTGAATATGAAATGGGATCGTCAGATGAAATCAGTGTTATTGCTACTGTGCCAGCTCGAATTCTCTCAGAGGAAGACAAAGAGCTGCTGAATTTGTATCAACACAGTTTTGATGATGACAAAGTGGATATTATTCTCATTCTACAATTAATAATCAAGATACTCTCCACAAGCAAAGATGGTACATGTATTGTTCTATTTTATATGACAAAAGTTATGCACATGTATCATAATACAACTATTTGTCAGTTCATTATAATCCTTTTGACAATTCTCATATGTATTTTTTAATAAAAATAGGAAAATTGTGCAAGGTATTAAAATGTTGTCAATTTTTTCTATAGGTGCCATATTAGTCTTTTTATCAGGTTATGATGACATTGTTACATTGAGAGAAACATTAAGTGACAGCAAAAATATGGATAAATTCAGGCAAGCAAATTATCAATACTTGTACCTTTACATGTACATGTACCGGTATGTGATTGCAAACTATGATTAGTAGCTTGAATTCCTTAGATTTTGGTCACTTAAAATGCTTCAAGATTCTTATGTTTGCTTAACTTCCAATTCATTTTCTCAGGTATGTGCTATACACTTTGCATTCATCTATGCAATCCAATGACCAGAAAAGGGTATTCAAATCTGTACCACATGGAGTGAGAAAAATAGTAGGTACAGGCATGTTTAAAAGACACTTCTCGAAAATGTTGCATTCTTACTTGTAAAATAATATGCGAGGGGTGATCAAAAAGTTCGCGAACTATCTCTGTATTTACAAAACCACAATTCAGATTAGAATGAAATTTGGCACACATATAGTCATGCACATGTTCTATAAATAACAGATGTTAAATAATGTTTTTCTCCATGTTTGTGACATCACAATGTGAAAATGACGTCAATATATAGGTCACTTGTGACAAAAAATGGTTGACTCAGTCGTACTCGAGCAACGAACGGCTGTAAAGTTTAACGTATATCTTGGAAATTCTTTTGCAGTAGAAGATGATAAGTTGTACAAGGTTTATGAAGACAAAAGACTTACCAGACGTTCAATCATTAATTGGATGGGTTGTTTTAGTTTAAAAGATGTGTCCTTAGCTGAGCAATTTGTTGTGAAACATCGTCAAGTTACAATTAGAAAAATGGTTGAATTTCTTAACAATACTATAATCATTAAATCCCTAGAATATCATTTACTTTAGACTTTAAACATATGAGATATGATAAAAAGAATGCGCCCATACTTTATTCACATTGGATAAACGACGCTCCCGAGACAGAGAACTCGGGTTGTGATGGGTCACCATACTAATTGTGGGAAGGGATATCCTTATCCACCCATCCTATTGCCGAGATTTGGCCATTTCTGACAGATGGACTGTTCTTGTTATAAAAAATAACTTGCATGGTAAGAAATATAAGACTCGGAAAAATCTCTTAGCTTCTTTGAACAGACTGCTACGGAGCATGTCACGTGACTGCCTGGATCACGTGATTCGCGCATAGGCAGAACAATGGAAGATGTGCATTTAAATCGGAGAGGACTACTTTAAAAGATAATAAACACTGAAACCTCATTTTATGTCTTTTAAGGAAGTTATTCAATTAGTTCGCGAACTTTTTGATCACCCCTTGTATGTCTAGTACTGTAAACCAACTATTATTCACGTCAACTTTTATTTGGGATTCGTCAGTTTGAAATCAATCCACGACGATTAATTTTTAGCGACTGAGGAAACACTGTCTACCAATACAAAGCAAAATAAATGGTTCGCGACGATTAATATTCGCGAGATAAAGTAGGTTGCGAAACTCGCGAATATTTCTCGCACACGAATAAAAGTTGGTTTACAGTATTTAATGTTCTGTAAATCTAATTTTAATGGTTTTATATTAATTATTTCAGATTCTGGCAACTAACATTGCAGAGACTAGTATCACAATTAATGATGTTGTATACGTGATAGATTCTGGGAAAGTTAAAGAGGTAAATATGTAAAACAAATGTTTAAAATTTCATAAGTTTATCTATCTGTTAGTCTGTCCGTCTGATATTTCTTGTTGGACAAATATCTCTCCTTTTAGCCCTACATAACTCATAGTTCACCCAAAGTGCTCTTGAGGAAAGAATGCACAGTGACGTTAACTCAATTTTAAAACTCAAAGGTCAAAATTATTGTTGTTATTCCTTGTTATTGTATATTTCTTGTCTTTTAGATGAAAATCATTTATACTTTACCCATAGAATGTCCTTTGGTATAGTATCTGCTGTGACTTCAAACCAAGTTTAAAATTCATTGGTAAAGTTTGTTGCCCAGCAGTGAATAGAGCAAAGATGTCACTCTGTTCTAGAGACACTGGGTAAAGAGATCCTTATGCGGCACGTTCAAATTTACTGCCGGAATTCGAGACTGGTCCTTTGCATGAGTTCACAGGGCTAAATATCCATTGCATCCAGGTCTGGTAAAAGGACCCTGTCCCAATTGAAAATTAGCTCTTTTTTCCCCCAAAAATTTAGGTAACAATTCCAAATTGATGACCAAATTGAATTTTTTCTTGGTGCTTTTCATAAAAAAATAACTTACATTTTGCCATTTTTTTTCAATTTTAAAATTCCCAGTTGAAAGGGTACAGGACCCTGTAACAAAAAGGTCAATTAAGCCCTGGTTCATATAAACCGCAGTAGATGTTGGCAGTTTCCTTAGGTAAAAATACAGGACTTTTTTCAAAGTTTCTGTTTCAGCAGTCAAGTTCTTGTAAATTCCTTGTCCAGGGTTTATATTTTCTACAGATGTCCCAGTAACATTCATACTTTACTGATAGAGTGTCCTTGAAGAAGGATTTACATGTTTCTCACTCAAAGATCTAGGTCAAAATGGATTATTAAATTCCTTGTCTGAGATATACTTCCTCTGCCCTTGGTCAAACTTCATTGTCACAACTGACCTCTAGTTGTGATGGGTTCTTTGAATTACACATTTACAATCCAAAACAAAAGATATTTTGGATGACTCCTGTTCACTAGAAAATAACAAGATTTGTAAAAATTAACATTGAATTTTTCAACATACATGTACAATCAATATGAACAGAGACATCAAAAAACATCCAGATGGGTTTATCACTGGATAGATTCCCTCAATATGTACATGTAACAATGTCGTCAATGGTCCACCATATCCTCCCAGGTCCACTGTGTCCAAGAGAGCTGAGCCTCCACCCAGATAATCCACCCCATTACTTTACCACATTACAAGTCCACAAAACAGTAGCTCCTAAAATTTGGTCAGGCCAAACCAAAAATTATGTGTGGTTCCGGTTACACTTCCAAAAAAATTAGGGTAGGTAGGTAGGGATTTTTTTTTTTTTTTTTTTTTAACAAAATAATTTTCTTAATTTTTTCTAAATAACACCTATCACTGTTTTGCAAATGGCATTTAGATGTGGTGTGATAATATACTAGTTAATATTGGTAGGGGACACCTTCATGCTAGCTTGCTTTGGATTTAACACTATTAAACACTTGCACTATGTTTTGCAAGGAGGCCGTCTTTGCTGAAACTAAAACTTAAACTGGTGCCATTGATGGAAATCGGGGAAAATTCTAGAAAAAATATGAAAATTGCCAAAAAAAAGTTTAGGGTCAGGGGTATAAAATAGGGAAGGTCGGGTAACCGGAACCACACATATTTTTTTATTTGGCCTCACCTACAATTTTTACAAGGTTTTCGAATAAACTAGTCAATACACTTTTGTTTGTTTGATTAAAATTCTTTTTATAATTTGTTTTCCCCTGTGTTGAATCCTATGATTTGAGAAAAAAATGGACACCATCTCTTTGCTGGTATGTGTATTTTTACGTGAGTTAAATTCATAGAGATATGTTTTGTTGACTATATATGTTGTATATGCATTTATTGTAGAAAGCTTTTGATGCCCTTTTGTCATTGTCAATGCTGAAGTCTACTTGGATTTCAAAAGCTAGTGCACTTCAGAGAAAGGGGAGGTAACTACAACAAAATACCTTGCCAAAATGAATGATTATGTCAGCCTTGTGTTTAAAGATTTTTGTTTTCACTCATAACAAATATTTTGACAGGGCTGGGAGATGTAAGCCAGGTGTTTGCTATCACCTCTTTAGCAGAATCAGATACAGTATGATGCAAGACTTTGCTACTCCAGAACTTCTGAGATTTCCTCTACAGGTGTGTTTCTTCTTAACACTGTCATTCTATATTCAAATGTTGTATTTCTTTTTCTTTGGTATCATTTTTAGCTCACCTGAGCCAAAAGGCTCAAGTGAGCTTTTCTGAGTGAACATTGTATGGATCCATCTCTCCTCCTGTCTGTTATATGTCATTTGTAAACTATTAACTTTTTCAACTTCATCTCCAGAACCACTAGGCCAGTTTAAAGAAAACATTGAATTAAGGGTTCAAGATTTCATGTCAAGAAAAGAATATTGACTTAGTTGTGTGTTGTTACCAAAGGGACTCTTGTTTTCTTTTGCAGGAAATTTGCCTTCATACAAAGCTGATTGCACCAATTCATTGTCCAATAGCTGAATTTCTGGCAAAGGCACCTGAGCCACCTCCTTACATGGTTACAAGAAATGCTGTGTTGTTACTTAAGGTAACCAATCATGTTTATACATGTAAGAGTCCTTAAAAGTGAAAAAAATTATAGTTTGTGAATGTCTACATGTGTGTGTATTTTATGATCATTTATATTTGTTTATTTTAGCAAATTGATGCTTTAGATCACTTTGAGGACTTGACAGAAATTGGTTATCATTTAGCAGACCTACCTCTGGAGCCAAGGCTGGGAAAAGTTGTTCTGTATTCTATTGTACTGAAATGCCTGGATCCAATTCTAACCATTGTGTGTGCTTTAGCATATCGAGATCCCTGTAAGTGCCTCATGATTGAATACATATTGAAAGCATTACAGATCTTTTAATTAATCCCTCCAATCCATTTTTTATGCCCCACCATGAATATGGCCAGGGCATATAGTGTTTGTCATGTCCGTCTCACGTCTGCCCTTCCTTCACACTTTGCGTTTAGCTCTGTTCAATGCTCAGTTTAAAAGAAACTATCCAAGATATTTTTTATCAAACTTCATATGCTGATAGATATTGATGAGAGCTATGCAACTGGATCAACATTTTTTGACCTTGACCTTTCATTTGACCTTAACCTCACTTTTCTTAAATTAATGTTTAGCTCAGTTTTTAAGATACCATTCAAGAGAGTGTAATCAAACTTCATATATTGAAACATACTGATGTAAACTATTCAACTGCATCAACATTTTTTGACCTTGACCTTTCATTTGACCTTGACCTCACTTTTCTTAAATTAGTGTTTTGCTCAATTTTAATGAAATCATTCAAGAAATTTTTATCAAACTTCATATGCTGATACATACTGATGAGAGCTTTTCAACTGCAACAGTATTTTTTGACATTGACCTTTCCTTTGACCTTGAACTCACTTTTCTTAAATTAGTGTTTAACTCAGTTTTAAAGATACCATTCAATACAGTGTTATCAAACCTCATATGTTAATACATACTGATGAGAGCTATTCAACTGCATCAACATTTTTTTACCTTGACCATTCCTTTGACCTTGACCTCACTTTTCTTAAATTAGTGTGAAACTTAATATGCTGATACATACTGATGTAAGCTATTCAACTGCATTAATATTTTAATCAAACGTAAATATGCTGATTCATATTGTGAAAAGTATTTAACTGCATCAAAAACATTTGACCTTGAACTTTCCTGTGATCTTGACCTCACTTTTCTTAGATTTGCATTTTGCTTAATTTTAAAAAAACCATTTAAGATATATTTATGTAAGTTTATGCACTTATACATAATTTGGCGAGAATTTATCATCTATATCCAACTTTTTAGATTTCAATTTCAATTTTAAAGAAACTATTCAAGATATTCTCATCAAATTTCATACACTAATACAAATTTTCATGTTGCATTAGTAATATACCCTCGGCGGGGCATTCATGTCCTATGGACATATTTCTAGTTTATTTAGATATTATGTAAGGAAATATGTAAATACACAATTGCTTTTTGTTCTTTGTTTGATGTAGATATGTTTATATTATAGTCATTCTTCCCTCTTCACCACATTTAAAGCGTGCAGCTGATCAGGTCAGGCGTCAGTACAGCTCCAACACATTCAGTGATCACATGGCCCTACTCAGGGCTTTCCAGGTCTGTAAGGTCCCCAAATTGTTGATCTTAAAGTATAATTTCTGTATGAATTCTTCCTTTGGCTACACTGGAATTTTCACTAGATAAAGCCTTGCAAATAACAGTACAGTGATAGTAATATACATGTACATGTATATAAAGAATAATCAGTAATATTTTGTGAAGTATATTTTTTTCTGCACTTGTATATTAACAACAAAATGAAGCTGTGAAAATAAAATAACAATACATTGATATGTATATAAAGAATAATCAGGAATAATTTCTGCATACATATGATTTAACAACAAGCTGGGAAAATAACAGTACACTGTTATATATGTATATACTGTAAAAGCAGAAATATTCGTGGTGGATTAAATTTCATGTGTTTCGTTGTTAACAATTATCAACAAAAATAAATCCCACACGAAATTTTTATATGACTATATATTGAATAGGGTCACTTTCGAAACAACAAAATTAATGCCCACAAAACCTTTATAGATTACAAATCAACGAAATTTTATTCCCACAAAAACTGGTGCTTCTACAGTATATACATGTATTATATAGAATATTCAGTATGAGAACAGAATACTGCAAATTCAAAACGGTGTGAAAAACGACTTACTTCAGAAAACTAGAATTTAAATGTGTGATATTAGAACTGTACACAATATAGCATTACTTACCTGTAGGGTTGGCAAAGAGCTCGCACTGACAATTGTGAGAGGAGTTACTGTGAGAAGAATTTTCTGTCATCTGCTTGTATGGAAATGATTGTTGGCATGAGGTAAACTGTGCTTTAATATATGATCATTGCAGCTGTCATTTTAATGTAATTAACATAATATTTTCTGTACAATTCAGTTATGTAGTGTAGATGCAGAATCAGGTGTATATTTTAAGATTATTCAATGGTTTGAAAAAAATTTAAATTTTCATGATTTGTATTTTACAGGACACAACTTTTAGGACAATTGAGAGCCTCGGGTTTTGTGCGAGCTAGAGGAGGAGGAGACATACGTGACTTGAACACAAACTCGGAGAACTGGGCAGCAGTCAAGGCTGCTCTGTGTGCAGGGATATATCCCAATCTTGTGAAAATTGAAAGATGTACAAACATCAAAATGGTTTCTCAGTGAGTAGATACAATACACTTTTGCTTATGCTTTACTTGCATGTAATCTGATGTTCAAAGGAAGCTATAATGTTAAAATCCAGTATGATTCTGTACCAGTAATTTGTTCTTGTTTAAGGTTCATAAACCCTCTGCTCACTCATGTAAAATGTTGCTTTATCTCTTATGATTTTCCAAAAGAAATGTATTTTATAAGTAAAATTCAAACAATTATAGCATAGCTTGTGAGGCAAAATTGGACAAAAAAAATTTCAACTTGGCAAATTATAAAGGAATAATAGACATTTATGTTTTTAAGAGTTACCTCTTATCAGAGTATCAATGAACCTTAATGCTTTTGTAGAGAACTAGACATAAGAGGATTAATCTACATGGCATTGCAAACATTCCTTAAACTAATGTTAAGATGATTTAGGGAGTATATTTACACATACAGTACATTGACATTGTACATATGTACTTTATTATACCCCCGCTCTGAAGGAGAGGGGGGATATACTGTTTTACCCTTGTGTGTCTAGCTGTCTGTGTGTCCATGTGTCTGTCCATAACAAATTTTTGTCGCAGTTTTTTCAGCAACTACTCATCACATATGCTTGAAATTTTAGCACAATCTTTGTTTAGGCATGCCAAATGGGGGATATATTTTTGTTCGAATCCAATGTCAATGTCCTGTTTACATGTACATGTATCCGTGCATCTGTCTGTAACAAACTTTCGTCGCAGTTTTCTCAGCAAATACTCATCACAGATGCTTGAAATTTTAGCACAATCTTTGTTTAGGCATGCCATATGGTGGGATACATTTTTGTTTGAATCCGATGTCAACTTCCTGTTTATCCATGCATCTGTCTGTACTAAATTTCTGTCACAGTTTTCTTAGCAACTACTGAGCGCAGATGCTTGAAATTTTAGCACAATCTTTGTTTAGGCATGCCATTGGATGGATTCATTTTTGTATGAATTCGATGTCAACATGAGAGTGTATATTCACATCAGAGCAGGGGTATTACTAGTGAGTATTCTCTCACAGACTTTTTGTTTAATCAAGTATTGCATGCATTCACAGGAAATCTTCTGGCATCAAGTTCCACACAAGTTCAGTACTAAAGAACCCAGCCCTTCCAGAGAAGAAGGCCATACAGAATATTCCTACAGACTGGGTCCTGTATGAGGAGATGAGCCGTTATGAGAGGAGTGCTTATATCCGATGTTGTACTGCCATTTCTCCAATCACTGTAGCTCTCTTCACAGGACCCATCAAACTACCACCAGAGAGTGTCAGAGATGGGACAAAAGCACATGGTTATTTATTTTGATAAATATGAAAAAAATAGTTAAAATTGTTCAGCTTGGAATTGATGTAAACATGAATTCTGTATTCTTTTTGTATTTGAGATAATTCTTGAAATTTTTTGAACAGCCATGCTACATGCAGGAATGGAGGACAGTAGTGATAGTGAAGGAGAAGAAAAGGAAGATAACACTAAAACTACCTTACAGTTTGATGATTGGCTGGCCTTCAAACTGGACAATGAGGTACACAAAAGATCATACTCAAAATAAAACGTAATCCTTCCTCTGTCAATTGCTCACTAAAAAATTGATGTGTTTACAATGTTGTAGACGGCAAACATGGTGCTTCAGTTGCGACACAAATGGAACTGTCTCTTTCTTCGAAGAATGAGAGCTCCCTCCAAACCCTGGTCACAGGTAGATGAGGTGCGGATTAAAGCTTTTTACAATCAGATATGTTTGGTATCATTGGTTTCATTACCATTCAAGTACATGTGTATTCTGTGTGACTTTTATAGGCTGTCATTAAAGCAGTTATCAGTGTCTTAAGTAATGAGGAGCAGGCCCTTGGATTTCAGCAGCCAGCTGGTATTGGGCAGAGACCAAGACCCATGAGTAAGATTTCTTTGTACAGATGTACCTTTCTATTATTCTATTAAATTACATCATGACTTGACTGTAAACATACATCCAAGTACAGCAACATTTATGCATAATTACAAGTAATTTAATAATAGTTGTTTTGTAGACCCTACTTAAAAGGTGGGATGTATATATTTCCTCATCTTTCTATAAGTTTTCATAATCATGTTGTTTATTTGCATTAGATAGCAGATGTTTTAATTGATTTATGCCTTGTATATTAAAATCATACTTCACAAATTATATGTACTTGCATTGGTGAGTCCTGTCCTTGATCCATGGTCATATCTCTAAGCTCAAGGTCATTATAGCCCGTGAGTTATTTTTTTGATTTGGAGTGAGAAAAGATAATATTTCACATTATCATATATTTAGTACATGTAGTATTAAAATGCAGATTCCGCATTGTGCAATATAGGGAATGTCACAATACCCCATATCAATGACTGGTTCGAAAACCTGTATCACGTATCAGACCGTCATGCAAAAATCCATATCAAACAGGAATTATTGTTTGAATAAAGTTTAAAAGTTGATTCATTTGATATTATTGAAATAAACATGTACAGACCCTAAAACGTGCTAATACACCACTTGCACGGTTCGGTTCGTTTCATTTTGTGTACGGTACGGTACGCTTCTTGCATGAAACGGTACGCTTTGTGAACGGTAGGGTTAGCTCTGTGCATAGTACGGTACGCTTCTTGCACAGAAGGGTTCGTTTTGTGAACGGTACGCTTTGGTGAACGGTATGTAAATTAAGTGGGCGGAGCCTGTACGCTTTAGTTTATGATTGACTACTTCATAAAGTCGTTTATTTCTTTATTATAATCCCTTTATTTTATATAAATGGAAGGACGATGTCGCAAGCATTTTTTTGATAAGTTGTTTTTAAGTTAAAACTGTTATAAATATTTCCTTTTTACAGCTGTATTTTTATTGTTAAATGTAACTAGTCGTCTTAATAACTATCTTTTTTTAAATTTACTTTCTGTATGAACTACTTTCAATTTTTAAAATAAATAATTTTAGTTGTCTATATATTATCTTATTTTGTACATCATCGCCTTATGGTTCAATAACTTTGAAATAAATCGAACATATCAACAAACACTGTATAACAAGGATGAAAAAAAATATTTTGGTTGCGTCGCCATAAAAGGCCTTTCTGTATTTATTTTTAAATAATAAGCGTACGTATGTTTTTTTTTTCTTTACATTTTCCTAATTGAATACAATTATTATTTTAAATATTCACTTATCACACTTTTAAACAAATGAGATTGATTTTATAAATCCCTCATGCTTTCATTTCATCTACCAGTCTTTTTACATTGTTGTCCCTGTTGCTTCATTAAAAAAACAAACAAACAAAAAATTTTCTCTTGACCGAACGATCAAACAAACATAAAAAATAAGTTTACTTATTATTTTTATTTGCGAGAAATTATATATATTATCAAGAACAGGTTCATACTGCAAAGCGAAGAAACATTTACGTGAACAAGCACAGAAAGCATATATATATATATATATATATATATATATATATATATATATATATATATACATATATATATCCAATATTGAAATAAAGTCTCAGTAATCGGATTACAATATTAAACAAATATAAAAAGAAAACACAAGAATCCTCCGTAAAGCTTTAGCGCTTTCATTAAAAATCTTCAGAAGCTTTACATTACAAAAATGTATACAACGGTAACATAGTAACAATGATTATGACGTTAAACTAAGCGGAACGTTTAATGTCTATATTGTGACGTCATAGATAAAATACTGCAATGATGATGAAAAAGTTCGGGAAAATCATAGGTAGTTTATAAGAGACTATTAAGTTTTGGCTTTAGAATACAAATAAAATGTTTTTCTTTTTCCCGTCTCTGGATATCACTGGCACATCTTAGTTTATAAAAAGGGAAAATGTTAAATCGTTTTTTTCCACAAGTTTCCAGGTGTGCACTTAACTGGATTTGTCTATATTCAGTTGTACTGATGTGTTGCTTATGTACACGTACACGGGCACGGAGACTGTTGCCAGTTTCACCAATATAATATTCTTTGCATCCAGGACATATGATGGCGTATATGACATCTTTCGTATCACATGACATGTTGGCATTAACTTTAAATTCACGCCCGTTAAAACTATAACTCGTCCCTTCTGTAATGTAGTCACATGTGCCGCAGCGAGGGTCCGTACACTTTGACACTGTATAATTATGGTCAGTGAATTGGGAGGAACAAAGTATTCTCTTAAGGTTTTTGGGCTGACGTTTACTGCTGATAAAACGACAGTTTTTGTATGTAGTTTTCGTTTGTTCATCCTCTCTAAGTAAGCTATTTAATTCATAAACAATTGAATTGATGTTTTTATTTCTCGGATTGTACGTGTGAACAAAGGGTATAGTTTCTCCGTCCTTCACACGTCGTGTGTTTGAAAGTAATTGTATTCTATCACACTCCTTGGCTTTCATAATACTATTATCTACCAGTTGCTCTGGGTATTTTTGGCTCAATAAATACAATTTTAATTCCTCCAAACGGATATCCCTCGTATTAATATTGCTCACATTGGTACAGATCCTTCTTGCGAGATTATATGGTATAGCCGTTTTAGTATGGTGGGGATGGCACGATCCGAAATGCAGATATTGGTGTGTATCTGTCGGCTTATAGTATATATCCGTATATAAGCTGGTATTATCTTTTGATATAAGAACATCGAGAAATGGCATTTGCGTATCATCTGTTTCCATCGTGAATTTGATATCCGAGTTCATTTGGTTTAGTAGATCGTAAAACTCCGATAATTTGTCGACATCATCATCCCATAAGATAAAACAGTCGTCTAAAAATCTTTTCCATTTAGACTGTATATTATTTGCAGATTCTATTCCCCACAACGAACATAATTGTTCATGTAACTTATGTTCTAAATAACCTAAGGTTAATGTTGCATAGGTAGGTGCGACTTTCGTCCCCATTGCAGTTCCCTTAGTTTGAAGGTAATGATGGTCAGAAAAAGCAAATGAATTGTTTTCTAGAACTAATTTAAGTGCTTCTAAAATAAAATTCTGTTGGAATCTGTCATTTAGTATATCGGGATAACTTTCCATCCAAAATTTTACAGCTTCCAATCCTAATTCTGTAGGAATATTAGTATATAAACTAACGACATCAAAAGTGACAAGTTTTGTGTTACAGGTGATCTGAGTAGGTAAATGATTTATGAAATCCAGATCGTCTCTTACAAAGCTGAGTACTTTTTGACAATATGGTTTTAAAAGTATATCCAATAAGTGACTCAGTCTTTGTGTTGATGAGTTTGGTCCTCCTACAATGGGTCTGAAGCATAAATCACCTGGATCAAGACACGTAATACATACACTATTTTGATTTGCTATGGCGTCCTTAATAATTTTAGACTTGTGAACTTTAGGTAAACCATAGAATTGGCTCTCTCGGAATTCAAAGTTTGTCAGGTAGTCCTGTTCTTTATCTGTTAAACCTTCCGATAGTGGTCCATATACCAGCTTTTTTATTTTAGTAATTGTTTTCTTCTCATGACAATTGTGCAGTCTTTCATAAAAGTTGTTGTCTTGTAACATTTGTAAGATTTTATTTTTGTAAAAATCCTTATTCATTAACACAACTCCACCTCCTTTATCAGCCTCTTTAATAATGATAGTAGGGTCATCGCATAGGCTTTTAAGAGCTTTTTCCTCTTCCTTAGAAAGGTTGGGTTTGATATTTCTGGGTTTGTTTGGAAAATGAATATTTTCTAATGTGTCGCAAACGGCATCCAAAGTTCGATTTCTTCCTCGTTTTGGATTAAACTTAGATTTGTTTCTTACCAGGTCTATTTGTTCTGCTTCTTGAGACTCGGAATCAGATTCATTGGTATCACTTTCATGAAAATATTCATATAGCCTGAGTCGTCGAGTATAGGCTTTAATATCCGTTTTAAGCTCTTGATTATTTACATGAGGTGTAGGGGTGTATTTAAGACCCTTAGACAGTAATTTGATTTCGGAATCCGTCAGATGTCTGTTGGAAAGATTAAATACTTTTGGTTCTATTTTAATTACATTCCTGGGTGCATCCCTGGAATTGTTGTTGTTAACAATTGTGGTAATTGGTTCTTGTATCTTTGGCCTTGGTTCATTTTGCCTCCTCCTAAAAAATAATTGCGTACCCCTCTTCCAATATACGTAGTTCTTTCGTTTCTGTAAAAGTTTGGTGGACGCCTACTTCTAACGTATCCTCGGTAATTTTCATTTTGTCTGTTATTGCCCTGATTCCGTCTTTTTATGCCTTTGTGGTACTTAGGAATCTGTTGATTTTGTGGAAAAGCACTACGAGAAGATTTACTTCTGGATTCAGAATTCTCGTATTGATTCTTATTTGCGGTTTTTCGTTTTCCCGAAAATGATTTTATTCCTTTAGAAAATGATGGTTCAGGCGCATTAAACGTTCCGCTTAGTTTAACGTCATAATCATTGTTACTATGTTACCGTTGTATACATTTTTGTAATGTAAAGCTTCTGAAGATTTTTAATGAAAGCGCTAAAGCTTTACGGAGGATTCTTGTGTTTTCTTTTTATATTTGTTTAATATATATATATATATATATATATATATATATATATATATATATATATATATATATATATATATATATATATATATATTTACATAGAATGTCTTAGGTGTTTGGCTCACTAGGAAAAATACATTGAAAAGTAATCGGTAGAAGTGCACACAATTTGTGCAAAATGTTACTTTAATTTTTGGTGCGCGTAATTGTTTTCCTTTTTACATAAATTTTCCATCAATGTGTAAAAACACCTTTTGAAGGGAAGTTACAATCAAGAAAACGATTAAGACAGCTACAATTCCATCTACAATGTATAAATGTATATAATATATATTGACTGCAAAGACAGATTTCCGAAAAAAATAATGTCAGAATGTTAGAAATAAATAGTCCGTTTTCAATTACCTTGAAAATAAATAATATGCAGCCATGCATGTCATCAAAAACTTTGAAAATGAATAATTTGCCCATGCCGGGTGCTACCCCCCCCCCCCCCCCCCCCCTCCCCCTTTTGTTTCCTTGTCAAACTCAAACTTTTTTTTTTATTGAAGATCTAGAAGAAAAGCTGACTGCACATGAAATTTTGTTTAAATCTGCTGATTAAAACTGGTTCATTGTTGTTGACTTACTATTTAAGACAGCAAACTATTGATACACGTGTGGATGTAGGCATATCTGGACTAACGGGATTAGATACGCTTCAATATATACAGCTCAAGTTTTTACCTGTGTACGAGTGGTGACAGTACTTGATCGAAATTTTCAAATGTTTTAGAGTAAATAACGAAAGTAAAGAAAGACGTCAGTCTAGATAACGAGACCATGGAAAGAAATGTACAGTGTTTCTTAAAAATAACTTGGATGAACACGAATGCACAGACTAAGCTTTTTTTAAAAAAAAAAAGAAAAAAAAAGATTAAACTGGGCTTAATGTGTAAATTCCAGGTAACATATTTTACCTGCAGATTTCAGTGAATAAAGCAAATGCATTGGGAAAAATGCTTTAAATAGAAATTAATTCTGACATATATCCAGATTTTTTTTTTGATTACGTGTATAAAACTGAAAATTCTATGCAAAAATGTGGCGATCGAACTTTTTGACAGTATGTTATATTGGCGATAACATCTTGAGTTGGTCAGAAGAGTGTAAACCAACACATTTATATATACATCGCTTTTATTTATTTTTTTTTCTAGTGATTGAGAGGCTTTTAAATTTTAACATGTCTGCTTTCAAACTGATAATTTAGTTCGTAATTTTTTTTTTGAAATTTTGTTGTTGTTGTTGGTAGATTTGTAATCATTTCTCCCTAAAACTATTACTTACATGAATACAAAAATGATTTTAAGGGCTTGGTTTCGGAAAATAGCACAGAATCTTAATACGTTTTACAATGTATCTTGGTTTCCGCGAACATTCATAGAGACAAGAATAGGGTAGATAAAAGCTATAGAAATAAAAGATAAAGTATTAAACTCACTTTTATTTATTATAAATTGTACACGAAAATATTACGATGCTGCATTTAATATGAAAAAAAAAATGTTAGTCAAGCACAACCTGATCATGCATAGCGAATAAGGAATCGCTTCACACTCTGTTGAGTTGTTTTGAAGTCGTAACTAGTTTCCTTATATTAACAGATGCATGTCCAGATGCATGGGTACTTAATAATAATGTTTTGAATCTCTTGGGTACCGGTATTTTACGTCCTTCTTTAAGGGCGCTACGTCGAAAGAAATAAAAGAGAATTACTTACTGTATTTGGTCATTGCAGGATTCGGAATGCTTTCGGGGCGTGGCTTGCATAATTATTTTAAAAATTATTCATGAACGGTACGGTTCGCTTTGTTAGCTTTGTTTGGTAGGGTATGCTTCTTGCACGGAACGGTTCGTTTTGTAACTCTTGCAAAAAAGTGAATCATACCTCAAAGGTAGAAGTCATCGTGGCTCTTGAGTTCAGTTTTGAAGCTACAAAAATAGTGAATCCTTCACATAGTAGTTGTTTTGAATGCAGAGATTTTATTTGTTATTAAATTTATGCTTTATTTTGTTATTTTTTAGCTCACTCAGGAAAGTTGGGGGAGCTTAGAAAATTGAATTGAATAAAAAATACTGTTGGCATCCGAGGATAAAGTTTTTCATTTTGAAGCAGTTTTCTATCTCAGTATTTCTAAACCCTATATTTGCATGGCTGATGCATCTAGTATGTTTTATAAAACCATTCAGGTTTTAGATGCTGCATTTCAGTCAATATTTTTCATAAGTGTTTTGGGGGCTGGTTAAAGATTTTGGAGTAGGTTATAGGTTTTAGGGCAGGTCTCATTCCCAAGTAACTATAGGTCCTGCCTTAACCAAACTTGCAGGGTTGATGCATCTAGAGATGCAAACTTAACTAGCAGACTTGCTTCAGATGCTGGATCTGACCTGGATTTTTCCGGATGAGTAAAGAGGTTAAAGTATTTGGAGTAGGCTCATTCCCAAGTAACAAGAGGCTTTTTGGTGACCAAACTTGCAAACATGATGCATCTAGGGATGCACACTACCAGACATGCTTCAGATGCTGAATCCGAGTAATATTTTCTAGATGAGTGAACAGGCTGAATTTTTGGAGCAGGTCAATTGCCAAGTAACTATAGGCCCCAACTGAACCAATCTTGCAAGGATGGTTCATGTAGAGATGAAAGCTGCAAGAATTGCATTGGATTCAGGATCTGACCTACATTTTTTGGATGATTGACCAGATTAAAGGTTAAAGTTTTTTTTTTTTTAATTTTTGAAGAGACTCATTCTCAGGTTCCTATAAGACTATAAATCCTATGCTGACCAAACTTTCATGGATGATGCATCTAGGGATGCACACTACCAGACTTGCTTCAGATGCTGAATTTTGCATACATTTTCCAGAACATTGAACAGAATTTTTTTGGAGCAAACCCATAACTAGAAATGTTACCCACACCAAACTTGCATAAATGTTATATCTCTGGATGCACACTATCCGAATATTTGTTTGGTATTAGATTTTGTCTACTTAAAGCTAACATTTGTTCAGGTGAGCTCTATCATTGTACATCAGGAGAGAGTATTCTCTTTCATCCATTGTATAACTTTTCCAGTTGAAGGCCATTGTTTTTCTTTCAGCTGAGTACATGTCTGCAGGTGGAGGGAGTTACAGTAGCTATGATAATGAGGATCACAGTAACAGGGGGAGAAGGACACCTGTTACCCCACCCAAGAAACACACCAGTGTCCTACCAAGTCAGTATCTTATTGCCCATGTGAACTTTAGAGTATTCTAAATGTCTATTCTAAAATGATAAATGTTATTTTGCAACACATTAACACATGATGACATATTTACTTCCTTACAAAATTTATCTTGACGAGATGTGGTTTTGTGTAGTTACACATCTGTTAGTTTGATGTACAGTAAATACATGTACATTGTAAATAAAACAACTACATTTTAATGAATTAAAGAACATGCAAGGATTAAACTTGTGTGTAGTTGCTTGTAAACATAGTTATGCTACATGTACACTCTATATACTCTACATGTAGGTGTATTTTGGTATTACAATGTACAGTAAAACTAGTCTAATTTGGACATTACTGGTTCCATAAAAATTGGCCAGATTGGATGAAATCAAAGTCTAATGGAGGAGACTTTATACATGTTTATTATATTATCATCTTTGATCTCATAGGAACACCTCGTACACCTGGAAACACTAGATCAGATGGTTCTTCAGCTAGCAGCAGTCCAAAGGGCAGTGTCCCCACCACCCCCTGTACCAGTCCTCAGACTGGGAGTAATACCCTGGCCAGCCCTGCAAAATCCACTAGCAAATATTTTGTTGTCAAACCCAATGATCAAAATGTATTGGATGTTGCCTTATCAAAGTCAATTTATGCAACATCACCAAAAAGTGAAGCCAGATTTAACAAAGCAATACAGGTATAGTCATTAACATACATGTATATCTTTTTCTTTAATTTTGTGTATTTTACCTTAACTGCATTGTTCATAGTTATGAAGTACATTCTAAAATAACCAAAATTATTTTAGGATGGGAAGGAATTGTACCTAATTTTCTCTACTGTGGGTAGTGGACAGTTCCAGGGTTATGCCAGAGTAACAGAACAAAGCAGCAAGGACAAATGTCCTGATATGTCGGGAGATGGCCTTGGGGGAACATTTAAGATTGAATGGATTAAAAAGTAAGTACCTTAGGTTTGTGAATTGATAAATAGCAAACATACACTGTACATGTATATGTACATGCAGGAGAATTTCTCAAAAAGTTCTGTTAAATTTTTTGACTCGGAAAGTAGGAGTCAGAATTGATGTAGCACTCATCCAAGGAAATTGAAATTACTACCTGAATACACTTGAACTTCGATATCTCAAACACCGATATCTTGAATACAATGGATATGTCCAAGTGATTTGGAAGTCCCAAACACTTATTCTTTTAAGTATTTTACCCCTGATATCTGGAATCCTCGGATATCTAGAAGTTTTTTCTCAGTCCCATGAAGTTTGAGATAACGAAGTTTGACTGTATTTAAAATGGTAAGGGATATCATTATGTATAATAACTCTGATTTGCTGAAATACATGTATGTACAGCTGATGTAACTTTGGGATTTAAAAAAAAATTGTCATTTTATATACAGATTCTTTATAAAAAGACTAACATTAACATACAAGAATTGTCATTAAACAGGGTAGTTGTACCATTTAAGGCAACACATAACATAACCAACAGTTGGAATGAAAACAAAAGAGTGCAATACAGTAAAGATGGACATGTAAGTACTCATGTGAGCTCTCAATTTTTTTTCCTTTTTGAATCACAATTTTACCTTTATTTTGTTTAACAAGTCGATGGGATTTTTATCCTTTTGTGTGGGCAGAATTGAAAAAGAATCCTGATAATTGAATCACCAAACTGTGTAATCCTTTAGCTTGGCAGGGACCATGAAATTTACATTTTTGTCAGATCAGTATCCTAACAAAGCAAACCTGGAGTTGATACTCATCAAACTTTCTTAGCATGTCTTCATAATTTTTTGACCCATTGACTCTCGGGTCAAAGCCCAGTAGGTTGTCCCACTAATATCCACGGAACCTAGCAAATGTCATGCTATTAGTAAATAATATAAAGTAGATTTAAAAGAATGTGGTTACATGTAGCAGTTGTGTTTTTACAAGCAAAACTTGTTTCTTTAGGAGTTGGAATCTTCTTGTGGAGAGAAGCTCATTCACGTTCTACAAACGTTTGAACCCAAATTATATGAAGCATCATCTGATGAAATGAAGGAAAATGATGAGGAGACTGATTTATCTAGTGACAAAGCCTCAAAGTCTTCACATTCAGAAGAGGACAAAGACTCCCTGCTCTCTGATGAGGATAGAACTAAACAAGATGATGGAGACAGAAATTCCAACAACACCAGGGGTAGATATCCAGGCCATTATCAGGGTCGACATCAACAGGGTTATGAGGGTCAGAGGCCAGGGTCATATCCTTACTCATCTTCATCACAAAATCATCAGTATTATCATCATCAACAGCAGGGTTATCATGGTGGAGGTGGAGGTGGACATTATAACTCTAGAATGTACAATATGGGATATCCTCCCCCCATGGGACCTAACTACAACCCCATGTACATGGGAATGCATTCTCCTCCCAGACATCCACTGTCTCCTGTGATGATTCTGCAAAGAGGTCAAAGGTCAGGAAGTCACTTCAGAGGTTATCATCCAGGATATGGGTCAGGATATCACTGATACGTTTATCAAAAAGCATTTTCACTGCCCTTATTGACACAAGTCAGGGTTTAAAAAATTACATGTATGTGTACTTCTACATTTAAAAAAAGGTATATGTCTATATGGAAATGATTTAGGTTTGAAATTAGTACATGTAAGGTACTTGAATAATTTCATCAAAATATATTTGAAGAAAACTTACAGTCAGGAAAAACATCTTAAGCATCTGTATTTTGTTTTAAATTTTCTTTCTTATCTGAATGTGAATTAATTACATCGGTTAAAAACTCTGTATAAGCATTATCATTGTACATTTTGTAAGATGTAAGTGTACATACTGTTGACAATGAAAAATGTAAGTCATTGGCTATTTGGTCCTTTCTATGTGTATATTAGCTGCAATAATGTAGCCCTCTCCGATTTTTTTTTTAATCTGATATTTTCAGGAGAGGGCTACAATTCCACTGCATCTCCGTAATGTTGCAAATATATTTTTTAGATACGGGCAACTGCAGGCAAAATAAATTATTTTTGCATTCAACTTACTTCTAATAAGACGGAATTTTTATTCACTATCAACATCATAACCTTTATACGCGAAAACCAAGTAAAATAAATCTGCGTGTTTACCAGTCATTCTCATGATATCACTATACATCGATAAATAAAAGCATTCCATGTGATAATTTTTTGATAAACAGTGATATTTATGCTTAAAATAAGGGAAATCCTAAACAGATCCGCTCCCATAGATCCCGAATTCTCATTGGTTGTCCCAAAATAAAATTGATCAAGGTTAGTAAATATGGTGGATAAATTCAAGTTGTGATGTTGACCTTCAGGAAAAATAGCTGATATATGGATTGTTCTGTATATTTTTGGATCAATTCATGTCTTGCATATAGCAACATTTTATGAGTTCAGGTAAGATATGTTAATAAAATACTCACTTACTGATAATTTGAGCCGAAATCTGTGCGGTAGTGAATCACTCCCGCACTTGCACCATTAAGGAGATCCTAAGGAGTTGTAGCTCTCTCCCAAAAAAAAAAATTTGGAGAGGGCTACATTATTGCAGCTATATGTATATATATATATATATATATATATATACATAAGTATACAATATCTATATAGATGTATTTTTTGCAGTGATCATAAATGGTGCCATAAGGACCAAGATGTGAAATCTTGCTAAAAATGAGTACACATAAAGCAATAAACTATTTATGTACATGTAAATGTACCAGTGTTTTTTAAAAGGTTGTAAATCCAAGATTGGATTATGTTTATTTCTGTTGCTAAACTCTGCATTTTTACATGTGTCCTGGAATGTGTTGCTTTGGTTTTAGTAAGGCCAAGCTTAAAAAAAATTGTTTCAGTTGCTGATCCACAATTCTTAGAGTGGGTAGGTAGGTATTTTTTTTTTAGGGGGAGGGGGTCATTTTTTTAGTTGTCAGGTACATGTATTTTTGGATTAATAATCATAGGGATTTTCATTGAGTATTGAAAAGATTTTGTATCTGCATGCTACATTTAAGGTAGGATCTATGTCAAAAAAAGTCCTTTTCACAGGATTTTTAAACTTTTCAAAATTATTTGCTAGTATCCACTTAATAATCATTTAAAAATAAATGGCATGTTTCCCTCTTATTTATTTAAAAAAAAATGCATCCATGGTAAACAGTACTCACTTTCGACAATAAAGCATTATCATTAAACGATTGTACTGTTGCAAATTTTGCTTTGAAGATAAATTATCTCTCTTATTTATGATGTAACGAGATGCATCCCAAAGTTTACACTTAAAGTATATTCATAACAAAAGAAAACATTCACACTGGGAGATTTCAGCTGCATTTATATGCTTTTAAAAGCAATTCTAATGACTTATATTTTTACTTCAATATAGTAAATAGATGTACTATGTAATATGCTGTTAATGTTCAATGTGATATTCTGCCAAGCATGTACAGGTATATACTTAAGTCTTTAAAAATCATGACAACAATTGAACTGCATATATCAGCTAGATTAAGAACTTGTTAAACTGGATTTAATTTCACCCTTCTGTAATTGAAAACTTTGTAGTACCGGTAAGTACAAATGTACTTAGTACTAAGAAATTGACATACATGTACTCAGATACTGTAAAAGTGAAATCTTTGACGACGTGGAAATGTTGACAAATGACAAAAAATCATCAAAGTTCCCACTCGTCAACTTTTACATTCTTGTTAAAGAGCACTGTTAAATGCTATCATATCGTCAAAGTTTTCATTTGCCATAATTCTAAAATCTTGAAATTGTCAAACTTTCAATCCTTCAGTATAGCCACATTTATAGTATCTGAAAACTAATAGGTTCCCGATGTCATAATGTAGACTATTAAGGATTTTGTTTGCATGTTTAGATTTATTTCCTTTGAAAATGAGGTTACTATTATCTGTAACAACCTGTAGTGTCAAAGTCACTTGAAGGTTTATTGTGCATATGAATAAGACTGAGCTGTTCAACTACAAATGTTCTTTCTTGTCAAGGCAAAAAAAAACTCCAGACAGATAGATTAAGAATAATACATAATTGATATATGTAGTTGTGATTAAGCATATCAATGACACTTTGGAATGAATTAAAAATTGAATATTATAAATTGACATTTTGTTAAGTTTTCTTCTCATGAACTTTATATGGAATTAGTTTAATATGTTCTGTGCCAAATGAATGAAAAATAATTGGTGTTTTTGGTGTTTTCCTTTTTTGTGTTATTGATAATCTTGTATCTTAATAAAACATTAAAAAGTAAAAACCATTTTCTGATTGCTTATAAGTGAGTGAAAGGAATATGTGTTAATATAAGAACTGTCTTAGTATACAAAGGTACATGTACTTATTCATATGTATAAAGAGGCATTTAAAAACTGAATGGCTATCATGTAAATTTTGAATTTACTGGTTGCTGGTACATGTAAATGCAAAAGAACGAGGGCGCTTTTGATTGGCATTCGGCAGGAATCTGGGCGCACTTGAAAAGGTGATCTGTCACATGAAATTTTAGCATTCTTTTGATATATCGGGTTCCTGTGAAATAGAAAAGGGAAATATTTTCCCGATATTGTATTCTGATTTGTTAAAAAAGAACTTGAAAGTTGGCTAGATGAGTCATTTGGTACAAAATGTTACATTTTTAAACACGTTTTTCTAAATATTTGCTATCTCTGGGTCATCTCTCCATGATTTTGAAACGTTATTTGTGTGCATTTTAATTCAAAGAAACTAACAAACATTTGTAAAAAAATGGAGAGAAGACCCAGAGACGGTAAAAAATGAACTTTTTCCAAAAAAATTCCAATGTGTGAATGCGGTGCTTCATTGTCGCTTTAAAAACCTTAAAGTGTGTTGCGGTGATAGCTCAGTAGTATGCGTTACCCGTCCAGTGCAATGATAAAGAAATATTTTTGGTTCGATCCTCGCATGGAGAGTTAATATTTTTTTTAGTACAAACAATCAATACTTTTATGAAGTGATTTATTTTCAGATAGATAAATTCTGGTTCTGTTGCACCGAAAGCGAAAGCAATTCTTCCAACCTACTGATACTTTAATATATACAAGTATGTACTTGTAATTGCATTTAACTATACCCTATATGTGTTTATTATTTATGTGAAGCGTTACTATGTTTTAGATGTAGTAATTATCAAGATAAGCGGACTGATATATTAAATTTGGCAAAGTATTTCAAACTAAATGTTACATTTTCCCATGTGCGTAACTTTGTAAAGTATGTCCAGCTGTGGTCAACCGACCAAATCGTAGATATTTAAACTATAAATGTTTCGTACGTCGTATTCCTGCAGATAACACGCCCATCTTCTTTATAATATAATAATTAGTTATCATGTGAATTTTGCATTTACCTACACCAGTAAATTCAGAATGTGCAACAATATAGCTTTCATACAAGTAAACCATAATTTAACAAGGGAAAAGTACTTTTAGGACTCTCCACTGTCCTATGATATTTAAAGATAAAGGACATATACGTAATTCTTTTACATCTCACCAAACTTAATCTATACTAACTCGGTTTTTTTATTCTAGAGCAAGGAAAGAAAGGAAAATAAGACCAACAATCACCCTAACAGGTGCTTGCTATTTTGAAAGAGTCATTCTCTGTAAGGAATCTTTTGGCACGGATTTCCCAACTCCGTACACAAGTAGACCCTCATCCTTCTGAAACCAACGATTTTACAGTTGCCATGGATTTCTGCTTTCATGGCAATGGGCCCAAAAATTGAGATTTTTAGCTCTTTTTAATCCTTCGTGGCTTTGAACAGGAACAGAGAATGTAAATGACCACACATATGATAGGAATGTCAAGTCCTATTGTTTAAGGTAATAAGAAAGATGACCTTATATTCATGTCATATCTGAAAAATCACCTGTGTGTTACTCTTTTAATGTCTGTATATTGTGGTCCCCTAAAACAAATTTGGATGAAAAAACATCTAGAATATATGTTTAGTAATTTTTGTTAATTTTTATATATTTACATTTTCCAATGTCTTTCTCTGAGATAAAACTACAAATAATGTGATGGCTTTATAACCCCATAAAGCGATTTGCTCAGCACGCGACAGAACTGCATGCTTTTAGCTGCGTGTTGCTTAGTAATACACCTGGCGGGGATGCTGAGATTTATTATTATTGAATTTTTTTTTACTGAATCAAGGATCAGGAAAAATGTAAATATAAGTAATAACTGTCTGGGTTTTTTTTGGTTTTATGATGATGATCAACCAATTTGCTAGCATGATAATTTTACTCATAAACGTCTTCGGCGTTTATGCAAATTATCACGCGAGCAAATTGATTGATCACGTCATAAAACCAAAAAACTAGACAGTTATTCTTTAATTGAACAAGCATTCTGAGAGTATTGCATTAGCAATACTAGTCCCCTACCGGCAAGTGTAATCTGGTTCCCGTTAAAAATTGAAAATGCCATAATTCCGTCAAAAATCAATGAAGCTGAACGAAATGCAAACTTGATCTTTAACTCATCAAGATAAAGTCACATACCAAAAATCAGCTCAATATCTGCAAGCGTTTAGAAAAAAAAATGCGGAAAACCCTGAAAAATTGAAAAGGTCGTAATTCCTTCAAAAATCATTGAAGCGGAACGAAATGCAAACTTGATCTGTAACTCATCAAGATACACTCGCACACCAAAAATCAGCTCAATATCTGCAAGCGTTTAGAAAAAAGTGCGGAAAACCAAGTGGGGCAGACTGACAGACAGACAGACTGACGGACGGACAGACTCAGAGGAAACCTATAATTATAGTCCCCTCCGGTTTCACCGGTAGGGAACTAATAATACAAGAGTTTTCATCATTTGATATCTATTCAAAACCCCTGGTAATGCATGCTGATTTTTTGTATGCGAACATCTAAAGGTACTATTATTAGTCCCCTACCGGTGAAACCGGAGGGGACTATAGGTTTCCTCTGAGTCTCTCCGTCCGTCTAGCTGTCCGTCTGTCCCTCTGTCTGTCTGTCTGTCTGTCTGCCCTTACTGTCAGACTTAACCTTGATGAGTTATAGATCAAGTATGCATTTCGTCCAGCTTCGTTGATTTTTGACGAAATTATGGCATTTTCAATTTTTAGCGGGAACCAAATTACACTTGCCGGTAGGGGACTAGTATTGCTAATGCAATACTCTCAGAATGCTTGTTTTAAATTCAGATTATCATGAAAAATTATCAGTAGGTATATAATTTACGTTGCGTATGTCCTTAATTCAGAAACGGAAATATATGTACACGTGCTACAAATGTTGAAAGTTTCCCTAAGTGACCTAAAAATTGATGGTTTTTAGCTCACCTCGACGAAGTCGAGATGAGCTTATGCTATACCCCCGGCGTTGGCGTCGGCGTTAGCGTCGGCGTCCCGGTTAAAGTTTTAGGAGCAGGTCCATTCCCAAGTAACTATAAGTCCTACCTGAACTAAACTTGCATGGATGATGCATCTAGTGATGGACACTACCAGATTTGCTTCGGATGCTGGATCTGACCTACATTTTCCAGATGAGTGACCAGGTTAAGGTTTTTTGAGCAGGTCCATTCCCTAGTAGCTATAAGTCCTACCTGAACCAAACTTGCATGGATGATGCATCTAGGGATGTACACTACCAGACTTGCTTCGGATGCTGGATCTGACCTACATTTCCCAGATGAGTGACCAGGTTAACGTTTTTGGAGCAGGTCCATTACCAAGTAACTATAAGCCCTTCCTTGACTAAATTTGCATGGATGATGCGTCTAGGGATGGGCACTACCAGACTTGCTTCGGATGCTGGATCTGACCTACATTTTCCAGATGAGTGACCAGGTTAACGTTTTTGGAGCAGGTCCATTACCAAGTAACTATAAGCCCTTCCTTGACTAAATTTGCATGGATGATGCGTCTAGGGATGGGCACTACCAGACTTGCTTCGGATGCTGGATCTGACCTACATTTTCCAGATGAGTGACCAGGTTAAAGTTTTTGGAGCAGGTCCATTCCCAAGTAACTATAAGCCCTACCTGGACCAAACTTGCACGCATGATGCTTCTAGGAATGGACACTCCCAGACTTGTTTCGGATGCTGGATCTGACCTACATTTTCCAGATGAGTGACCAGGTTAAAGTTTTTGGAGCAGGTCCATTTCCAAGTAACTATAAGCCCTTCCTGGACCAATCTTCCATGGATGATGCATCTTGGGATGGACACTACCAGGCATGCTTCGGATTCTGGATCTGACCTACATTTTCCAGATGAGTGACCAGGTTAAAGTTTTTGGAGCAGGTCCATTCCCAAGTAACTATAAGCCCTACCTGAACCAAACTTGCATGGATGATGCATCTAGGGATGGACACTACCAGACTTGCTTCGGATGCTGGATCTGACCTACATTTTCCAGATGAGTAACCAGGTTAAAGTATTTAGAGCAGGTCCATTTCCAAGTAACTATAAGCCCTACCTGGACCAAACTTGCATGGATGATGCATCTAGGGATTGGCACTACCAGACTTGCTTCGGATGCTGGATCTGACCTACATTTTCCAGATGAGTGACCTGGTTAACGTTTTTTTGGAGCAGGTCCATTTCCAAGTAACTATAAGCCCTACCTGGACCAAACTTGCATGGATGATGTATCTAGGGATTGGCACTACCGGACTTGCTTCGGATGCTGGATATGACATATATTTTCCAAATGAGTAACCATGACAATGTGTTTGGAGTAGCTCTATAATTATTTATATGGCCTGTTATGATTTAACTTGCATAGATGGTGCATTCCAGACTTGCTTTGGATGTAGGAAATGAAAGACATTTTCTTGATTAGTGAACAGGTTAAAGTTTTTGGAACAGGTCAATTCCCAACGAACTATAAGACCTACTTACACAGAACTTGCATGAATATTGTTTTCAGGATGCACACTAACTATAAAGAAACTATGATGTGAGATTTGCATTACTTTTACTGATAACATTCGTCGAGGTGAGCTTCGTAATCTTTGATTACCTTTGTTTTTAAGTGTCATCATAATTTCTCACTTAATTGACGCGCAAAAAATTCGTTTGAAGAATAATTTACTGCATGGAATCCACGAAAGACAAATTGCATTTTAATTTAAACATACAAAATGCACAAATGATAACAGCTGATCCAATAAATTGTATACATCTTTGTTTATTCAATACATTCAGCATCGAATATTTAACCATACATGTACATATTAAATGATAAAAATATTAATTCAATTAACACATGCATCCTTTAAAGCTACTGTTCAAACACATAATACATACTCCTAAAGTTTAGAATCAATCGCATACTGTTAAGGTATACCCCTTTCACAAATATCTAACCAAACTACACAGCCGAAATCATACATGAAAATTTATAATGCAGTTATCTTCAAAACCACTTGCAAAACTTGTAAAACTTATTTTAACTGACAGATTTTATATAATTATATGTCTTTTGCAGTAACATAAAGAAACGCGACATTCTATGGTCCGTTCTAACTATAGTACATGTGTACATGTAATTATATTTTAACTTCTATTCTACAGTGGACATCACTCATTAGATTTATATATTAATTTCATATCCACTATGACTCATATTAACAGTGTGCGCACTGTGAGATTGGGGGATAAAGAAAAAACTTTCATGCTGGTGTGTATTTAAAGTAAACCGAAAAATTGCAATACATGTACGAACAACGTTACTGTAATGATGAAAAACTCCATTCTTAAAAACAAAATTAAAGCAGTAACTAGCAAATATTCTATGAAAAGACTAGAAGATGGAGACATAGTGACCAGCAGGTTCAGAATATAGTGTTTTAGATATTATATGTAGTAAAAATGTTGTGCTGAAATTTTAAAGGACAATGTAAATACCACATTTGGCCTCTTATAAAATGATATAAAAATCGAAACACAGTAAAAATCGTGATTGTGATAGTTTGCAAGTTAGAACTTTAATGATGCTTGTTTTAAAACCAGCACTAATTTTGATTCAAAGTGTACATGGAGGACACAAGATGATGACAAAGTAAGCCATTTTACAGAATTGTTTAATTCTGATGGAATTTTATCCAGTATGAGATACTATATATTGAACACAAGCTTGCCTATTGAGAATTTCAAACACAAAATGCCTTTGATACTACTACTTGAAATATAGAAATTTGGTACACAGGAAAGCTAAAGTGTGCCCTGTCCTAAATTTTCTGAAAAAAGTGCTTTTAAATTGATGAAAATTTGAATAAAAATGAGAAAATTCTGAGATTGACATTTTTGTGACCTCTGTGTGTGTCCTATCGCTTAGAATCAATACTCATTTTGTAAATAGGATGAAAACAGGTTTATGATGATGAACTACTGCATCCTTGTTTGAGACACCAGGGGCTAGAAAGAGGTCATATTAGCCTATCTTGTCCATTAAATAAGAAAAATGTGAAATTCAGTATGAAGATTGATGACGAGTCTACTTAAAAAAAAATACTCATAATGAAATTTAGCATTTATAAAAATGACTTTTCACATCATTTACAATTCAATATATATTGTGATAGACCATGCTCGTGGTGACATTTTATCATTCTTGTCTGAAACAGATGGAATATAATATTCGGAAGTCAAATGGCCTGCTCTTTATAGCTCTCAATAATTGAAACAATAACGCTCTCTTATTACAAGGAAAATTAAGTTTTATGGTAGGGAGGATTTGAATCAAACGAACTTTCCGGTTTAAAATTTTCAAATGCGTTTATTACAGTCGTAAAAAGATTATTATTGTCTCATATTTCGCTAAACAGAAGACTCTGAGTATCGAATTCTCATATAAAAATGTTATTTTTGCAGTCGCTTTTTAATGACTTATTTCTTTTGGATAGAAATAATCCCAATTTTCTTCTCAGTTTCACAGATTTCGTGGATAATAAAGTACATGACACCGTCTAACTGCTCAATGCATTCAAACATATCGGTAATATAAATTAACCACATATGCACTCTTTTCATTATCGCATTACTTGGAGATAAAATAGTATGTCTACCCAGAGACATATATAACTGTTATTTATGTCTCTTGTCTACCTTATGGTGTGTGCACGTACATTATTTTGATTTTCAGGACAATACATTCTGCATGGCCTAATGTCTCTTTGTAATATTTGTAAAAGAAACTTCACAGAATACGGTACGTTGCTAACATTGGGAAAAAAATCTGTCTTCCGTGTAATTAATGTAAACAATAGTGCTCATTTGAAAACAATATCACGGACGCGTCTTCTAGATTTTTTGTATACCCAATATACTCGCTACACTATATTCCTTTAACTTTTAGAAAACTTTTTGAAAAGTGGAGATTAAAGAGGATATTAGCCTCATTAGGGTTTTTAGTGAGTACCCGGTTAACCTATTTTTAGTTGTCGGAAGGTTCGATTATCGAATATCAAAATCAATACTCGTTCATTCGGGGGAAAAATGAAATCTACAAATATGCACTAAAAAGCTTTAATGTCCAAATATATTTACGCGTAACTTTAACAAATACATCACGCTGTAGAGATTTGTAATGATACAATTGTTAATCAAGACTTGCGTATACTCCGGGCTAGGGCGCTGATTTTTACTCTTTTCCAGAAGTATATGTTATTTCAACTGTGTATAGAAACCTTTCCCCTTAGCCATCTTCACATTGTAAAACTGACTATGTAGCAGTTTTCAGCCGAAAATGTGGCTATATATATAGTAGACCCCCCCCCCCCCCCGCCCCACGGAAAACTTTCTTTGTAGTGGGATCCCCCATTTATAGCAAGATTATCCCAGGGTAATACTAGTATTAGTAGATTTCCCCCGGTTTCCTACGTTACGTTAACTTTATAGCGGACTGTTCTTTGCAGTAGTTCACAATATTTGATTATCTCAATTAAGTACTCGGTATACATTTTCTATATGAAGATAACGAACAGTAATCAAGCTCAAAAGTCCATTGGAACAGAGCAAACACGGACCTCTAAAACATCAGAGGTGTGATCAGGTGCCTTGGAAAAGGAAGCATCCCCTGTCGACCGGTCACACCTGCCGTGTACTCTTCGTCATGATATCGATCGGGCAAACGGCAAAATATGAAAAAGTATGAAAAAATACCATTATTGGTTTAGTTTTATTATATACGGAGGGATGCGTAACGTTCCTGTTGCATATGTTTTTTTTTTAATTCTTGTTTGTACATGTATTTTGCTCCTTTATACACATTTACTGTTTGTTATACATGTATTTTTAATTTAAAGGATCTTATTGCTGTGATTTTATTGTCTTTTTTCCATTTTTAATTTTCCTTATAATTAATTTTCTATGCGATTTCTTGAATTGATATTAATCAAATTTTCGTCAGTGATAGATCGATATTCTATATTCTGATATCTGATATACTGATATACTTGGTATTTACTATGTTCTGATTCCAGTTCTAATTGATCGCCAATATACTATCTTATTACTAGTACACTTTTTGTGCAGAAAAACTCGTTACATTTTAATTTCTTGAAAAGATATTGAATTCATCTTAATATCCTTCGTACACAAGAAATAATCCCCCTTACATCTTATTTCTTGCCGATTTTAAAAAGGTTTCTTTAATTGAATTGAACATTTTGCATTGTTTAATTCTAATATGTTATTAAGGAGGTTCGATCCTGAGCTTTTGAGCAGATTTTGGTCTGAACCTTTATTTCTAAAATTCTGCATCATTTTTAAGTTCTAACATTAAATCTGGATTCTACAATGCAAATTAAACTATATTCAAAGAAAAAACCGCGATTAAATGCCATTCAAATAGGATTAAGTCAGGGACTATATTTTGTGGCGGAAGGTTTTTTAGAAGAAAATGATCATTTTTTTCCTTTTGAAATATATACAGTACTGTTAAGTTTAGATTCCTATTTTTCCATGCTGGTTGCAAACAGAGCTGTTTTTTGCTGTGAAATGTTTTATTCTGGTTCTGAAATATCTATCAAATTATTTCCTTTGAATTCTTTCATTATTTTGTGACAAATATAGTAAATATATTCTGAAAGTCCAGGAAAAAATTGAGCCAATTTTAACATAGAATTAACACATTTTTAGTAATATCTAAAAATTTATATCATAGACCCCCACTTTTGTTTTTCTTTTCTTAATATATAAGATAACTTTGATCAATCTGCTTAAATTCAGCAAAAGTTTAAGACTTTAAAATAATTTTCTTGCTTGTTAAATTTTTTATGCCAGAAAAATAACATTTTGTGAGTGCAGAAAGGTCAAATAATTGATTATGCGAAGCAATTTGAAACTTTTACTTAGTCACAATTTTAATGAGTCTTTTTTAAATAGACTAATAGTTTATTTTGCCCCATGATTTATTTGGATAAAAACATTGGGGGAAAAACGTTGAAGATGTGATTTTTGATTAAGACACAAATTTCAGTGCAAAAAGGTCATATTTAATGTACTGTAGCGCCAAAAGAAGAATATTGACCCCCATTTTTTGTTTTGATTTTTAATTAAGCTATGTGTGTAGAAACTAAAAATATACTTGACAAAAAAAGTTTAAGACTTTAAATATCAGGATCCAACCTCGTTAAATTGTAATTGTTGATTTTGATATTAAAGGCTCTGACCAAACTTTTTTTGAAAATGAACAATATAGCCTGTTTTCCGGGAGGAAACCCTAATGTGGGGGATAAGCTACTTTACAACACCGGAACTAAACATGTATGTCAAATGCACAATTCCACTTGACGATTTAAAGAAAATCAAATTTCAAACTTGATATAACAAAAATTGTTAAATAAAAGTTGTTCAATTGTTCAAACCTATTGAGTTCTTTATTTTTTGCATCATTCTTATGCAGCAACTTGTAATCTTCAGACGAAAGAGACTTCTAGAAGGAGCAAAGGTATTGAAAATATATATATATATATATATATATATATATATATATATATATATATATATATATATATATATATATATATATATACATATATATATATATATATATATATATATATATATATATATATATATATATATATATATATATATATGTATATTACAAAATTGACCCCACCTTTATGATACGGTGCACATGTATATATACCATATCCAACTACAGATCATCTTATCTTCTATTTATTTATCTCTTTTAATTATAAATTTTCACTTTTTAAAATTTTGCCTTTATTAGGGGGATAAAAATTCAAACTGCAGTCAGGTTAATATAAGGTACTGCAGATATGTTACTTTAATATACATGTATTGTAGATATGTTACTTTAATATACATACACGTATTAAAAAAATCTATTTTGCATCTTATGTTTGAACATTTCACATTACAAAGAGAGATTTCTTAACAATCTCTTATGATAAAAAAATATATCATACAGAGTTGTATATGATGCAAGCATATCCCAGTGTCATCATATCAAGTCACACTCAAACATCAAACGCCACACTACATCATAGTTTGATATCTTTACACAGTAATAAAACAAATTGAAAGAGTCTCGAACCACAGATTTGGGATGTTGATTCCTTCCTAAAATCCAAACGTCATAAGGAACGCCATTCATTTATTTCTTAGAATTAAGTTTCTAAATCTTTTATTCTTCTAGTTATATCAAAATAGTCATTCTGTAGTCAGGACACATCTTTTGAAATCAATTATTTCCAACAGTTAGCGGTATTCACCTTATCAACAAACACACAGTCGTAAGTAATCCCACCACATAAAGATTATTCCGCATAGGTGAAATGCATCCTTTTTGCCCATTCTTACCTACAACAAAAAAATTGATTTAAAAAAAAACATGTATTGATAGAACGAATTTTTTTCACAATTCACTAATATATTGAAGATCATGTAACTCAGTATAAAACTTTTTTAGAAGAAAACCTAATTACTGACCAACCATTTACCATCACTGAAGTTAAGAACTTAATTCATAAGCTTAAAATCAATAAAAGTGCAGGACCAGATCTTATTCCTAATGAAATATTAAAACATAGCTCAGTGGTTACTTGTAAATCTATAGTTAAACTACTTAACTTAATATTGAATACTGGAGAATACCCATCGGCATGGAGAAAATAATTTATTGTTCTAATCTATAAATCTGGAGATAAGAATGACCTAAATAATTATAGAGGTATCTCACTTCAGAACTGCATAGCAAAACTTTTTAGTGCTACACTTAATAAAAGATTAATGCTACATTATGATAAATTATTCTCAAAACAACAATTTGGCTTTAGAACAGATCACAGAACAACAGACAGCCTTTTTGTTCTTAAAACTTTAATAACAAAATATATTGTTCGAAATAAAACAAAAATACATGCCTGCTTTGTAGATCTGCGCAAAGCATTTGACACTGTTTGGCATAATGGCCTTTTATACAAATTAATGAACAATCAAATTGGTCAAAATTTTTTAAAAGTTATTCAAAGTATGTACAGATCATGTGAATCAGCTGTTCAGCAAATTCGAAAACACTCATTCCAATTATTTTAAACTTGATAGAGGGGTAAAACAAGGGGATAGTCTAAGTCCAACATTATTCAACTGTTTTATTAATGATCTACATGACACATTTGGTCAGTCATGTGATCCACTTATTCTCAAAAAGACACATGTATCTAGTTTAAGCTTTGCAGATGACCTTGTTCTGCTCTCAGAGTCCCATATTGGTTTACAGAATACACTGAACAAATTGCAGAATTATTGCTTAAATTGGCAACTAACTGTTAATACTACAAAAACAAAAGTTTTAACTTTTCAAAAAATATATAAACCAACTCCTGTTTTTTATTATGATAATCACCCTCTTGAAGAAGTAAAAGAATATAATTTCCTTGGAACAATAATTGATCACAAAGGTAGTTTAAACAAAGGAGTACTAGAGCTGTCTAAGAAAGGCTTAAAAGTAATATTCTCCCTAAGAAAAATCTTCTCCAATTTCACACAATTACCTGTGAATTTGTCTTGTAAATTATTTGACACTCTTATTCGCCCTATTTTATGCTTTAATAGTGAAATCTGGTTTATGGATGATTATCTTCCTTCATACAGAGCAATACTTAGAGCAATGAAAAATAACAACTCATGTGATAATCTCGCTTTATAAGAAAAATCTGTCTATGAAAAAGTAAATGCTAGATATTGTAAAACAGTTCTAGGACTCAACAAACAGCATGCAACATTTCATCATTGTGTGAACTAGGTAGACTTCCAGTTTCTTCTTTTATTAAAACTCAAGTTATGATGTACTTTGTACGACTAAACTCTCAGAATGTAAACCCCATGATTGAAGAATCATATAATATCAATATGTCTTTGCATGAAGAGGGATTTTACTCGTGGCATACCCTCGCACTGTCTTTATTTAAAGAAAATAATTTAAATAGCAATGACTACAGGAAAAAAAATGAAAAATTTGACAACATTCGAAATTCGGTTAAAAAGAAGTTGAAGAAAATAGTACTAGATAATTATAACTGCAAAACTATGGAAAAAATATCCAAATTCACAGAAAACTCCAAACTGTATTTGTACAGTAAAATAAAACACAATCTTGATATGGAAGAATATCTTATGCTTGAAAATAGTTTCAAGAATAGACAATTACTAACCAAGTTTCGAACAAGTGACCACTGCCTACTGATTGAAACTGGTAGACATAAGAAAATACCTCGACAACAAAGATTATGCACTTCTTGTAATGCTATTGATGATGAATTTCATTTCTTTTTACAATGTAATTTGAATATACAAGCAAGGAATATACTTATAAAAACCATGTTAGATAATTGTTCCTCATTTTATCTCAAATCACCTATACAGAAACTTGAATATATACCTAGCCCAACAATTGAAGTTATACCGGCTGTTTTTACTTTTATAAAACAATCATTAGAATTAAGAAAATAAAAGGTCCACATCGGTGTAACATATAAGGAGTGAATTACTTAAATTGCGCCTATTGTATAAATACATTCATTGTTCTTTGTTTTTTTCTTATTATGAATTGTATTGCTTGACCCATATGGGTGTATTATGCAATAAAGAATATTATTTAATATTTATTTCTTAATTCAAAACTTTATTGACATTAATCAACTTCTTAATTAACTATGGAGGAAAACTTTTTTCAATTATGAAAATCCGGAAGATGCGCTTTAATCTTTGAAAAATATCACTTTGACCAGTTGTGCTTTGGAAATTCGTAGAAAGTGGCTGTTGGTAGTGAGAGTCTGCAAACTCATTCTTCTAAAAGTATCAACAATATTTCCACTAGTGTCAGTATATACGAGGGTTGATCCAAAAGTATAAAAGTATCAACAATATTTCAACTAGTGTCAGTATATACGAGGGTTAGTCCAAAAGTATAAAAGTATCAACAATATTTCCACTAGTGTCAGTATATACGAGGGTTAGTCCAAAAAGTATAAAAGTATCAACAATATTTCCACTAGTGTCAGTATATACGAGGGTTAGTCCAAAAGTATAAAAGTATCAACAATATTTCCACTAGTGTCAGTATATACGAGGGTTGATCCAAAAGTATAAATGTATCAACAATATATCCACTAGTGTCAGTATATACGAGGGTTGATCCAAAAGTATAAAAGTATCAACAATATTTCCACTAGTGTCAGTATATACGAGGGTTGATCCAAAAGTATAAAAGTATCAACAATATTTCCACTAGTGTCAGTATATACGAGGGTTGATCCAAAAGTATAAAAGTATCAACAATATTTCCACTAGTGTCAGTATATACGAGGGTTGATCCAAAAGTATAAAAGTATCAACAATATTTCCACTAGTGTCAGTATATACGAGGGTTGATCCAAAAGTATAAAAGTATCAACAATATTTCCACTAGTGTCAGTATATACGAGGGTTGATCCAAAAGTATAAAAGTATCAACAATATTTCCACTAGTGTCAGTATATACGAGGGTTAGTCCAAAAGTATAAAAGTATCAACAATATTTCCACTAGTGTCAGTATATACGAGGGTTGATCCAAAAGTATAAAAGTATCAACAATATTTCCACTAGTGTCAGTATATACGAGGGTTGATCCAAAAGTATAAAAGTATCAACAATATTTCCACTAGTGTCAGTATATACGAGGGTTGATCCAAAAGTATAAAAGTATCAACAATATTTCCACTAGTGTCAGTATATACGAGGGTTGGTCTAAAAGTAATGTCACAACTGCTATAAAATATTTAATAAGCGAATGATATCAAGAAAATTTCATACTTAAAAACCTGTATCTAATTTAAAATTTGCCTTAAAATTTCATTAAGATATATGCAGTACTATTTAAAATATTAAAACAAACACAACATAGGGGCTCCTCTTTCGCCACACGACAAGAATGCACCGACGTCGTTATGACGTTTCTCTTCGGCACTCATTTTCAGTTCATCCACAACTAAGTTCTACACAAAAAGGAATGAATTTAGGAATAAAATTTGGACAAAGTTCAAATAATTTTAAAACATCCACGCAAAACAAGACTCTTTAGAGCAAAATGTCAGTAAAGATTTTTAAAAAGAAGCACGTGAGAGGTTTAAAAAGATATGCGGATGAACTGAAAATAAGTGCCGTAGGAATACTTTTTAGGGGCCGAATGGGGTTTCCATTGCAAAATGCTTCGCACAGTATGTAAGTAAATATAGCATAATGATTAAGTAATTACTTTAACACTATTTAAATGAAGAGCATGCAACCCTATAAAAAACGGAACAGAATTCTGAGATGGTCCCTAAAAATATTCAGATCATATCCTAAAATTGTTGGGAGTTTGATAGGCCACAATAAGGGTTCAAAATTTAACATAATAATATACAAGTAAACGAAAAAAAAATCTTTAAAACATCTAAAGAAAAATATGACATGGGTGAGCATTCTCGCCAATGGTCCTCTTTCGAAAAAAAAATTAATGTTATGATGTTAATATGTTATGACACGAAGTTTATTTATTAAGTTATTGAAGCCTACAATCAGTTTTGAGTATTGAGTTATGTAAGAACTAGAAATATGTGCATAGGACATGAATGCCCCGTCGAGGGTATATTAGAAATGCAACATGAAAATTTGAATTAGTGTATGAAATTTGATGAGAATATCTTGAATAGTTTCTTTAAAATTGAAATTGAAATCTAAAAAGTTGGATATAGATGATAAATTCTCGCCAAATTATGTATAAGTGCATAAAATTACATAAATATATCTTAAATGGTTTCTTTAAAATTAAGAAAATGCAAATCTAAGAAAAGTGAGGTCAAGGTCACAGGAGAGTTCAAGGTCAAATGTTTTTGATGCAGTTGACTACTTCTCACAAATACGTATCAGCATATTTAAGTTTGATTAAAATATTTTAAATGGTTTATTTAAAACTGAGCTATACACTAATTTAAAATAAATGAAGTTAAGGTCAAAGAAAAGGTCAAGGTCAAAAAATGTTGATACAGTTGAAAAAGTTACATCAGTATGTATTAGCATTTGAAGTTTGATAAAAATATTATGAATGTTTTCTTTAAAACTGAGTTAAACACAAATTGAGAGAAGTGAGGTCAAGGTCAACGGAAAGGTCAAGGTCAAAAAATATTGATCCAGTAGAATAGCTTACATCAGTATGTATCAGCATATAAGTTTGACACTAATTTAAGAAAAGTGAGGTCAAGGTCAAAGGAATGGTCTAGGTCAAAAATGTTGATGAAGTTGAATAGCTTACATCAGTATGTATCAACATATGAAGTTTGATTACACTATCTTGAATGGTATCTTTAAAACTGAGCTAAACACTAATTTAAGAAAAGTGAGGTCAAGGTAAAATGAAAGGTCAAGGTCAAAAAATGTTGATGCAGTTGCATAGCTTACATCAGTATGTATCAACATATGAAGTTTGATTACACTACCTTGAATGGTATCTTTAAAACTGAGCTAAACACTAATTTAAGAAAAGTGAGGTCAAGGTCAAATGAAAGGTCAAGGTCAAAAAATGTTGATGCAGTTGCATAGCTCTCATCAATATTTATCAGCATATGAAGTTTGATAAAAATATCTTGGATAGTTTCTTTAAAACTGAGCTTTGAACAGAGCTAAACGCAAAGTGTGACGGAAGGACAGACGGAAGACGGACATGACAAACACTATATGCCCCGGCCATATTCATGGCAGGGCATAAAAACAAGTGAATTTCTCCAACTAGGTGGAATAATAATCAAGAGGCCCAAGAACTACAATGCTTACTTGAGTCACCTTGGCCCTGCTGTTCTTCAAAGACAGTTTTTTTAATTCCCCCTTTATTCGCATGACAAATTTTGACCCCCATACTGTGACTCCACTTTATCCCCAGTGAGTCATGAATTAATCAAACTTGAATCCACTACACGTGGGTTTCTGATGTAAATATGACAAATGCAGACTTGCTGTAAAGGATCAAATTAAAATAGATTTTTCTTTAGATTCATATATAATGTAAAATGTTATCCCTGATTCTAGCTGCAGCTTAATCCAAGTATCCATAATTTAAATTTAAAGAAGCCTGAATCCATATGGAATCCACCAATACTGCACATTGCTACTCTAAAAAATTATAAATTTCTCATCATCCAAGCATGTTTGTAAATCTTTGATCTCCTGTGGTGGCCCAACTCTACCCCAGGGGGCTATGATTTGGACAAATTTTAATCTTCACTATGCCAGGGAACTTCCACGCAAGTCTCACCTTTTGTGGCCCAGTGTTTCTTAAGAATTTTTGTAAAATTCCATCCTTTTTGGCCTTTTCTTACTTATCTTCCCTTGAAAAGGGGCATGGGTCTTGATTTGAATCCCCTTCTTCCTATGATACTTTGTGCCAAGAATGGCCTAGTGGTTATGAAAAAGATGAAAATAAGAAGAGTTTACGAGGACGACAACCTCGCCGGCAGACAGCAGACAAATTCCGATCAGAAAGCTCACTTTAGCCTTTGCATGGCGCAGGTGAGCCAAAACAAAAGTATTGTAAATGAAGATAGTACCAATATCAATACAGATTTGTACGATACAACAGTTTTTCATGCAAAAGAAGAAAAAAGGGGAAGATGTTTTATAAAACCTTGCTTACAGTTATTGGATAGACTCAGTTAACATTGTCCGTAACTTTGTGTACATTGTATATACGTCAGTAAAAGAAAATAAAAAAGTGCGCAAAACATTTCTTAGATTTAGGCCAAGCAGACGGTGATTCTAAAAATTGAAAAAAATTAAACCACATGATTCACAGAAAAGGAAGAATTTAATTTAATTCAACACCGCTGTTGGAACTTACTATCACAACTATGAGCCAACATGAGCGGTACATCCTTTATATAAAGACTGAAAAGCGCAGTCACCAGGATTATTTTTCCTATTCGTCGGATCGGCGTAAATTGAGATCTTTTTAAGTAAAGATAAAAGATGTGCATGAAATGTTTGTTTACATGTGCATCGGGGATTGCATGATTTTTGATGTGCGTGTCGGCATTAATAAGAATATCCTTGAGGAAGTCATTTTAAATGTAAATGGTTGGTAGACAAACAAATAGAAAATAGATAAACCTTCTCCGAAATAATCATGAACACATGAAATATGAAGATAACAAACATTAATCAGGTTCAAAAGTCCAATAAAAATACAAAGTGAGATCGAAACAAACACAAACCAGTGGTGGGATCAGATGCCATAGGGGAGTGCCTATCTCCTCTCTACCGGTCAGGTATGCCGTTTGTTATGATCGGGTAAGCGGAAAAATACGTGCACAATTCAGTCATTGAAAACAATGGACTTACAATTCGTATAGAAAATCAACATTCGACCAAACGACAGATTGAATTTGCAAGCAAGATCACTGTATCGACCATCTGCAAAATTTTTACTTGTATTATCAACTTATTTAACAGTAACCTGTCTCGGTGTAGAAATTAATCGCACATACAACATGATTTTGCGTAACAAATCAACTGGGAAACTTAAACACCATATGCAGTGATAACAGTGTATTGCTACAAAAGCTGAAGCCATCCTGTTTATCCAGAAAGTTTAGGTGTTAGATTGCCATCAATGTTTTTTTTCTCTAGTAAAACATCTGAATTAGAAGAGGTAAGTTAGATTCTGTGGTTTCTTTTATATCGATTTCAAGAGAATATATCAAATCAAAGTATGAATGAAACTGAATATTGTTAAGTGATAAATATCTAAATGTGGAATTGAAGGCCACAGTAACTGCACACCAAATTTAACTAAAAGAAATTCGACTTGGAAGTCATATTTTGCAAAACATGCCAAAGTGCACATTGAGTTTTCTTTGACGTTGTTAAAGATAACGGTAAATGGACGACAGTAGAAAGAAATGCATAAGTGATTACAGTGTTCTAATGCTTCTATCTATTACATGTACCACATCAAACAAAATACAGTAACATGTTCTAGGACTATGAAACAAATCACTAGATCTACTTAATGAACTGCTGACCTTGTGGTTTCTTTATTGGTGCAAGCCGATGTGTTTGCAATCGATCCTCTAATTAAAATAAAGCAAATTTAAAACAAAGTGAAAATCATGATATGCTTTTAAAAATATCTGCTACTATCAGTCGTTTAAACATAATATTTTCTTCTCTCCTTTATTTAGCATGCCTTTCTTTACTTTTATATACATGTATAGTTGTAGTTTGTATATACATGTATAGTTGTAGTTTGTATATACATGTATAGTTGTAGTTTGTATATACATGTATAGTTGTAGTTTGTATAAACATGTATAGTTGTAGTTTGTATATACATGTATAGTTGTAGTTTGTTACATCAAAGATAACATACTGCTGTGATAGTCTGGCCTGGGTGTAATGGGTATAAAACCGGGAGCCCACGTGAAGATATACTCATGTATGGTTGTGGTAGTCCTCTTGGTCGATCTTGGAGTGCTGGGAGCCGGAGTTGGTGGTTTAAGCTCTAAAAATGACACATATTTGGATTTCATCCTTGCTTACAAGATATGGTTTGTAAATTTTAATTTTCCTAAGATTTGAAGAATTGCTACTGATCCAACTGTATGTGTAGTGTGATAAATCGAGTTTCTTTTCCTTCTAGACGACAAATACAAACCAATAAATTTCAAATAAGAATACATTGTACACTATTGAGTATTCAAAAGGATTATTTAATATCAAATGAAGAAACCATCGACATAACCGATATTTTTATTTTAAAACGCCTGTAATGACACATAACACGTTTAAGTACCAAATTTCTTACCATAAAGAAATGTATCTTGGTAATCTCGACCAAGTTCATTCTGTGCTTCACAGCGATAAGCTCCAAAGTCCGATTCCTGAATATCTGATATCTTTAAACTAAGTATCAATGTATTTTTATATTCTTCATAAAGATCAATTTTGAACTTTTCATTGTTTTGTATTGGAATGCCGTCTTTTGTCCATGCACTGTACACTTGTGGGTTTGCTGTCACTTTGCAATCTAAAATTGTCTCTTTTCCAAGTCGTTGCTTAATTTTTCTGTTTGTCAAATGTATCTCTGGAGGAACTGAAAATAATTGTATTAGCATATATACAATAAGATAAACAATTTGGTTGTCTTTAAACAAGTTAAAAACAATAAAGGCAATACATGTAAATAATTATCGTAATATATAGTTCATATTCCTTCTTTCACCGTTTAATATTGATAATTACATGTAGTTGTGTATTGTGTTTGTTAGTTACCCACACTGTACTGTTACTGTTATTTCTCGACTGGCAGATGGTTGCACGCTATTATTAGCAAAACACCTGTACAAATCATCACAATACCGGCTTATATTTCGTATCTGTAGCACCATTCCATCATACCCTACCACTACAACCATAAAATATTGATGTAAATAGAACAATCTTAAACTCATTTTTAGACTACTTATATTCATTCTAGAGCAAAATGAGACGTACGCAGCAGAATTAGAAAGAGATTCTGAAATGAAATTAATGCTGTCCAAAATATAAAATAATATACCGAATTCCAAAGAAAGACATGCAATTGCAAATGTCATCTTAAGTTTTCTACCAACAGAAGTTTTAAACCATTCGAAATAGAAATGTTCAATAAAGCTTAATGATCCATGTAGAGTATTTATTGTAGAATGGAAAGAAGACAGAGAAGCACAATCAATGCGCTAAAGTTTTGATACCTTTCATATTGTCATGGTTTCTGCTGTACCACGTGACTGTCGGTGTAGGAACACCTGTCACATTACAGACGAGCTGGATTGTATCACCTTCTTTGGCAGTAACTTTCCGTGGACTAGAAAGCTCGGGTATGATAGTGGGCGGTTCTATAATAAGAAACGAAGCATCACTTAAATACTGATTTAAATATCATATTCGTCATAAAGTAGTATAATATTGAAGGTAATGGCATATCTCAACCAGAAGTCTCTGATGAGACTGTAGCTCTACTGGTCTGTACATATAACAAAGGAAAAGTAGCACTTGAATTTGAAACTTTGCAACAAGAAACAATAAATAGAATAATGTATCTTAATGTAGTCTACTTCTGTGCCAAGTTAAATTGAAATCAAACCAAAACTGTAGGAGGAGTAGCGTTTTGAAAGTATTTCACAGAAATTTCTATTTTTAGTAACCATGACAACACCATTCACTGAAATCAAAAACCGAAATACATATTATGTATCTTAGTGTATTCTAATTGTGTGCCAAATTAGACTGAAATCAGACCAAAACTGTAGGAGGAGTAACGTTTTAAAGGAATTTCACAGAAATTTCTATTTTTAGTAACCATGACAACACCATTCACTGAAATCAAAAACCGAAATACATATTATGTATCTTAGTGTATTCTAATTGTGTGCCAAATTAGACTGAAATCAGACCAAAACTGTAGGAGGAGTAACGTTTTAAAGGAATTTCACAGAAATTTTTATTTTTAGTAACCATGGCAACACCATTCATCGAAATCAAAAACCGATGCACTAAATTATGTATCTTAGTGTAGTCTACTTGTGTGCCAAGTTATATTGAAATCAGACCAAAACTGTAGGAGGAGTAGTGTTTTAAAGGAATTTCACAGAAATTTCTATTTTTAGTAACCATGGCAATACCGTTCATCGAAATCAAAAACCGATGTACTAACTTATGTATCTTAGTGTAGTCTACTTGTGTGCCAAGTTATATTGAAATCGGACCAAAATTGTAGGAGGAGTAGCGTTTTAAAGGAATTTCACAGAAATTTCTATTTTTAGTAACCATGGCAACACCGTTCATCGAAATCAAAAACTGATGCACTAACTTATGTATCTTAGTGTAGTCTACTTGTGTGCCAAGTTATATTGAAATCAGACCAAAACTGTAGGAGGAGTAGCGTTTTGAAAAATTGTTTACAGACAGACGGACGACGGACACCTTACTATCGCATAAGCTCTTCTGATCTCTGACCAGTAGAGCTAAAAATGAAAACCCTTCAAAATTCTTTTAATAAAATTACAAATCTTTTATTCAATGACATTGTAAGAATTCTGATTTTAAAATGGTTACGATATGTGGATTTGTTGACTTTTTTCCTAGTAAATTTGGTATGACTAAAATTCATACAATTCTCTACCCCCTTGTAGAATTAACAATTTAGTCCATTCTCCAAAGTAACATTTTAGTATATTTTGAGTACAGACTTTTAAATATTTCATATTTATCTATCTCTTGAATGGAGCTACAAAATGATCGCTAAGATTGCCTTCTATACCCAGGGGTACAAATTTTATATAAGATTATTTTTGGTGTTAATTTTGCTCACCATGAACAGACAACACTACATATTTGATTTTAACTGGAACGGTGTTGATCTGACACATGTATTTTCCCGCGTCAGAGAGTTCAACTCCGTGAATAAATAAGTTCCAGTCGCTGATGTGGGGTCGTTCTATAGTGATTCTTTCATCTGCTATTATCCTTCTCGTCTCCAGCGTAAGAGTTTTCAATCTGTGGTCTAGCCACATCACCTGTAAATGTGATTTTACAAATCAAATCTTAAGTCCCATTTTAAGCTTAACACCTTTCCAATGAATTCTTAAGTGGAATCAACGGATCAAAATATGTCTCATGTAAATTTAATGTGTTCTAGGGATTATCATAACCTTTAATGCCTTTTAAAAGAGTTCAACCCAATTTCTCTTGGATTTTCGAGGAGACATTCTATATAAGCGTTAAAAACGAATTTTAAAAGAAAAGTTCATCGATTCTCTGGATAATATAATGTTGAAATTATCAAAACCAGGAATAGAAAATGTATTCAGCTTTAGCCATCTATTAATGCCATGTTGTTCATCAGTGTCTCTTGAGTGCTTTCTGCACCTATACATTCATTCAAAAGTGTAAAGAGGACAATGCATACACAAAAGCAGACGAAGGAACTCTGTAAGGACTATATGTGCAAGTCCAAGAGATCAGTAATTGTTTTGAAACATATATCTCAGAGACGCAAGGCATAAAAGCTATTTCTCTTTCGATGACAAATACACAGACTCCATTTTCAATAATGCATGGTAAATACTGATTTATCACGACTAGTAAATGACACACCAGTAGAAAGAGGAAAACGTCATTATTTATCCGTATTTCAACTTAGGAAAGGGGGTTCCTCCGATATAAATTTACAATTTATTTGAATCTTGATTTCAATTCCGCTGACAGAAATAATAATAGATTTCAAAGCGAATTACGGCATGATGATGCTCGGTTTACGAGCCTAATTTAAATGGGTTTTCATCATACGAATTTTGTATTTGGTGGGGGAATGTGTCATGAAATATTAATAACACATATTACAGAACAACAAAAGATAGACCTTTGGGAAATATTTCATCTTTTATGGTCGACTTCAATTACATTGGCGCTGTTTACAGTGCTATAGAGGATAGCTAAAACTATAACCGGATAATGTTTCTTGAAGTCTTTATACAGTTAGTCACGGAATAAGGATGTCGTGGAATATCCAGATCATTGAACAAGCTATTTCCCTTATTTTAGTTTTTATAAGTTAAATGATCTAACTCTTGTAAGTAAACTTCTTGTACATCTACAGACATACCTTTGGATTCTATCTGTTGAGTTGTAATTTCTATATAGTCTAATGGCAATTTCCGTACAAAGAATCAATTTGAGACAACAGTACTCTGAGTTTTAAAAAGTAAAACATATTTTTGAATTATACAAGCCTGGATACTACTTTTTAGTGGAGCTTATATTTGATGTCTTTTGCGAAATTTGTTTTGTGCTAATTTATAAAATATGATTTTACTGTATACAGGGTTATTTTTGCCCCGTGTTATTTCCGCCCTCTCTTACTTGCAAACAATTTTGTCCAGTTTTCAATTCGCCTAGACATTTGTTTAAGAGATAATTGCTGTCTTATTTGAATTCGCCACGTTTTAAATTCGTCCACCTGCGACAAGGGCAAAAGAGGCGAAAATAAAACGGGGTGAAAAATTCCCTGTATACAGGATATGAATATACAACATGGGACTGCTAATAACGTTAATTATAATTGTGCAAGTTGTCCCTGACCTATCTTTGCGAGAAAATTTAATAAGTTATTTTTTTTAATCAAACTCTTACGATCTACTATAGGCAATCCAATTATAAATTATAAATAATCATGCGTGCCCCTTTCCTGTATTTTCTAGGTATATGGACCCTTATCTATTATGGTTACCATTTTTATCTTTCTTTGTCAGCTATTTTCCACATCTTATAGTACATTTCAAGGACCATTTTTTCTTTCTTTTCACTCCTTGTCGAAGAGCTCTTGCGGGATCGGGTACCTCGATGGTATATCAAGACTTAATATGTCATAAAATTTCGTAGAAATCTTGAATGCCGTGTAGATATCAAATAAGTACATCAAGAAACAGGACAACTACCACATAAATTTATCCAGGATAGACTCTGATGAAATTTTACTGTAGGCAGACTAATTATGGACGATTATAGGTAGACGACTATCATCAATCTCTCTTATGGTCTTTAAGACAAATTGTATGCTCTCATTAGATATCTCCTGCTACATAACAGGTTTCATGACAACAATGATAACAAGAGATGTATATAAACCTCAATCGATCAAGCCATACAATATTCTTGTACAAAAAGGGATTGTTCTTTAAAAACATTTATAAATTCAAAGTGAGACAAAGTGTACATCGCTGATAAACACAGTAAATAATCCAGATAATTGATCAGTAGGAACATATTGTGTTTCCAAAATTCTCCCAGGGGTTACAACCTTCAATAATCATAGGATATCATTTTCAAAATTGTCCACTTGAGTTAGTATTCATATTGATGGGAATACAGTACTTTATTTTATTGTAGAATCGTTTATAAGACTTTGGCAACTATTTCTTTGCACAAACATAGCATTAGACCTCATGGGAGATGTGTTATAATATAACTGAGGAAGATGGAAAGACGAAGTAAGGGCGGTGAATAAGAATCGGGCTTTTTCCAGGAATAATTGTACATGATCAGGCCCTGGGATTAAGAAGCAGTTTAAGTCAAATTTCAGTCATTCATAAAATAAATATTTATAATAAAATGATTCTTGAAAACAAAGTGTACAGCATGAAAGGGAAAAAACATTAACATTTCAAATTTTATGTGGTTTCTATAATAAATTATTAATTAAACCAATTTACAAATGTTGACTTAAGTCTAAGACTGCTTTATGTATGATTCTGTGGCCTGATCATCATCAAATACATGCTGACCGAACATCTCTTTTCTTAAACTTTAGAGTTGTGTAAATCTATCTAACATAATACCCCCCCCCCCAAAAAAAATGAAAATAAACATGTTACGAGTGAAAATACCTATACAATGGTCAACGTGTCATGAATTGCTTTGTATTAAATCAAAGTATTCATATAAGAAAGATCCCTTTCCAAAAAAGTTATTTTTTAATGAATTTAAGGAAGTATATGAACATAAGCTAGATATATGTTAAATGACACTACTTGACACTATTTAAATAAATTCCTGACAAACTGTTTGAAGTTTCTGTATATAAAACAGAGCTGGAATATAAATATGAATTATGAATTTTAGTTTGAAACATTCATGCCTGTGAGGAAAATCAAAATTGTGTCCTTATGAACATTCGGTTCAGAAATGTATTTCTTTAATACTATTAATCAGAACAGATTCATGACATTAAAGAACATTGTACACTTTTCTCTGTTCATTTATAACGTTGTTGTAACATTTCAATTTACAGGACCGCATCATTCAATCATTTAGCTTTTAATCTGCACTGAATTTGTGTTTATCTGTGTGCAAAATAAAGTATTAATCAATCAATCGAAGGAATTGTATAAAAAAAAATAGTCCTATTTTATAGTTAGTAAACATGCGTGTTGACAACGACATGGAGGGAATAAGTGTCTTTAACCTGCCATAGCTCATGACGAACATACGTTTTGCTTATGACCTTTGAAAAGTGCACAGGAGCTTGTGGACAGGACCTCCCTCCCCCATGAATATACACCACGGGTATTAAGATATTTTTTGTCTTCTTTCATAAATTAATCTTCTAGTACATATTTACAATGTATTTCACATGAAAAATCCAAAAAATAACGTAGAATTAACGTTTTATTAAAAAATCATACCCGCGGTACACCATTTTATAATACCGCGGGAATGATTTTAAAAAAAAAACAAAAAAACAAGCACTAGTGGAAAAGTGTGGGAATGTAGGTTTTACAAATCTCTGACAATATTTAACATTCCACTTTTATATAAAGATTTCTGTAATAATCTTGTAGAACATCATAAATGTCGTGCAGAGATCAAATAACTACATCATAAAACAGGATAATTCACAAAGTAACAGAATTATCTAAGGCAGATTTTGATGAAATTTTACTGCAGGCAAACCAATTACGGACGATTAGGTAGATACATCAATCTTTCTTCACGTCTTTAAGACAAATTGCACGCTCTCACTAGATACTATTTGTATATTCTAAGTAGAAATTTACAAGCAATGATCAAATACCCCTTGAACCATGATCACATTAATAGCAAATGAATTCAAGTAAAGGAATTTCGAATTAAGTCAATTGGAAGTTTTCTGAAAATAAAAGACAACCATAGTTCTGATTTCGTATAAAATATTATCGTATGTACCATAAATGTTAAATTACAGTTAGCAGAAATAGTTGTAATGATCCTTCCTTGTAATAATGTAGATAATGATCCTACCTTTAATCCTGTAGGTAATGATCCTACCTTGTAATCCTGTAGGTAATGATCCTATCTTGTAATGATCCTACCTTGTACTCCTGTATGTAATGATCCTATCTTGTAATGATCCTACCTTGTAATCTTGTTGGTAATGATTCTACCTTGCAATGACCCTACCTTGTAATTCCGTAGGTAATGATCCTACCTTGTAATCCTGAAGGTAATGATCCTACCTTGTAATTCCGTAGGTAATGATCCTACCTTGTAATGATCCTACCTTGTAATGATCCTACCTTGTAATCCTGTAGGTATTGATCCTACCTTGTAATGATCCTACCTTGTAATCTTGTAGGTATTTATCCTACCTTGTAATCCTGTAGGTAATTACCCTACCTTGTAATCCTGTAGGTAATGATTCTACCTTGTAATGATCCTACCTTGTAATCCTGTAGGTAATGATTCTACCTTGTAATGATCCTAACTTGTAATCCTGTAGGTAATGATCCTACCTTGTTATCCTGTAGGTAATGTTCCTACCTTGTCATCCTGTAGGTAATGATCCGACCTTGTAATGATCCTACCTTGTAATTTGTAGGTAATGATCCTACCTTGTAATCCTGCAGGTCCTTTATAGAACATGGCAGCGTTACCGTCTCGCCCGCAATTGCTGTGACATTGGTGATCGGTACGTCAAAACTGGGATCTAACGTTTCTACTGAAAAGAGGTACACAACAGATTTAGACAACTAAGAAAATCTTTAAAAAAGAGAATGTGTAAATGTGATTCTCCCTTTAGACAGATACATTTTTACTCGGTTTAAATTAAGTGTTGGGATATCAACGTAGCTTACTTTTTATAAGGAATAAAACTCGGATGTAAAGATGTACACAACAGATTTAGACTAATCAATAACTAAAGTCTTAACATGCTCTTCTTAATATTTCAGAATACAGAGATGTGCAAAATATGAATACTCTTCTTAGACAAGGAATTGTTTTTACTTTGATACAATATCAGGTGTTATTACAGTGCAATGAACATAGATTCCTTATGCTAAGCATTGTTATGATTTAAACCAGATCTTGATGTCAAAAACTACTGTGTGTTGTAAAATTCATGAAGATGAGGTAAAAGGGAATTATTTTGTATGATTATTTACTAAAGTCAGTTAATAGGTACAATCAGATACAAATTTTTGACCGGAAAACATGAAAAATAAATATACCATAAATGTGAGAAAATGCATATATAGGATCAGGCTTCAAATGAAAAAAAAATGTTTAGATTCCGGCAAAGCAAAAGAACATGATAGACATGATAAGCACTTACTATAACCCTAATGTCAACTTGCAAGTGAAGTAATATTTACTCGGAGTGCATTTATTTGTCTTTTATTCTCTTTCATCCCACGATTACCAAAGAATTATCACGGGCACATTCAGTCCTGGTATTCCCCATCGAGGGTTGCCATACAATTTGTATCAATAATTAATATGCTAACTGATTGCAGTCTCCATGTTACGTTATTTGTTTTTTCCTTGCAACTTGGCATTGACATGTGCAAAGGAATAAACTGCTTTGCCATTGGTATAGGCCCAAGATATGTACTATTGATAGTTTCTCACTGACATGAGTCATTATAGTTAGTGACATAAACCAAATCCATCAAAATATCTGTTCCCAGTAGAATGAGGATGTATTACTTAATGAATTTCTTGGACTGACCTCCGACATTTGACCCTTTAAAGGTCATCTTATGCGAACGGCAAACCAGGAAACAAATGAGGTAAAACTATTGATTCCAAGCATAACAGGGACCAAGACAAATGCTCTTGTCTGAATTAGGGTGCTTTTCTATTCAAAGTTCCAGAAATTATATGTCAAAATTATTTCGGAGGCATCTAGAAAACTAATTACGTAAAATTCAATATGGTTCTCTACACTAAATTGCTTTTCCTAAATTACTACTTTTTCTCAATTCTTTCTTGACAAGAAATGAGAATTTCAGGGACATATTAGTTTCTTTCCTTGAACACAACATGTATAGCTGTCTGGTGCTTTATATAGTTTTTGTCCATTTCAACATCAGACATTTGTCTGATATCACATCCATAGGTTAAGATTAATTTAAACAAACCATCGGGCCTAGATTATAAAACTGCGTACTCGTTTCACATAAAAATATGAATAATAAATTGCAGTTTCTTTCTATCCTATACTATGGACCATCGTCTATGTAGTTGTATGCTTACTGCATTAATAAGAATCATTAGGTTTTACAATTTACTTTTGAAATGTTATACAGATCCTTGCTAGAAAATGCCTATACTTTGACAGTCTCTTTTTTGCAGCTGATATGCTAGGTAGCAGAGAAAGGATAAAATTGATAACCAACACGTCTTATTATCATGTAGCATACATGTATATATCAAAAATCAACGTGACTAAATATTGCATTAATTTTATTTATTTTAATTCAGTACTTTATGTTTGTACCGATGACAGGTTCACAGCTATTTTTCATATAGAAATTAGAACCTAGATGATGATGCTGTAATGAAATAAATAACATTAATATCACAATATCTATGCACATCCTGTATGGACATGTTCTCAACAGAAAACTTGCTTCAGAAATGCTTCTGTCATTACTGGTTGATTTGTCAGGGGGTTTCAAGAACTGAACGGTCGTTTAGAAAACTCAAAGAACTCACATAAAAATACACACCTATAAATTCTAGTGATTCCATGTTTTGCTGGTAGGATTACATGGTTAAGGAGGGGTTATGTCTCTACTAGAAATAGTCATTCATAATCAGGACAATAATTACAGATTGTGCCATAATTTGTGGAGATCTGGTTATTGTCAAAAGTGCTGTGTCGTAATCTTAGGAAAAACAACGAAGAAAGAGGAATACTTTATTTCATCGATTCTATTCTAGTATTGCAAACTGGAATAATTCCATCAAGATATTTATTAACGCACAGCAGTACATAATCAGGACTTAGATTTTGATGTACAGTACGAGAATGGACTCTGTACATAAAACACAAAGAATACTGTATGGGTTCTAATGAATGACAAATAAAAAATAAAATATCTTACAAATATCAGATTTTGTTTGCTTAAAAGTATGCTTAGGATACTTTAACGTTGATTCTTTTAGCCAAACAGTACATTATATATATATTGATATATATTTATTAATGTACACATAAATTTAGTATTGACAAAATGATGAGTATGTGTAGTGACCGCTAATGATATAATGTAGCATAAGGGGATAACTTCACATTCATTGATAATATTTTGTATCATTTTTATCATCGGTGGAAGACAAATAAAAAAAAATCTACAGAGCTCTTTTATTCAATTTTAATAAAATCAAGAAGTTTGTCCATCCTGGTATTGAAGGGTGGCACTTTTAACTGAACTTCGTTGGATATCATATGCTGTCAAACCTGTTTAATGGCAAACATTGATTGTGATGTAATTTTATGTCGAAAGCTTAATCAAGAGCTCCTCAATTAATTAATCGGTACCTGTACTATATTGTTGTGTACTGGGCACGCTGTATTATGATTAATTCATTATCTCAGTTTGGACTTTTTTTCATTCGGATTTATGGACTTGTTTACACAAGTGTTTATTCTGAAGAAGCAAGTGCCCATGTTATTCTGCTTATTATGCTCATCTTCCAATCTCTCCACATATTCGTCCTACGCTCTGTTTCGTTGTGTGATTTACCGAGAGTTTGGATTTCGCAAAATGAAGCCAATCATGAGATCTAAGACGAAATCATAAGATTTTAGAACACAATAATCATCAATTAATGGACTGTGTTTTGAAATTGTGGACTGTAATTTTCAACCTTTCATTTTCCTTGGAAACATCATTAATATCTCTTTTGCACATTTGTTTTATTTTTAATCTTAGAATCCTTTTTGATCCAAAAAAAAGTTCATCGGCCATTTCTGCTCTCCATGACAGTTTTTTTTTATTTAAAAAAAATCATACATTTCACGAATTTTCATCTTTTCACAAAATAATAAATTAGTGAAGTAACCTGGCTGTATAACTCTTTTTAATCCAGGACCAGTTTCTGCCGAGAGCTTTGTCGTCAGCCTAATATGTTTTCCAGTGATAATAACTGCAATACCTCTCAAGTAGAACAAACTATTTATTGACCAGCATTAAGAGGCACACATCACCATTATTCCGATATTATCGATGATTTTTCAACAAATGGTTCTACCACACGTTTTATAATTCGATAATGGAAAACATATTCATTAGGTAATTTAATTCAGTTAATTGAAATCAAACAAATTCTAGAATATAACGAGTACTATCTAATGGTTCTTAAGTAATCAGAGATTAACTATTTATATATCTTGCAAACAGATTATTTTGAAATGAGATATCCAAAAATAAACAGATTTACACATTAAAAATATAATGGAGTTCTCACAACGACTCCCCCAACATATTGAAATGCGGAAAGGACTCTGTTCAGAGAATTTATTTTAAATATTTCATATACAGACAACCCTTTTCATCTTCTTAACTTGAAATAACTATATAAGATAGAAAATGTTGAATTAATAAAAGTGACCATATATCAACGGCTAACTATCTTTTTTATAGATATTTTTGAATTATGTTAAATTCAAAATGTGTTTTTCTGTAATTGTTTATTTTTAAATTAAGTTGTAATTTCCAGGGACATTATGAAATTTAATATACTACGACATTGAGAAAACTGGTCAATCTCATCAATATTAGCTACGAAGGTTTCAAAAAAGGGGAAAAACAATATTAAAGAGGGGAAAATGTCCATGCTATATGACACTTTTTTGTATTTTCAGTAAAAGAATAAGATAAAAATAACTTAAACAGCACAAGGTGCATTTCTGGGTATGCTTCAGTAAATCAAACTTTCAAATTAGGCTCAAGAAGAAAAGGGTTATTTTTCACCGATATTGTATTTTCTTATGAGGTCCTGTTATTTTTTTTTCTCTCGCAATGTCTTTCTGGTTCTAAAGGATCAAGTGATCAACACGATTTCTTTACATAAACAAAGGGAGATACCACGTTATCAACACATTCTGTGACGGATAAGAAGACTATCGTCGTTACTTCCATCAAACATTCGCCATAAATCTGTCTGTCATTCCCTTGGATAGTCTAATATCTGTTTTATGATATGGAGCCGAATTTTCTAATCCAAATATTAATTTTGCTTGATTCAAGTGACACATGTTTCCCCGACACGCTGCTGTATTTAGTGACTGAGTCATTAATATTTGGTCATATCGATACTGCTGAACCTTCACCAGGCGTAATTAACTTCTGTGATCACTTCATAGGGGATCAGCTGTCTTTTCACAGTGTGGATAGAAAAACATCAAAACTAATATTTTTATTCACAATAAAAATGATACTTTAGGAAAATTACTTCGAAATTTACAAAAATATTTTATTTTTTTTATATTTTCCCCATTTTTAAGATAAAAACATTCCATAGAAAGTTCGGCTAGAAAACAGAACATTAAAATTCTATTTAGGTAGGACATGTACGAGGGTTGTTCGGAAAGTTCGTGGAACATGTCAATCTTCGTTATACTATCTTTAAAAAATTTAAAATGAGCACATTATTATATGTAAAAATATTTATTTTGTTGATTTGTGAAGTTCATTCTATGTGATTTAATAGAAGTCTTGTTTTAATTTTAAAATCGACATGTTTGGTAACCACGGAGCAACCTCAAGAACATTGCAACGTCAAAAACATAGCGTCATGAGGTTCTCAAAAATACACTCCTTATATATTTCAAACAGAATGGCCCAATACCAGCGCACTTACTAAAACCATTTCTTTAGGACTTGAAATTTTGTTTGCTAACATATGTTCCAGTAGCATAATTTTGTTTGTCAATGTTATATATTTTCTTTTTTATTGCGAAACTGTGCTTTCACAAGATCAACAACTGAGAAGCGCCTAACTCTCACCATGACCTTCCTAACTTTTTAGTTTTTGAACAGATTTTTACAGATAATCCGTTTATTCACAGATCGTGCTGGTCTGATACAGGGTCTCTATCATTCAAATACCGCCTGTCCCTTGCATACACACATGCATTGCTCGCTTTTGACATATTTCCTACTTCCTCCAGCATTTTCAGTTTTTTTCTGCAGTTTTCCAGAGTACAACACAAAATTGTATCATTAACTGTTGCTCCGTAACGTTCTACGACGTCATCTTTTTTTTTTTTTTTTTTTTTTTTTTTGAGGACTACCCATCTTCTAAAATTGATTTCTTTTTAACGAAGTAAAATATTAAGTCATAATCTGGAATATGAAACGATGTAACAGTTCTTAATTTGAACGTCAAAGATTTTTCTTTTTTTGCGCGATTTGACAGAGATATGACTACAGACATTATTTAGTGTATTGATTGTAAATTACGAAAATTTTGACCTACGCCGCTATCCGATTTTCGCAATTTTTAACTCCAAATAAGTTTAAAATAAATCACGATATTTTTTTTTTTTTTTTTACATGTCATTTGATTTTTTTGTTGAAATATTTCTACCAAAATGAAAATAGTCTATGTATATATAAAACAAGGTTCGGGTAAAATTTATAGTCAAAACATCCTATCTCAAAAATCTCTGCAAATTTTGTAGTAGAAATGAAAACACATCGTATCATATCTTGATATTTAGAGAATTCAGTCTTAACTATTTATGTGGTTATTTAAGTTTTATACGTTAATAATGAAATAATTCGTTATTGTTATTATTTTAAATGGCTAGATACATTTACACTGTACGATTCACCGATTCATTTTTTTTTTCTTTTTGCAATTACGGATAAAGGTAAATGGAAGTAAATGAATTTAAATTGAAGAGCAAAGAGATCAAATTCAATAAAGAGTCCACCAACAAGCACACTTTCAAATTTTCTACATGATTCAAAGTTAAACACAAATACGGGCATTAAAATATACATTGCAAAAATTCTTGTTAAAATCACCCAAAAAATATGCTTAAGATATTCCCAAGCATTTACCTGGTATTTCAAATTAAACTTATATAATCGTTTGATTTTCTGTGCAAGCATTTAAATTCCAATGCCAATTCTCAAAGACGACGTTACAGTCGATGGTTAGAGATTTTACGTCCTCTACCATCTGGATGAGGCCACTGGCCAATGGAAAATCGACATGCACCAGGTCGGCGAGAGATTTTGAACAATTGAAAACCAATTTGTATGAGGAAAGAATCGAATATGACAATCTGAATGTCGTCTTTTTATTTGCAAGGGTCCTAAGATCCCCATTAATCTTTTTCAGAGACAGATCGTATTGGAGAGAGAGAGAGAGAGAGAGAGCATATATTACAATTAAAATTTTGGATTCCTTTTTTCATAAGCATTTTTGGAACTGCGTTATTCATAGGATAAAAAATGTTCCAGTAGTAGAGATTTAAGGGGTTAAAAACTTTTATCTGATGATTGCGACAAAAGAATCTCATTCCTTGATCATAACACATAAAATGTGTAGGAAAGAGTTATTCAGAAAAGGATTTCAATTATCTGTCTCATCAATATCTTAACACGATATATACCCTAGTTAAGTTAAATGTCATTTAAGTTACCAAGTCAAAGTCACTTTTCAATGGTTATCTTCCAATCCTAATTCTCTGAATTAGTCATGTGCAAATGAAGGAGGTGGTGAGAAGCCATAGTGATCCCAGTTTGTTTTCAAACTTGACACAATGCCACACCGATGCTGATGGCAGCTCATCCGAGTCTTCAATCCATTCAGTCGCTTTAGCTATTGTATTTTCTCCAACAATTATATGAAACCCTCTTATACGGAAGCTTTGTGAAAATATATAATTTTTATGCAAAGCTTCATTGGAACAAATATAGATCTGTGTCCAGGCCCCTTTGATAAGAAAAAAGTCAAATCGAATAATGATAAACGCACGAATTAATCGTTCTGATTCGGACAGCTCAAATTAATAAGTCAACAAAATGTTATGCTATCAAATATTATATAAATTATTTTGATTTGTATATTATTGGTTTCTCCCATCACAATTTTTCTTTTAATTTACCACCCTGCAAAGACCAATTTGTTTCAGAATCATTTTTCAACCATCCGTCTCTCGCGCCTATTATCAATTGACCGTTCAATCGAGCGCTTAATATTACCGAGAAACTTGACGTACAAACCCAGAGTTTCCGTGTGGCATGCTCTAGACCAGCAATTACGACGTAAAAATACGCCAAGATTCCTCAATATCCTCGATCGCCTTTCGTCACTCTTTACAGTGCATTTGACGCAGAAGCGCGCGTAGAGCAAGATCTGCTCAAAAGAAGATTTCAAATATTCAATTAACGCTCAGGAATAATTGTAAAATCTATATATTTAGCTCGTTAGCACACTTGACGTTCCCTAAATACACCAGTTTCAACCATCATGTCTCACCTTTGTATAATGAATTGTTTTGTGTGTTATATTGTTATTGTAAAGAGAATTAGGTTAGGCGGGATGGGGATTTTAGGTGCTCTAAACAGGTAATCGCCTAGCCAATTGACAGATGGGAGAAAAATAGATATTGATATGTTTTGTTCTTGGAACTGATCTGTTTCCATTGGGATAATTTCATTGAAATCAATTTGTTTAGCAAATATTAATTCTTAGGTTTTAAATTTTTGTAGCTGCAATATCAAAATGCAACAGTGCTAATAAAAGAACATGTGTACAATAATGATAGTAAAACACCTGCATTCGGATGTAAATTATAGGGGGGTGTAACAATGCACAGATACATTGATGTATTGTAATGTAAAGGGGGTCGAACTGATACATAAATGATTGAAGTATCGAGTTTTTCAGATACTTTCCGGAAGTATTTTATGTGCATGTTTTGATTTTAAATTTAAAGTATTTGCGTAAACAATATGACTAAAATCATTGAAAGTCAATTTTTCTAGCAATTAAGAAGTAAAACTGAAATCTTTTTTTTTTAAATTTAAAATTGGTTTTAGAAAGTACGAAATATTGAAATATTAGAATCGGACGTTTTTGAAAAGGAAATGCTGAAATCTAAATTTTTCGTCCTTAAAATCTAAAAGCAATCAGGGAGAAACAAGTAAATTAAAAATCTCGATATATGATACATGTATATCATGATTTACTCGGCAATATCGTGATACATTGTATACTGTTTTCCTTCAGTGACATGCATCTTCACTAATCACTAATTTACTGTGGTTTATCTGAATGGTAAACAAAACAGAAATGAATCAATTTGAAATTTAATAAAACTGACTTCTACACCTAAACTAACTCTCAAAATTCGTTTGAAAGCACAAGAAATCTCTCGCTCTCTCTCTCTCTCTCTCTCTCTCTCTCTCTCTCTGTGCACCTGTGATGACTTCCTGCTCGTATCACAAGTTTTAAGCGCAAATATTACATTAAGCAAATTTCTGGGACACAGATTCCTACATGTATTTGCGCATTTAGTTATATTTATTTTTAAAGGTAAGATTTATTTCAAAACTATTCACCGATTCTTAGAATATATTTGATTCTGTTTTTATATACGTTTTCTTTCAATCTAAAATTATATCCAGCATACTCTAAAAATGAATGATTTTGAAAGTGTAGCAGAAACATTTAAAATCCACTTTCAAATGAATTTATTTGACTGAAATCTTGAAATCCCCATGCAAATCAGAATATAGCATGACACTAAAGAAAGTGAATTGATTTTTTTTGCTGATACGATTTTTAAATTCAGGACAAATTTATGTAGGTCACCTAATATATGAAAGAATATATGACAGCAGTCCATTTGATGACGCAGAAATCAATTATCTTATTGAAATTTGATAAAATTTTATAATAGAAGATTTACATCAATATCAATGAATTATACTGCCATAAAATATCGTGGATACTTTCCGAGTCTAATCTATCTCGTTAATTCTGAATTTATTTGATTATTTTCAAAGAATGAATCGCCTTCTTTTCTTACCCCTTCAGTGATAATTATTGATAAGTCATTAACTTTTTTAAAAGGGGAATTTTCCCCGGCGATCGTTTGTCGCGCCGATCAGTAATTTTATTGTTTCGGTGATAGTATAACAGCATATATGGAAACCTATGGAAAATTATTAAATGATACAGAGTCACTGTAATGTGCTAACATTTAGTAATAGATCTACGATAAGAGAGTAGAAAGGCTTCATAAGCGATGAAACACTATCTATATAGTGAATCTGTCTGTTACAATGTACAATGTCTCCATTATTCCGGTGTATTATGTACAATCTACTGCACTACATATTGCTTGATTTGACTTATAAGAAGTCATTTACCAAGCACTGAGAGCACCTATTTCAAAATCTTTTACGGAGTTCCATGAACTTGAACGAAACATTACTAATGATTTCTTGCATCTTAAGTATCAACTATTAAGCTCTTATTTTATGTTAAGACTTACGTCAAATTAAAATTTTATAAGGCAATAAATTTACGTAATTGGACTACATATTGGATAATGAGTTCTCTTGCGAACAATAGTCCTTTGATGTGTTTCTACAATGAGGCCTCATAAATTCACGTACCTTCTTCTGAAAGGTTAGAGACATGACTGACATGTTCATTTGAACATCATTTGATATTTTATATCAATACAGAAAACGACGCTTGGTCGTTACCATAATTGTAAGCAAATAAGACGGTAGGAGAACCAACAATCTCCGACATGCTCACCGATTAAATTTATTTCCCCGAGGCTTTTTGTATATTGACAGTATACTAATTTCAATTTTTCAAAATTGACCCATGCATACACAAACACAGGCCAAAACAAATCTGAGGCCTGCCTTCATTAGCTTGAAATTGGATTTCTATATTTCAAAAATGTCAAAAGTCTATAAGAATTTTAATAAGAGCACAATATTTGCACATAAGGACCAATATTAAGAAAACCTTTTGGGATGCTTCTGTATCTAAGTTACGTAACCTTGCAGAAAGTTATTGCAAAACTTACCTCTGACTGCTGGCAAGTGCGTGACGACCCCCAAAACTAAACCAAAGAAATCCAACTCCAGTAATCCAATCATTATATTTCATACATCTATCGATGTCATTGCTAAACTGTGTGAAGAAAAACTCGGCTCAAGAAAACTGTCTTGAAGTCCAACCTTCGATACCGCGGCTTTCTCCCAACGGGTCGATCCTAACCAATAGAAGCTCGCTTCACTTTTGCAATTGATTATAGAACCATTGGGAGCATTTTCGCCCTTTTACTTTTTTTGTGCCATACCAACTAAGATGCGCATTTATAACTAGACCAGCCAAATACTAATTAAGGGGTCCAAATAAACTTGCATTTGTTTTTCTATCGATTACCATAAATCATGGACAAATGAAATTATAAACGATCTTAGCTTCCTCAATGCTGAAATCCTGGAAGGTGTTAAACAGTGATCACTTACTCAAGTGCCCTTAAAAACCAAACATCATGAAACTGTTTTTGCTATACATTCAATGTTCATCAAGCACGAAATGAGAAACGAAATATTAAGAGTAATTAATTACTAAGCAAGGCATTAATAATTGGTGGCAACATCATATATATATATATATATATATATATATATATATATATATATATATATATATATATATATATATATATATATATATATATATATATATATACAAGTACTAGTATATTACAAACAAGGATTACCCAGAATGTCTCCTCTCATTCATTTATTCTCTCAAAAACCATATGAATGGTACAAGAGGTACATATATACATATTTACAATAATTATGGACGATCAGAGATTACAGGAGGACAGACAGTGTCAAAAATTTTGGTGATAAATATATATAATTTTCTTAAGAATGCTTGATCAGTATTCGTCATTAAATTACAAAATTTTATACAAATGTAATATTTGGATGTACATAGTATTTCTGTAACAAAAAAGCTTTCTAAATATTACATAATACATTACATTCCAGTAAGTAATGAAATTCGTCTCCAATTTGATTATTATTACATAAATAACACACTCTTTAATTTCTTTCATCATTATTCCATCTACCCACCTCTCAGAATGTCTGATCTGACAATCTAGATATTCCTCACCCAAACTGCATTTGCAAGGCCCCTGATAACTTCCCAAACAATAAAATGCCACACACTTAGTTTATACATAGATTTTATTTCAAACAATATGTTGCGCAATTATATTTTGTAACAAAAATGATTGTTTGTATCTATGAATTATCTAATAATTTGTGTAAATTCATTAGTCAAATGCAAAAATTTTCACATTACGTTGACGTATCAATATTATACAAAGTTTATTAAATAAGAGACATTGGGTGAATAATCTCAGGCCATTGTTCACCAAGCTCGAAGACCATAAACCGACGACAGATTTCAGTAAAATTTAGATCTTGAATATCGAAAATTTTGTTTCACAAATATGCATAGGAAATTCCAAGTTTAAATATTTTTAAAAATATGAACACATGATGAAAATTTCATTATCAGATTTATTTCAAAATGAAGAAGGTAAAGATAACGAACAGTGATCGATCTCAAAAAATCTATAACAATGCAAGTCTGTGAAGAGGGCAGAAAACAGAAATACGAATTTGAAATTTTGGCTTTAGTACTTTTTTTAGTTTATAGATTTAGGGTCAGGTCTTCAAATAATGACATTTTATGTAAAAAAAAAAAAAGGTGTCTTAAAAGCAAATGATAAATCTTTACTTAATAATTGCTGAATTAATATTTATTATCATATGCGTCGCCTTTGTTTTTCATTTTATATGTCAAGTATATAAAATAAATACATGTAAAATAGAAGTTTATATGAACTAATATTTTAAAAATAATGTAAGGTGTAATAATTTAATATGAATCAAATAGTGGTCAATTATAGATGTTGTTAAAATAAAAATCTGACATACCGTTGAATACAAAATTATAAGTACACATTTTTAATATCTAGCTGTATCAATGATTATGAAGAGGAACTGTGAAACTTGCATCTTTCTCAAATATCCTCCTTTTCAAAGCTAAATTAAGATGTGTAATTATATTCAAAATATTCACAGAAGTTACATGTACAGTTTTGCAAAGAAAATATTATCAACCAATCCCGTGGTATAATTTAATCGTTGAAAAATCTCTCTCTCTCTCTCTCTCTCTCTCTCTCTCTCTCTCTCTCTGTGAATTAAAACGCTTTGTAATTATGTAATTCGAAAATTCCTACATATTAATTATGTATATTTAAAAAATCACGGAAAATCTATCTGAAAAAGTCACTTGTTATTAAATACATGCATGAAGAACATTTTTATTTGCCACCATCATTTACTTTTTGTCCATGTCTATATCCCGGTATTGCATCACAAGTATTTGAGAGGTCGAAACTCATCAATAAACTACCTGGAAAATGCAGTTAAATCAGGGTACTCACTAAACTGTGAGAAATCAATCATTAATTAACTATGTTTGACCTCTGTAATACTCTTTAGAACAGTATAACCATGAATAATTGAATAAATAAAGAGACGTTTTGGCGTCTGGACGTTAATTGTGGAAACATGCTTACCAACACATAAGTATTCAATAGTGTCTGTGCTCATTGTGAGCAAAATTCTCTTTGATCAACACTGATTATTGTTACTAGTACAATATACATCGTTAACCAACGGTACACCATTAGAGGACAGCACTTTACGTAGTACCATTGCGCTTCAGGTGTTAGGTATTAACGCATTTCGATTGTTTGTTTCCATTTTATGATATTACAAGAAGAATAAAATAGAATGAGGAAAAATATAGTTATTCACTGAAAATCTGTATGTTTTCTTTGTTTACTATTGTTAATTCTGGAAGATAATATAAATAATGTATTTGAACGTTGAAAATGCTTCCTCATCTTGTTTTGAAATAACAAGAAAAAAAAATATGCAAGGTTTTTGAAAAACAAAATTCCCAAAGGATTTCTTAAAACGGAATAAGAAAAGTTTGTCTCATGGTCTGAATGTTCCCTTCAATTTATGATTTAAACAGTTGTTGTTTAACGTCCCTCTCGAGAATTTTTCACTCATATGGAGACGCCACTACTTGCGGGTGGAGAGCTGCAAATTTTGACCTATACTCGGCACTCAGGGCCATTGAGCCATGAGGGATCTACTACGACACAGGACTTCGGTATATACGTCTCATCCGAAGGACCGGTCTCCAGGGCCCGCAATGGGATTCGAATCTGCGACGTAAGGATCAACTCCTTACTCCGCGACTCTAGAGCAAACGCTCTAACCACTGCACCACGCGGGCGACTGATTTAAACAGTAAAAAGTTAGTAAATTTATCATAGTTACTCAATATAAAGCATAAATATTGAGTATTATCCTTTCACTGATAAATAAAAAGTCATAAACAAGAGGTCAGTGGATGAGTGCCACGGTTTTTTTTTTAATATATAAAAGTTGGTAATTCCAACTTTAAAGTTTGCTTTTCAAACTTTAAAGTTGGTAATTCCAACTTTAATCTTGGCTTTTCTAACTTTAAAGTTGGTTATTTCAATCTTAAAGTTGACTTTTCCATCTTTGCACGGCTTTATATTGTGTTATATTCAGATAATTTGTAGCTGGATTTCATTGTGTTTTCATATACATTGTACAGAATTAATACATTTACTTCAGTTGTATTTCTAGCATGAAATATAGTCATGATTCATCCTTTACATATATATAAAACACCTTTTAATGGTCTCATTTGTTAAAGCTTTTTTCTCATAAAAACAAATATATGTCTGATCTCCTAAATAGGTTTGTTGAAATCCTGTCATGTACGGAGTTGTATGAAGTTACTCTCTGTAAAATTATAGAAGACGGACCAAAAGGAAATATAAGGGCTTTTAAAGTTGGAAGTTATATGTAAGGTCATAGGAAAGGTCAAGGTAAAAAAAATAATTGACACAGTTTAATTGCTCACCAATTTGTTTCAGTGTATTAAGTTTGCATTAATAAGAATGATAATAATTTAAAATAAAGGAAAAAGCTAAGGAAAAGGGCTAGAAAAGCTCAAATTAAAGTAAGAAAAGCCAAGCTAGGTTAAAGTTGGAATTACATTATACTAACTTTAAAGTTGGCTTTTCCTGCGTTAAAGTTGGAAAAGCCAACTTTAAAGTTAAAATTTTCAACTTTAAAGTTGGAATTACCAACTTCAAAGTTGGAAGAACTAACTTTAAAGTTGGCTTTCAACTTTAACGTACCAACTTAAAGTTGAAATTACCAACTTTAAAAAAAATCATTACGTGGCACTAATACGCTTCTGTAGATTCAACATTTTGTATATAACTAACTTCCATATTGCTCTGAACAAGTTCGAGTGAAGCTTTTTCTTTGATAGATTTTGAACTTCTTTCGTGGCCCACTTAGGACCAATGGCAATTAGTATATAAGAAAAATAACTCTCCACCATGTGGAGGTATTTGCAGGTTGGAGCTTTGAAATTCTTGAGAAAAATCTTACATGCATTCCCGATAAATTTCAATGTAAATTTCTCGACCCTTTCTGATTCCCAATTTCTACCACATGGGACTTTCTGTTGAAAAGTACGAATCTATTTCATATGAAAATATTATAACAGTACATGTCTTTACTGATTCGTGATTTTTGGCGCAGTTGTGCAACAGAACATTTTTATATGATCCTACCAAAATTGACCAATTTTTGATTATCTAAAATATATGACCCTTCATCTGAACAAACTTAAGTAAGGATACTTTGATGTCTGTGTTACGTTAAAAGTTTAAACTTCAAGGTAAACGTATCTATAAAGGTCTAGCAGATGGCAAACCTGAGTGACCCCCATGAAGTGATAAAAGTTCCTATCTTGGAAGTTTTTTCGCTGTAAAGAAAATTGATGCCCTTTTTTATGCACAGTTGATGCTTGCATTTTTTCATTTAGACAAAGATATCGTTTGAATGACTACAGTCACTTGTTCAAAAACATATCTGTAATATTTTAAAGTGCTTTAGATGAAGAGCCCAATTAAATCCGGACAAAAAATGTAGTAAAAATTAGATCTGAAGAATAATGATAAAATATCTTATACAGAGAGAAGACTTGTAATCGTTGATATAATATTTATTTAATGGACTTTTCGTTCTCTTTATTTAAACAAGATTAGTTTGAACAAATTCATTGTATATTGCAAAAATCCAATAAAATGATATTGACCAGGACGAATAAAAAGTACAGAAGGGGTATTGATCTCAAGCTAAACTGAAAATCTTTCCAATACCTGTCTAAGAAATAATTAATCTTCAATAAGATTTTGGAAGGAGCAAATATTCATTAGCACTTATTTCTCTCAACAAGTTGGTGGTTAAAGTGAAGAGGTCGATATTAAATTCTTTGTCCAAAGGAAAGAAAATATTTGTCCGAGATTTATTTAAGAATGCCCGAGCAACACGATACTTCTAATTGACTCGTATAAAATTCTGCTCTTATCGCATGCACCACAGACGATTCTGATCGATTTTCAATCAACCTCGTATTTCTTCACAAATCAAAATATATATTGAATGAAAATCAGATATTCACACTTTTTTGTTGGTAGTGCAGCATTCATCGCTCTAACACAAACCCAACTGTAAAATTGAACAGAATATATATATATATATATATATATATATATATATATATATATATATATATATATATATATATATATATATATATAGTAAAATTTCTTCTACAGCATATAAAACCGCCGATCCTTAAAATAAACGGATTCTGAAGGTTATTTAAGCAGTGGAAATACCAGTTTCTCTGAAAAGATTTATGCTTTGATATCACTTATTTGAGTTTTAAATTGAAATTAACGATATTATAAAGAAGTATGACAACCATTTTGTTTTGCTGTTACAGAGCAATGCCGTACTTCAAACTTTATATTAATTCAAAATGAACTGCTGTTGTTCAACAACTTAACAAAATCACTATCAAAATCAATGTATTGTAGTTTTAGTCTGATATTTCTAGGGTTTGAGATATTATACTTGCACTTGAAATGCCTCTTGAATTTCTTGCATTGCCCGGAATGTATTTCCTATACATTACATTTCAACTTGCCTTTTATTAGCAGTTGGATTCGACAATAGATGCTGATGCATAGACAGCGAATCTCTAGCTTTATCCTAGTATAAATAAGAAGAGTATCCACTGCAATAACATCTTAATCATCTTTAATATAAATATCTTGTGCTTTTGCAAAAAAAAAATACTGAAATAAAGTAAACAAATTATAGATCTATTAATTGGTGTTGACTTTTGTACATAGACTTTGTAGATATATTATTTTTTTGTTATCATTATCTCTGATTAAAACTATTTTAACTAAAAAAAATTGTTGTGAGCATTAAATTAGTTATGAAATAAAATAATATAATAAATTTGAGTGAAGAGAACAATAATTGAATTATTGCACGTATTAAATGAATTACTCCTAACTTCAATTTGATAATTGCTCAAATCACTTCAATTGTTGATAACAATAAGTCAGTTGAAGGGAGCAACAACTGAATTATTGTGCATATTAATTCAGCAAATTAATAAATGATATGAACGACTGAACTATTGCAAGCAGATTCAGAACTGAAGATATCATTAAATTTAAAGAAACCTATAATTAAATCGTTATGAAAATAATTTTTGTTAATTGATAAACCGTCACCGATTTATCTAAATGTCGAATTGAAGACTACAATAAGATACTTCTTCTTTTTAACTAAAAGTTTATAAATAAGAATACAAAACAGGTCTGCTTATAAGGACACAATTAGTACTCATGTGAATTCCAACAGATTGCTGGAAAACCTTGTCTCCAAAGACTACATAAAAATTGTCAATTTTTAAAATCAGAATGGTTTTTAACAAAGTAAGTCTGCAAATGACCAATGAGTAGATCTGAGAGTTCCATTTTTATTAAAAATAGTTGTCTATAATGTTAAAAAGCCTGGTCTTATTTATTGTGGGGAATGGTTGAGTAATGTATTAAAAAGTCAACCGTTTTAATACTATTGATTTTGGTGAAAGCTTGATATCAAATTTTCTAAAAGAATCTTTGAGTTTTTACGTATCCACATTTAATTAACAAACATCTTAATTATGTTTTTACGTTTCTTCTTCACTGCTATTAATATTTTCGTAAGGAGTAAAGAAAAATGCTTGTTAGAACATCTACTTGATCTTGTTATGTATCTCTGTTTGTCAGGATTTTAAAGAAGTTTTGGAATCCACCAAAGGTATGGCAATTAAAAATCAATATGGTTGTAAGGAATATTGAAAATATTTAAAACTGACATGCGATTTTGAAAAAAAAAACCCTCTTTCATAGGAAGGGAACTATAAGATAGATTTATTTATTGTACGTTGTTATACGTCCAGTTCGAGAATTTTTCACTCATATAGAGACGTAACCATATACCGGCGAAAGGCTTCAAATTTAGACCTTTACTTCGCACTCAGGGCCATTGAGAAGTGAGAGTTCTTTATCGTGCCAACACCTACCGTGACACGGGGCCTCGGTTTTTAAGGTCTCATCCGAAGGACCTGCAACTTTCATTTCAAAGTGCCGAGCGCTTGGCGAAGGAACAGTTGCTACCTATTTTTTTTTATTGACTAAGGTAAGTCGCGGGCGTAATTCGAACACACGACCTGCCGATCACGGAGCGAGCGCTCTACCGACTGAGCTACCGTGACGGCGGGAACTATATAAGTTGGATATAACCACTTATAGAAATAATTCCAAATTCATCTAAATTGCATTTGTAATAATGAGCCTTACAAACGAAGACTATGTTTACTTGCTTTGTCAGCTGGGACCAGTACATATTGATCATGTAATCCTAATAACTCTTTAGTCACTTTTGAAGTATTGGATACACAAGGATGGATTAGATACATGTACATTATTTTTTTGTCACATGCTTTCTATGCCCCCGGATCGAAAGATCCCGGGGGTATATTGTTTTTGTCCTGTCTGTCTGTTTGTCTGTTTATCTGTTTGTCTGTTTATCTTTTTGTCTGTTTATCTGTTTGTCTGTCTGTCTGTTGTCAACTTTAACCTTGCCCATAACTTTCGATTGGTTGGAGCTATGACTTTCATACTTCACATATGTAATCCTTGTGACAAGACCTTCGTTTGGATACCAACCACTTTGACCTTTTGACCTTGACCTAGGAGTTTGACCTACGTTTGAAAAACTTTAACCTTGGCCATAACTTCTGAACAGTTGGTGCTTGTGGTTTCAAACTTCACATATGTATTTTTTGCGACAAGGCCTTCCTTCGGATACCAACAACTTTGACCTTTTGACCTTGACCTTGGAGTTTGACCTACTTTTGAAAAACTCTAACCTTGGCCATAACTTTTGAACGGTTAGAGCTAGGGCTTTCATACTTCACATATGTATTCCTTGTGACAAGACCTTCCTCTGGATATCAACCTCTTTGACCCTTTGACCTTGACCTAGGAGTTTGACCTACTTTTGAAAAACTTTATCCTTGGCCATAACTTTTGAACGGTTAGAGCTAAGGCTTTCATACTTCACATATGTAATCCTTGTGACAAGACCTTCGTTTGGATACCAACCACTTTGACCTTTTGACCTTGACCTAGGAGTTTGACCTACGTTTGAAAAACTTTAACCTTGGCCATAACTTTTGAATGGTTGATGCTAGGGCTTCAATACTTCACATATGTAATCCTTGTGACATCACCTTCCTTTGGATACCAACCACTTTGACCCTTTGACCTTGACATAGGAGTTTGACCTACTTTCGATAAACTTTAACCTTGGCCATAACGTTTGAATGGTTGGTGCTAGGGCTTTCATACTTTACATATGTAATCCTTGTGACAAGACCTTCCTTTGGATACCAACAATTTTGACCTTGACTTTGATGTTTTACTTACTTTTATAAAACTTTAACCTTCGCCATAACTTTTGAACAGTTGCAGCTAGGGCTTTCGAATTAAACATTTTTTTTTATCTTTTGGCCTGGATTTTGACTTGCATTTGAGAAACTTTAACCTTCGCCATAAGCTGCCATACGGGGGCATCAGTGTTTCACAAACACATCTTGTTTAAAAGATATTTTAGTCCTTTGAAGTGGATTGAAAAGAAATTTATATTTTCACGCTTCAAAAATTTTCGACTGAAACTTAGACAAATGATTGACATCAAAATATACAATGCTAGTATATAAACTCATAAATCGCAGATTTAAGTAGTACACAATAGATAGGTCAAAATTTTCCTCAAATTCAATTTTTTTTTAAACTTTGATATTTTGTTCTAGGATACAAATTTCTCTTTATATGTAATATAAAAGAAAATCAACCGCACATTTTTTGCCCACATAGTATGAAATATGGCTTATCAGACCCCTGTAAGAAGATTGTGAAATCAGACAATCGAATAGAGAATGTGCCTTATTTAACAATTATCAATTGATTTATTGCAAACTTGTGTGATGCTTTTTATGTAGTCAACCTTTTTGTTACTATAATTCAGTAAAATATATTGATACTGGTAAATTTGAGTAAAATATGATGTTAAACTAGGACATACGTAGACCCGGAATTGAAAATTCACATGTAAATATGCTACATTTTAAGTTCTCTTAAGAGAAAATGTATAATTCAATTTTAAAAAAAAAAAAAAAAAAAAAAAAAAAAAAAATCAACGAATTGATTGAAATGGATTACAGATTAAAATGTGACAAGATACAGAAAATTGAATTGATGGTTTCAGATGTTTTAGCGATCAAAAAAAATTAAATGGCAAAAAATTGAAAGATTCAGTAGATGATGTCACAATATTTGACCTTTGACCTCTTAACATGACCTTGACCTTTATTGTAGATAAAGAAGGTAGACTTCTCATATATATGTCCAAATATCAGCCCTTTACTATTTATAGATCAAAACTTAGGTCAAAAGTTACACTGCATTTAATAACAGACTGTCATATCGCATTTAGACAGCATAAACACATTCTAAAATGTAAGTTCCTAAATGACCAATATATATATATTTTTTAAAATATGACGAAAACATGTCACAGCTTATTATTTTTCTTGCAAAGATCATTGATTATTGGGAATATAGGGATATTATTCTTTTTTCTCATGTAATTTTAAGAAATTAGTTAAATAGATTTAATGGGTGTTTTGTATTACCTTAAATAATTAATTTTGTTTTGTGAATGCAAGAATTCCATTCATATGTCAACTTTTTGTCAACTCCATGTATCCCCATGAACTCGAAATAAAAGACACCACAGTTTGTCACATATGCTTCACTTGGGTATTTTACTGACTAAGACATCAATGGCTACATATAAGAACTACACTATATAACACCCGGGACGACTTCTTCTCTTTTCCTATTTACATCATATACAAAAGGAAACACGGGGGAGTCGTCAGAAAGTATGAGGGAGACGTTTTCAACGGTGATTTATGTAGCAATATTCTAACATCACCTTCATATGGCTTTTATGTCTAAAACCTGATTCGATATTGCAGAGCATGTTCTCGGTACTATCATGTTCTAAACAGAGACATGGTACTGACAAATAAGACGAAGTGGCGGGGTTTCGAAAATTCAACCTATCGTTGGATTATGACTGATTCAACCTATTGTTAAGCAATTAATTTTATAAATAACATTTTGACTACAGATTACTCCCTTTACCTCATCTATACAGAGGCTTCACGGTGAATATGACCTGTCGACAGGGACGCCTACTCATCCTAGACACCTGATCCCACCTCTCGTGTTTCCAGGTGTCTGTGTTTTTGTCCTGTTCACTATTCGTATTCTTCACTGGATTTATGTGATTGATCACTGTTATCTTCATCTTTTACATTTCAGCATCATTATATAATAATGGAACAAACATACATCAGAAATTGCATCTTTGATGTTTGCATGCATAATTATGTTCTGAGAAATCTTGAATCTTATGTATGATTTCTATATTATTACGTAAAATACGGCAAGACTTATTTAACAGTGTTTGGTGAATTTTTTTTATATATATATTTGAGGTGGCTAAACAGATGGGTCTGACAACTGAAGGTTGGCAAAATTCCTTTGCTTTTTATACTAGTATAGAAATGTACAAATAAAAACAGGCCATGGAACGAAAATTTAAATTTAAACTTTTTTTCTGAACGGAGAAAAAGAACAAAAAATAGGACTGGCACAATTACTCACCGTATTAAAATTAATTATAAAATAAACATATTGTTAATATACTTGATAAGCAAGAATTCACTTGATAACTTCATCTTAGCATTTTAAATTTCGACATCCCATTATTGCTATGAACACTTTTCCCCCTTGAATTACGCAATTCGGTAGAATTATGTCTTTAATCTGATTTCCTTATCTATGTGTATCTTTCTTTGACTGTTTGCGCAATACTGAGTAATGGCTACTGTCAGTTTTTAATTCCATTACTTTTCACTTCGAATGGAGAAAATTAGATAAGTGATGTTGTTGTAATAGTTTTAACCGTGAAGTGTTCTAAAGACTACACACTTTTGAAACACTGGTGAATGTTAAAATATCGAATGAAAATGACATATATTCTTCAGTCAATCCCAGAAGTTGTTGCATTAATGATCAATCATCTGCAATCAACTTATCTTAGGCAGAATTATTTGCAGGAAAATAAAGATGTAGCGTTGTGTACAAGAGATTTACTCTTTTAAAACTTTTTTATTCAAGCCTGCACACTAATTATATGTAAGAATTAAGTGACCAATTCCGTAAATAATCGTAAAAATAAAGTAAATAAACTTACATAAGGAGTTTTGAATGCTTTAATTGCACTTAATACAAATACAACTAAGTAATC